>NC_139946.1:53771012-54371012 GCF_963454915.1 Gymnoscopelus microlampas | reverse complement strand
TGTACACCTGAACTCTTCCATTGGCTACAACTGGCTTTCAAAGTTTGTAGGCCTGGCCCATTTTGCACGAAATGCCCCAAATCACGAACACATCGTCCGATTAGCGTGGAATATTGCAAGCACACTTCCAGCTGCCCAAACGAAGATCTGGCACCCCGAATGTTTCAAATGGACCTTGTGGTGGTGCGCAACACAACCCTTGGTAGGCAAAGTGGCCTGGCGGAGATATGAAAGTGGTGCACCTTGATTTTTTTTATGCCAGACCCAGGGGGTCGGCCTACAGGAGGCTTTGTCGGTCGGTCTGTCTGTCGGTCGGTCTGTCGGTCTGTCGGTCTGTCGGTCCCTCTTTTCCTCCCCAGCCATTCAGGAACGCTTCAGATTTCAACCACTCACTCTGAACCACTCACTTAGAAACTTCATTCAAACTGTACAAAATCCAGCTTACTGTGTACATGGGTGCTTGTATTTTTTATTTTTAAATCATTTGTAGTTTTTTAAATATTTAACTTTAAACACCCCAAAAAGTCTATGGGAAAGTCAATGTATTTGAACTGAAAACCCCTAGAGAGAGAAGGACAGAGGAGAAATGCCCTGTGTTTTCGTAAAGTCACGGTGGCCCCATTTTTGGGGCGGTGTAGCCGCCCCCTATAAGTGAGTTTTGGACACTGACCACTCCTGCACCGTGATTGGCCAATAGTCTACAACGCATTGTATACCCCTAACCCTTCCATTGTTAATGCAAATCGATACTTTTGCAGTCTTTTAAGTCAGCCAATCACATTACAGCTAGTGTCTTCACCACTAACTGTAATGTGATTGGCTGACTTTGCAAATTCAGGACTGTGATTGGCTAGCGAAACACATGACACATGTGCAGCCCTATAAATAGCAGTATGGACTTTAAAAAAAGTAATCTATCCTTTTTTTAAAGTGAGTCATGTTGTGATGACCACACACCGCCCACTTCACACTGGGTGTGATTTTTTACACTACAGACATGTTTTTTACATCACCAAGATGGCACGGGTCTGCTCTCCAATTTAATCCAAAGATCTAGGCTGTGTGATGCATACATTTTAAGGTAAGACCATTAATATAAACCCATGTCCTACAGTAACCACATACAACCGATCTACAATGTGACGCGTTATGAGCTTTTAGATCTGCTATTGGGTCTGGCAGAACCAGGTCTCCTGGTCTTGTTATGGACATACAAGGATTCAAATGAAAAAGTAGCAAAAAAATAGCAGACCTACAAGCTCGAAACGCGTCGCTTTGTGACCGTTTCAAGCTTGTAGATCTGCTATTTTTTTATGCTTTTGTGTGATGCTGTAGTATGATTAAGTTGGGGCGTAAATTTACAAAAGAGAAAAAAGTTTAAATATGGAGATAAAAGGTTTCTGCTCGACAGCCCCTGTGGTTTTAAACGTATAAACAAACTGTCCAACCAACCACAAGTTTAATTCGGCTACGGCCTGGGACAGATACTTGGCTAATAGTTATACTGCAGATTGGCACTTAATTGATTGCTGTCTCCTTCGTGGTGTTCATGGCTTTTGGCCTTTTTGAGTGTACATTTGCGGTGATCTTTAATGCCAAATTACACATGGCTCTGAGTGTTTATATCTTGCTGATTTGCAGTGTTTAACTCAACGTGTGTGTGTGTGTGTGTGTGTGTGTGTGTGTGTGTGTGTGTGTGTGTGTGTGTGTGTGTGTGTGTGTGTGTGTGTGTGTGTGTGTGTGTGAGTGTGTGTGAGTGCAGACTTCAATAAGTAGGCCTACATTTCAGTGCAACTATTTGGCCAAGTTTATCTCTTTAGTAGCCCTATGCACTTTACTGGTTGACATGCGGAAATAATTCAATATATGACCAATACATTGTACGTCCTCTTATGTGAATAAATATATTTTTGCATTCCAAACCGACCATTATTTGTTCACTTAAACTGAACACTTACCTTTGGGGAAGTTGACTGGATATAATAACCTGTACCTCGGGTCTCCCACCCTGTAATTGTGAGTGGCGTAGTCACACTGTGTATAAAGGAGTACTTGGTGACTCCATCTGGTTACAGGTGGATACGCGTATTAATACTTCTCTCCCTTCTGAACGTTAAAAGTCCAGAGATTATGCAGTTAAAACAAATATTTCCACATTAGTGGCCAATGCCCAGTTGACATTTTTTTTTGTAACGTATTGAAGAGACAGGAACTATTCTAAGACTATTTTGTCAAATCTATATCTGTTTTCCGTTAGATCTCTGTTTCTCAAGGCTGAGGGCCCCATAGCATCGATTTAACTTGCGTAGAGAATTCAACAACTTATTTTACGCATAATATGCAGTGCTTTATTATCCGAATTCAACGGCATTAAATCAGTTGTCCGAATATTAATACGGCTCACCCTCGTAGACGTTGACAGGCCAGAGATTAGTAAGGACAAATATTTTCAGTTAGATATCGAATATAGTTTTCCAGTCTTCATGGCTCTTTCCTCCATCTTCACTTGGCGTACGGGTCCATTTGGTTATGTATCTCCGACAGCGATCTCCACTTGGCTAGTGGTTCCAGTGTTCAGTGGCTCTCACATGCAGCATGTCTCTCTGTGGCTTGGTCCTCCTGCTGTGGCAAAGTATTCTTGGTGTTTGTCATGGTGTCGATTTTGTCACCTCCGCTGTTACATGGTGACACTGTTGATGTTGTTGGTACTGCTCATGGCTGGTGAAAACGCACACTCTGCTGTGGAAAACGCACGGCACGCTCTGCTCCTTCCCTCTGGCACTTGAAGCTTGTGGTTTCCTTCTTGTCATCACAGACAGAATAGATCGGTCTGCGATGTTCCAATCGTGTAGACCTTGTTGAAGATCATCTGAAGTTGATTCTGCATAGCTTGCTTCTGTAGTGGTCTCCTCTTTGTCCTCCATCGTCTGGATCTGGTCCGGATCTGCTTTGAGAAAATCTTCTTCCCAAAAAGTCCTTCACCCTTAAGTCCTTTGGATGAAGTATCCATAATCATAATGTTTATGATGATGAAATATTGATCCCATCCTTATCGCCAAATATTATAGAAATATTATATTCCAGTTGGGTGAAGTTTTAGACCTTTTATTAGGACGATTTCAGCAGAGCATCAGCATACAGATCACGAGAAGCAGGCCTCCAGGCCTGCTCCTGCAGCCCCTCGGGGCACACGCTCCTTGAGCACCAATCTCACACAGTTCTTATAGTGTCCACTTTACCAGAGATGCTGTCCTTGAATAGTCATATTCTATACACAGACGTGTTACACTTATAGACAACATCAATGGTATTACTGAACCAGCTAGAAAGAGAATAGTGTGTAAATAGACAGTGGGACAGTTTCCATTTACGGTCCGTACATCTACATAAACGTTCATATTTCAGCTATAAAGTGAAATATGAAATACCCTCTATGGCCACAGATGTTATAATCAGGGGTGCACATAACTTTTTAGGTCTAGTACGCAGAAGAGCACCTGGAGATGTGACTTGGTGCGCACCAAATAAATGGTCAAAAAATGGACCAAAAAAAAGGCTGTTTATCGCCGTTCTGTTTTCACGCCGTTTGGTGAACCCATATATATATATATATATGTATGTATGTATGTATGTATGTATGTATGTATGTATGTATATACATATATATATATATATGTATATACATATATATATATATATATGTATATACATATATATATATATATATATATATATATATATATATATATATATATATATATATATATATATATATATATATATATATATATATATACAGTATATATATATATATATACAGTATATATATGTATGTATACTTGTTGTAATCCCCCACAGCAACAGGCCTCTGTTTTGTCACCTGCTTGGCCATTCTATTTTTCTCTTTCTGCCACACCTGCACCTCTTCCATTCCAAACGGGTGGAATGTGGACACCATTTTTACCAGCCTTTTGTCCCTCCACACAAACACCATTGCCTCTCCATTGTGAACCATTATGTAATCCCCCACCCCCAGGTTAGAATTTGAAGCCCCACTGATAGATGGCGGTTCGCCTCTGTTTGTACGCATTTCATTACTCCCCACCATACGGTATATAAAGCCTTCGTCCTACTCCTCCCGCCCAGGACTCCCTGCTGACAGGTGGCGCCCCAGACCGTAGGAGTACTTGCAGTGACACAATATCACCCTTCACCTGAACACGGGCCAATTGTGTTTGTATATACGCTCGACAAAGCCGAATGCACAACGTTGGATTCAAACCCACTTTACCACTGTGCCACCCGAACACGGACAATGAAATATACATATTTAGACAATTTAATATTCTTATTTTGACAATGCAATATCAAATTTTAGACAATTCAAGATACATTTTTAGACAATGCAATATTCATATTTAGGAAAAATACATCTACTTCCACTTAACACACAATACTAGTCATCTCAAATCCAACTCTTCACTGCCAAAGATGTAATATTACGCCATCATTAAAAAAAATCTTGTGGACGATTATGTGGATCGTCAGAAAGATCAAAAACAAGGTAAAACCACTGGCAGTGGCAGATGAATTAATTAATTAATACCTGGCAATGAAAGCTGACAACAGCAAATCCACTATAGATGTGCTGATGAGACTTTAAACCATGTCGTTTAAAACCCTTCTCGCACTATTCCCAGCTGAAAAGCTTCAATTCATTGTGAATTGTTTGAATGTTGTGGATCTTCATCGGTTCGTGTAAACAATCATTGTCAAAGTTCCCTTTGATGTCATGTAAACAAGAATTTTCAAAGTTATCTTTGATGTCATTTTACTGACAGTAGATAGATGTACCTATACTATATCTAAATTTGATGTGTGCTTATTGTAAGTCGCTCTGGATAAGGGCGTCTGCTAGATGCCTAAATTGATTTGATTTTCACTGTGTGTTCAGATGATGAGGTGGAACAGGAGTTTGCTGGTGTCGGTGCTGTTGCATCTCATGGCAGTCATGGAGGTAAGAATAATTATTATCATGTACATCATAAAGTCATGGACCAGCCTGAGATTTTTTTTTAATTAATTTACCGACTATTCTAAATGTTACTGTGAATTCAGACGAGGAGAAGGAGAAGGAGTTGGAGGAGCAGGAGGAGGAGGAGGAGCAGTAGCCATGACCACCTAGTGGCAGTAACAAGTGAGGTAAGAACAAAAGTTTATTTTTCTGAACACCACGACACAAATAAAAAAAATATGTATTTTATAGTAATTATTTCTATAATTTACAGGTCGAAGGCGAAGCAGGCCTGGTCCAGCGGTAGATGCTGATTGGAGTGAAGTGAACTGGGAGCCAAGAGACATTCCCTTCACTGCACACCCTGGACCTCGTGGACCTGCTGCTGATCTGGACTCCACAGATCCAGTTGACTTCATCTCCCTTTTCCTGACAGATGAGCTCCTGGAGGGAATAGTCCTACAAACAAACTTGTATGCAGAGCAGTGTATACAAACTGTAACTGAGAGTCTGCCACATGCCAGAGCTCTGGCATGGAAAGCTGTTGACCTGGTTGAGATGAAGACCTTCCTAGGTCTCTTCTTCCTCACAGCTATTGTGCACAAAACAGAACTGGAGATGTACTGGTCGACAGAAGAGATAATTCGCTACACCGTTAAGCCGGACAATGTCTTGCAACCGCTTTCAGCTCATCTGGAGATTTTTGCACTTTAGTGACAACAGCGCTGTCAATGTGATCAGGGGCGACAACATGTTCAAAATCCGCCCAGTGTTGGACTGTCTTGTGGGGAAATTCCCGGAATTGTACCAACCGGATCAGTGCATCTCTATTGATGAAGGTACGCTTCTGTTCCGTGGGCGCCTGAATTTTAAAGTTTATAACCCTCAAAAGTCAGTCAGATACAACATAAAGAGTTACATCTTGTGTGATTCCATCTCTAGGTACTGCTTCAATATGATTTTTTTTTCCCTATATTTTTTATCCCACGATTTCGTAACCCATATTTTTTCAGAGAGCCCAAGCTGAAGCTCATTCCTCCTTCAATGCATGAGGAGCAAGCAAGCCGCTTCTTATCACCCGACAGGGGGGAGGTTCCTTGGTCACCAACCCCACCTAAGGTATGGGCACTGATGACGCGGAGGAGAGAACACGGCCCCAGCGCCCACAGCGTCCCCAGCGGGAATTGAACCCAGGACCTTGTTGCTGTGAGGCGACATCGCTACCAACTGCGCCACCGTGCCCCCTACACGAAGCCTTATGTTGGTGAAAAATTTACCTTAGTTGACACTGTTGTCTTCCTTCTAGATGGTTTAGCAAACCAGGGTTATACACTTTTTATGGATCATTTTTATAATTCTGTAGGATTGTGTAGTATTCTGCTGGGGTTGCAAACGCATGCGTGTGGTACCCTTTTTTAATGATGGCGTAATATTACATCTTTGGCAGTGAAGAGTTGGATTTGAGATGACTAGTATTGTGTGTTAAGTGGAAGTAGATGTATTTTTCCTAAATATGAATATTGCATTGTCTAAAAATGTATCTTGAATTGTCTAAAATTTGATATTGCATTGTCAAAATAAGAATATTAAATTGTCTAAATATGTATATTTCATTGTCCGTGTTCGGGTGGCACAGTGGTTAAGTGGGTTTGAATCCAACGTTGTGCATTCGGCTTTGTCGAGCGTATATACAAACACAATTGGCCCGTGTTCAGGTGAAGGGTGATATTGTGTCACTGCAAGTACTCCTACGGTCTGGGGCGCCACCTGTCAGCAGGGAGTCCTGGGCGGGAGGAGTAGGACGAAGGCTCTACGCTGTCCTCCTGGTGGGGGCTCCTCACTGGCAGGTGAATCAGTAGGATACAACAACAGTGACAACACACACATGTGTGTGTGGGGAGGAATCAATTGGCATAACAACTAAATTGTTGAGAAAAAGGGGTAAAAAATCACAATGCATTGTCTAAATATGAATATTCCATTGTCTCTTTGTGGACATTTGGTTTACAGACTAATTTCATTACAGTTGTATGCAGTCAGTAATGTTTATTTTAGGTGTATTTTCTTATTGTTTGTTCATGAATATAACGTTACTGTTATGTTTATATCATATGTATAATGTGAGTTCTTGTTTATTTTATATCTTTATGTATTAACAGTTTGACGGTGGATTGAGGCTGATATAAGAATGCTGTGTTTGAGCCAAATAAATCCATCAGTAGATGAAGAACAAGTGTGTTGTGTTTTGCCTGGAGGCAGTGATAATGACTGTCTCTGTTGATGAGCTCTGTGCTTATGTTTGTTGAAGCTCTTCAGGACAACACCGTGATGCAGTGCTTGTCATACTTTGTGTCCAAGGCACACCAATGGGCAAGTCAGAATCTCTACACACCTTTATTTTCTTGCTAATCTAGAGACAATTGAGCTTGTAAAGCCGCTCTTTTAGAAAATGTGTGAAAAACAATACGAATAATTTGGAGTTTCCGACTACAATGACATGCCCAAAAGAGGGATGCCAGGTTGAAATTGGTTAAAACTATATTATATGTTATAGAATTTCCTTTTTTTGTTGTGAATTTTGCAATGTGATGTTGTCACAAAATCCCAAATCACACCTGGACTTGTCTCACAGCACACTGTTAGAGAACCTCTGTCTTAATGGAGCAGACAGTAGAACTAAAGGTCCTATGAGCCACAGCAGTAATTAACCTTACCTTATAATGTGAGTTAGAGTCGTTGTCGTCAGGGATGTAGTGCTCGCTTCACACACCACCACAGAGTTCCACCAGTCTGTTTGAGCAGGAGCATGCACATACACTGGTGTGCACCTGTGTGTGCACATGCACCGGTGTGCACCTGTGTGTGCACGTGAGACTGCGTTCCCATACTACAGTTTAGTTTTAGTTAAGTTTTTTCGCACAATAAGAACAGTAAATAATGCAACAATTATGTAAAGACACAGAAATAAGTGCAGGTGAGAAAGGAAATCCATATAGGGCTTATACAAGGTTCTCACCTGAAATAAATAACAAGTAGGCTACAGTAGTAAGTTGAACATAGTAATCAAACATAACACACGTGTGTGTGTGTGTGTGTGTGTGTGTGTGTGTGTGTGTGTGTGTGTGTGTGTGTGTGTGTGTGTGTGTGTGTGTGTGTGTGTGTGTGTGTGTGTGTGTGTGTGTGTGTGTGTGTGTGTCGCAGCAGCAGCCGTCATCCCTATCTAAAAAACAAACAATCGCACCCGTTGTAACTGCCAGCGTTAATGTAGTAGGGATCTAAGATGTACTGGGTGCTTTTGGTGCACATGTGCCTCGTTGCCATGCTAAGATTGGCTTTTAAACAAGCCTTGACAACCGGCAGAGTCTACAAACAACATCTGCACGTCTATGATCCAGCCCCAGTGGCTGTGACGGGAGGCGCTCCTGTGGACTTTCATCACTATGTACGGCCCATGTCGGATTATGAATGGAATACTTTCCAGAGGGATGAAAGAGCGTACAGAAGGACACTGGATACAAAACTACTCCAAGTAAGATCTACCTTTGCTGTTACCCCCGGGGGCGCGGAGAAGTGGGGTAGGCTTGTGTCCATTCTGATCAGCGCATTCTTTAATAATGGAATATTCTCCGCGACTCAACGCAATGGACGTCTGTATGGATTCCAGATGTTGAAATATGTCGCCAGGATCTTAAAGAAGTTTCCCATGACGATTTTCCAGAGGATATTACACCTGACACACTGACCTCCTGGATAGAAAAGCAACTCTGCTTCATCCGAGAGAGAATACAACCGGCGTTGCGCAACTCTGGGACTCGACAGGAAAAGAAAGTGTCCAGGAATAAACTTGCATACCTCTGGCAACATCGCAAATCAAAGGCAATCGACATCATCCTGAACAATAGCTGCTTTCCTGAAACCCCGCCCACGGTTAGTGATACATGCAAACTTAAGTGTATGATTATTACAAAGCCAAATGTCAAAGTGTACCGCGAGCTGTCACTCAAAATCTGGCCACGCCCCCTTGGTACAATTCTCTTGACAAAATAGAGCCGGGCTATCTCCCAGACACCCATCCATTTACAATAGAGGAGGTGGATACAATTCTGTCCTCTCTGCCTAATAACAAGGCAAGTGGATCTGATGGAGTGATTTATGAGACGCTGAGAGCCAGCAGGCCCACGTCAACACAAACTCTCACACATATTTTCAATGCCTGCCTTATCAATGAGAAAGTGCCTGACTCCTGGAAAGGTGCCCTCATTCACAGAATACCAAAAAAGGACAATATTCCAGATGATCCCTCCACTTGGCGTGACATTTCATTACTCCCCACCATATATAAAGTTTTCATGAAATGTCTTCTCAGCCGCATCCTACCCTGGCTGGTGGACACAGGAATTCTCTCCCCCCACCAGAAGGCCTATATCAATAGACAGGGAATGAACGAGCATGTGTTCTGTCTAAAAACCGGAATAGATGATTTCAAGCACGAATCCTCTAAATTCTATACAGTATTTTTGGACTTCAGGGACCCGTTCGGAACACTATCTCACCATGTACGCTCGCCGAATCCTGTCCAGGGGTATGCGGACGACGTGCAGGTGTCATCACGACAGGAGGAGGTTGTCACCAACATGCTGGCACGCACTGACGAGTTCCTCCAGTGGTCGGGGCTGGAGGTGAAGCAGACCAAGTGTGCTGTGCTTTACGAGCGCCGCTCTGGCGGAAACCGCTGGTATAAGGCCAAGAGAGACATGCCCCCCTCCTTCCTTCTAATGGGCCAACCCATCAGAGTCTACTCCCGTCATGAGACCTACCAATACCTTGGCCACAGGTTCAACATCGCTGGTGAGTGGGGGGAACAGGTCAAGGAGCTCACAGCAGAGTTCCTCCACCGTCTCCACCTGGTCGATCTGTCCTGTTCTCATGAAACTCCAGGCCGTGAGAGAGGTGGCCCTGGCAAAGGTTCAACATGTGTTTGCCAACATACACATCCCCCTCAAGGCACTGAGAGAGATGACGAACACAACAGTAAAGCTGGTCAGGAAGTGGGTGGGTCTCAACTCACATTCTACACGAGGCATCGTCTTCCTCCCATGTGGGCAAGGTGGACTGGGGGTCCCCAATGTAGAGTTGACCTATACAGCCACCAGACTAGCCCACCTGCTCCACATGCTGAATAATGACGATGTCACGGTTCGAGAAATGGCCAGGGCTTCTCTCCTTTTAGATCTACGGAGGAGGAAAGTCCCTTTGGCCACTGCAGACCAGAACAACTTCCTGGGCTTCAGGAGGAAAGAGTCTGGGAAACTGGACTCACAGGACAAGGGTTTTGGGGCCTGGTCTGATTTGCCAGACCTCAATGACCTCTGCAACCGGTCTGGAGTTCAGCTGAAATGGACAAAACACAACACTCACACTGTCCCTGTCTCTGATGAACTGGTCACAGACCCTTGTGTAGCTGTGGAGGCCACCATCACCACGCAACAGGGAGAAACCAACAAACTGACCAGAGAGTCTGCGAGGAGAGTCCTGCTAAATGCAAGTCAGATCAGGCAGCACTGGTGTGGGCTTAGAATGCAGGGGAAACTTGCATGTCTAGAATTTGCTGACCATTCAGTTTCACACTCAGTTTTTAAGAACACTGCTGTTGGTGAGGATGTGTTAAAATTTACCATCAAAGCGAGACTGCAAGTACTACCCACTAAATACAATCTGTCTACCTGGTACCCTCACACTCACAATCCATTCTGTCTGAACCATCAAGATTCACAACATCTAGAATCTATTGCACACATAACAAATGGATGCCATGCATACAAACAGCTGTACATAGCCCGCCATGGCCGCATCGTTGATATTGTGTCCGACGCTGTACGGAACATCATGCCTGCTAGTTCAGTGTAGGCTATTGTATAAGCATAGGCGAGTATTACCAGAGTGGTTTGGGTCTACCTGTGATATCTTTGCTCTCATCCCCAATACACCTGACATTGTTTTTGTTGACACCAGCCATAAGGAGGTGCTGATGCTAGAGGTAGGCTGTGTCTTTGACCTGTACATGGACCAGGCATTCCAAGATAAGTATGTGAAATACCAACCACTACTTGAAATCATCACCGGCCTTGGCTACAACTGTAGGTATAGTGTGGTGATATTGGGAAGCCTGGGACATGTACATAAATGTACCACTAGAGGCCTGCAGATTGCTGGTTTGTCAAGGTCAAGAGCCAAACAAGTTGCAAAATATTACTCTATTTCAGCAGTTATTGGCAGCTTAGCAGTGTGGGGAAGGAGGTGCTATGTGTATCCATGAGTGCTCAGTAATAATTGACCCTAATATATTTGTTTCCCTGTTTATGAAATGTAATTTGTGGAATCAAATAAAGTATTTCAAATGTGTGTGAGAGAGAGAGAGATTCTCACTGCTTCTGCAACATTTCCCCCTGGATAAGAACAATAATAGGTTTACATTGCCCTCTAGTGGCCGAACACTGTACTGTCAGCAGTGTCAAAATAATGTATTTATATATGATATAAATTATGTTTGTGACAAGGGTGAAATGAGGGGTTCTTAAAACTTTTGTAATTTGTTTTTATTGGTGCTTAATGTGTATAATTGCCTCATTTAACCCCACCATCTTATTATTTTTGTACCAATTATTATTACGCACTGTATTGTTTATAATTGTTTTCCCCATGATCCCCTGGTCACATGTATTGAGAGACATTGAGTGGCAGAGCGGCAGTCACGCGGTCACGCCCAAGGCCACGGTCATGGCCAATGTCCCCAGACAGACTGTCACCACGGACAAATGAAAGAAGAGGGAGGTGTGGTTTGGCAGGTACAAAAGCGGAGGCGGGACCGTTTGAAAGAGAGAACAGAGCACCCAAGTGACAGAGGCGTCAGTGAGGAGAAGGACAGCAGAGGGGAAGGTTGTGCCGAGACACGGAGTAGAGGAGTGCATAGATGAAGTAGACATACCAGCCACCTAGGAGTTTGGAAGCCGAGGTGTGCCTACATTCAAAGGAGAAACCAAGAGGAGAAAGCGATCGAACCGAAGGGGAGGAAGAGGCGAGTGAGACCAGACCATATAAGAGACGAGTGAGACCAGACCATATAAGGAGCGCTGAGACTGGAAAGTGGCGATAACGTTGCATACGCAACCAACTCAGCGCCAGGTGTAAAAACCTGGCTGGCGAGTGAGTATTCGAACAAGCAACGTTGAATCCCTGTATAACCACTGCCTGAGACAACGCAAATGTATCGTGTAAATGCACAGTGAACTGGTCTAGATCTCTATAATTGCAGGCGGAGAGAAAGAAGAGAGAAGACGAAGACGACTGGCCTCAAACCCTTTCCCATCTTACCCCCATATATGGACATGCAGCATTACCCCTGAACAAACCGTGTTGAGTATCTTGAAGCACTTTATTGGCACAGCACTTTACTTGAAAAGTATTTGTTGCACAGAAACCCCCCATGCTAAGGAACCCTTGTGATTAAGCCCCGCGTAATTTGCACAACTTTATAATTTATTTTATAGTTGTTGTGTAGATTAATTGTGTTTTGTATGTTTATATAGGTTTTATTAGTATAGTGTTTATTTGATTGTTTTTAAGGCACAGAAGCCAATGTATTAGGGACCCAATAAATATGACTTACCTTTTTTGATACACTGTATTCGTGTCCAGTTTCTTAAAGGGATATTCTCATGCCAGTGTTGTATTCTCAAAACCAAAAGTATTGAAACTTACCAGTTAACCTCGAACCTGTGAAAGCCTGAAGAAGAAGTTAAAGTGTATTCAAAGGGGACTTCCCTCTATAACAAAAGTGGCGTAGTCGACAAACAATTAGTTCAGATAGGACTCACAGTAATTACGCACCCAGCACTTTATTGTGCATTTATATTTTATTGTTGTGAGTTTTATTCTGGATTATTTATTAAAGGAGAAGAGTGCAATAGTACAAACAAATTGCAAGTCAAATGTGATACAATTTCGGCCCTGTTCACATATTTGGCGTTGGCGGCAGGACTGGTTGAGAACAAACACATGAGAATACCCTTAAGAGAAACTGTACTGTTTTGTTGTTTTTGTTGCTTTTTGTTTTTTGCTTTACGGATTCAGAATGATGATGATGGCGGTGTATCCCGGTGCCCCATGGTTACCCACCTTTGGTGGAACAGAAGGCGAGAGTAAATATAGGGAATGGAAAGACCAGATTAGAGGATTATTAAGTACCCAGGAACTACCAGAAATCAGGAAAGTTGCTATTATAATTAAAACGCTAACCAACGAAGCTAAACGGCAGATTAGTGTGGTTGAGGAGGGCGAACGCGACACAGTGGCAAAAGTTTTTAAATACTTAGATGCTTTATATAAAGAAATTGTCTCTGTCGCAGAAATGCGCTCACTATTCTATCGGTGCGCACAGCGCGCAGGAGAGAATGTACAAACTTACACCCTGAGACTTAGAGAGCTGTTTTGTGGGCTGCGGCAGCACGACCCAAGCACCGCTCCCTCCGAAGCCATTCTTCGTGATCAGTTTGTTATGGGTTTAGCTGAGGGCCCCCTGGGCCAAGCCTTAAAAATATATGCTCGACGACACCCAGATGAAGATTTTGCTGCTTTACGCGAAGAAGCCTACCTGTTAGCTGTTGAACATGGAACTACTGAAATAACGTGCCACGCTGTTAATCCTATTTCTGTCCCCTACCCTTCTCAGGACCCTGCTTGGAGAGAAAAATTAAAACAGGAAATCATGGACGACGTAAAAACTCAAATGCAAGGATTCACGCAGGAACTCATGAAGGAAATCAGACCGCTCCTCCGCACTGGCACCAATGACGCACGAGCGCGCTCTCCACCGCCACCTGAGCGACGGTATACGGCCTCTCAGCGCTACGAATGGGATGAAGGAGGTAGGCCGATATGTAGCCAGTGTAGACAGGCGGGTCATATAGCGAGATTCTGTAGATCCGACCGAAGTCAGTTAAACTAGTACGCCCTGTCGCCGAGGTCCGGGGGGCAGAGGTGCAACGTTCACAAAAAAAGTTAAGGGCCAATGAAGTGTTTGTGGGGGAATGTCCGACAATTGGGATAACAATGGGGGGAGTCCAAATGAGGGGTTTATTAGATACGGGGTCTCAAGTCACATTGATGCAGCAGAGTTTGTTTAACGAAAAGTTCTCGCAAGATAAAATGGAAAATGGGCCTCTGGTGTTTAGCCTACGGGCAGCAAACGGCCTTGATCTACCCTATTCTGGCTATGCCATATTCGATTTAGAATTAGAAGGACTGAAAATACCGGGAAGAGGAATCGTAATTGTAAAAGATGAACATTGTATTGAGCCGCTGATCATTGGGATGAACGTAGTCCACGCAGTGTGGCATGCATTATTTAAACTCTCTGGGAGGTCTGTGTTTCCATGCCAACAGGAGAGGACACCATGGAAAAAAGCATTCGCCGCCTGTAGGAGAGTGGAGGCAGTGACCCACGAAGACGGAGCATTGGGCTATGTGTGGCCTGTCGGCCGACGGAGAATCCGAGTCCCCGCCCGCAGTGAGTTAGTAGTATGGGGCCGTGCCTGGAAAGGTCCAAATGGAGCCGAATACGAGGCCCTGATGGAGGCCATGCCGGAAGGAACTGATCTGGGAGTGGCCCGAGCGTTGGTCACCGTGCGTAATGGCCGAGTCCCCGTGCGCATCTGCAACCCCCACGCGTATAGCGTGACCGTGGGCAGACATCAAAAGTTAGGGAAGCTATATCCAGTGGAGGAGGCCGACGTCCGTGGACGACGAGACCTGAACCTGTCCCTAGGAACCGACGGAGCCGTGGAAGTGTCCCTGGTGAGCATCGAAGACGAGGGACCCGTGAAGACCTTGCCTGAGGAGATGGAGGCGTTGACCCGGCGAGATGACCTACCTGACCAGCAGAGAGAAGAGCTGCATGCGATGATGTGTAAATGGAAGAAGGTGTTTGCAGTCCATAATGAAGATTTTGGGCAGACGGACGTGGTGCAACACCAAATACCAACTGGAGACGCGGCACCCATCCGCGAGAGGCACCGACCGCTGCCGCCCTCCATGTATAGAGAAATGAAGACCTTATTGAGTGACATGCTGGACAAGGGAGTGATAAAAGAGAGTTGCAGTCCCTGGGCAGCGCCCATTGTCCTGGTGAAGAAGAAAGATGGCAGCTGGCGTTTCTGTGTCGACTACCGTAAACTGAATGCCGTGACGCACAAAGATGCCTTCCCTTTACCTCGGATTGAAGAGACTTTAACAAGCCTGACCAAGGCTCAGTGGTTCTCCACACTCGACCTGGCCAGCGGTTATTGGCAGGTGGGTATGGACCCTCGGGATCGAGAAAAGACAGCGTTTACCACCCCTTTAGGACTGTTCGAGTTCCAACGTATGCCGTTCGGTTTATGTAACGCCCCCGCGACCTTCCAAAGATTAATGCAGCGATGCTTGAGTGGCCAGGTGACAGAGTCATTATTAGTGTACCTCGATGACATTATTGTATATTCACCTGACTTTTCCTCTCACATGCAGCACCTTGACCAGGTTTTCGAGCGGCTGTGGAGACACGGATTGAAACTGCGCCTCGATAAATGCAAGCTTCTCCAACCGGAGGTAAAGTTCTTGGGCCACGTTGTAGACAAAGAGGGAGTGCGCCCGGACCCTGAAAAGTTGGCTGCGGTAAGAGACTGGACCCCACCCTCGACTGTCCGCGAGGTCCGCGCTTTTCTAGGTCTGGCTGGTTATTATCGCCGCTTCGTGTCCTCATTTGCTGCCATAGCTAGGCCGTTAAATAGTTTGTTGATCGGAGTCCCGAATGATGTGAAGTCCCATCAGTGTAAAATAGAGTGGTCCCCTGAATGCCAAAACTCGTTTGATGCTCTTAAAACTGCCCTTACGCAGGCTCCAATACTGGCTTATGCAGATTATGACCGACCGTTTGTAGTGTATACTGATGCGAGTGGCCGCGGGCTCGGCGCCGTTCTGGCACAGGTCCAAGATGGCCAGGAGCGAGTAATCGCCTACGCCAGCCGAAGTCTACACCCTACCGAACAAAATGATGCAAATTATAGCTCCTTTAAATTAGAACTCTTGGCACTTAAATGGGCAGTGACCGAAAAATTTAAAGATTACTTAACTGGCGCTCATTTTACGATTTATACAGATAACAATCCTGTTGCGCATCTTCAAACAGCTCGACTAGGCGCGGTGGAACAGCGCTGGGCAGCCCAGCTAGCATCATTCACCTATGATATAAAGTACCGACCTGGAAAAAGCAATGCGAACGCAGATGCCCTGTCTAGGTTCCCTGTTCAACCTGTAGGAGTGGCCGTAGTGGAGTTGGCACCGGTGGAGAGAGAGGACGGGTGGGCTGGAGCTGAGTGGCGGGGAACACAGGATCGAGATCCGGACATCCAGATGGTGAAGAGTTGCGTAGAGCGGAGGAAACTGCCTACCCTTATGGAGAAGAGGAGTTGGTCACGGGAAGCCAGGCAAATGTTACGACAGTGGGACCGGTTGCGCATCAGAGACAATGTGTTGTATAGGCAAGTGATTGATCAGCATACACAAGAATGTTACTTACAGCTTGTTTGTCCAGGGGCGCGACGAGAGGAGGTGTGGAAAGGACTCCATGAGGCCTCGGCACACGCCGGAGTGGACCGGACTTTGGCGCAGCTTCGGCGCCGGTTCTACTGGCCGGGCATGGAGGGGGCGGTGCGACAGTTCCAGCGAGGTTGTGTTGCCTGCAGCCTACTGAAAGACAGGATAGAGCCCAGGGCCCCCTTACAGCCATTCGAAGTATCGTATCCTATGGAGGTAGTGGCTATTGATTTTCTCACATTAGGTAGGCCGAATGACGCATGGCAGAATATTCTTGTAGCAACCGATTTATTCACCAGGTACAGTTGGGCTATTCCAACGCGTGACCAAACTGCGCCCACGACTGTCCGTGCGCTTTGGACACATATTATTCAGCCATTCGGTTGCCCGGCTCGTTTCCATTCGGACCGAGGCCCGAATTTTGAATCCGAATTAATGCAGCAATTGTGTCATACATACGGTATTACTAAGAGTCGCACCACCCCTTACCACCCAGCTGGTAATGGGGGGGTGGAGAGGTTTAATCAAACACTGTTAAACATGTTGCGCTCTCTAGATACTGATCGCCAAGGCAGATGGAATGAACACTTACCTGAGTTAGTACACGCTTATAACAATACTGAACATGGTGCGACAGGTTATGCGCCTGCGTACTTAATGTTTGGTCGCCACCTGAGGCGTCCGGTAGATGTAGCATTAGGAGTACCGTTGTCACAAAATCGAATGGGAGTGGGAGATTGGGTGCAAGATCACCAGAAACGAATGGCCACAGCGTATAGGACAGCCGAGAAAAAAATGGTGCATATAGCAGGACAGCGTAAACAGGTCTATGACCGCCGAGCCGGTATGCCACCATTGTTACCTGGAGAGAGGGTGTGGGTACGAAACCGGAACCGACAGGGACAAGGTAAACTGGGCCCATGGTGGGACCCAGAACCTTTTGTGGTATTGGAGAGGGTGGGGGATGCGGGCCTAGTATACAGGATCCGACCTGAAAAAGGAGGGCGAGATAGAACGATCCATAGGAATGCATTAAAAGTGTGTATAGCCCCCAGGTCACCGATGGAGAGCCCCGAACCTGCCCCAGTAGCCGAACCGGTGGGACCAATATGGCCGCCTTATGTAGGGTTTTTCCCCGGTCCTAGGGAACCTGAAGGTCCGCGGCGCTCTGGAAGAGCGAACCAAGGACAGCCACCTGAGAGGTACGGGCATGACGTTTAGAACCAGTTGCCAGGGACTGCCAACGAAAAAGTAGGGGGGAATGTGACAAGGGTGAAATGAGGGGTTCTTAAAACTTTTGTAATTTGTTTTTATTGGTGCTTAATGTGTATAATTGCCTCATTTAACCCCACCATCTTATTATTTTTGTACCAATTATTATTACGCACTGTATTGTTTATAATTGTTTTCCCCATGATCCCCTGGTCACATGTATTGAGAGACATTGAGTGGCAGAGCGGCAGTCACGCGGTCACGCCCAAGGCCACGGTCATGGCCAATGTCCCCAGACAGACTGTCACCACGGACAAATGAAAGAAGAGGGAGGTGTGGTTTGGCAGGTACAAAAGCGGAGGCGGGACCGTTTGAAAGAGAGAACAGAGCACCCAAGTGACAGAGGCGTCAGTGAGGAGAAGGACAGCAGAGGGGAAGGTTGTGCCGAGACACGGAGTAGAGGAGTGCATAGATGAAGTAGACATACCAGCCACCTAGGAGTTTGGAAGCCGAGGTGTGCCTACATTCAAAGGAGAAACCAAGAGGAGAAAGCGATCGAACCGAAGGGGAGGAAGAGGCGAGTGAGACCAGACCATATGAGAGACGAGTGAGACCAGACCATATAAGGAGCGCTGAGACTGGAAAGTGGCGATAACGTTGCATACGCAACCAACTCAGCGCCAGGTGTAAAAACCTGGCTGGCGAGTGAGTATTCGAACAAGCAACGTTGAATCCCTGTATAACCACTGCCTGAGACAACGCAAATGTATCGTGTAAATGCACAGTGAACTGGTCTAGATCTCTATAATTGCAGGCGGAGAGAAAGAAGAGAGAAGACGAAGACGACTGGCCTCAAACCCTTTCCCATCTTACCCCCATATATGGACATGCAGCATTACCCCTGAACAAACCGTGTTGAGTATCTTGAAGCACTTTATTGGCACAGCACTTTACTTGAAAAGTATTTGTTGCACAGAAACCCCCCATGCTAAGGAACCCTTGTGATTAAGCCCCGCGTAATTTGCACAACTTTATAATTTATTTTATAGTTGTTGTGTAGATTAATTGTGTTTTGTATGTTTATATAGGTTTTATTAGTATAGTGTTTATTTGATTGTTTTTAAGGCACAGAAGCCAATGTATTAGGGACCCAATAAATATGACTTACCTTTTTTGATACACTGTATTCGTGTCCAGTTTCTTAAAGGGATATTCTCATGCCAGTGTTGTATTCTCAAAACCAAAAGTATTGAAACTTACCAGTTAACCTCGAACCTGTGAAAGCCTGAAGAAGAAGTTAAAGTGTATTCAAAGGGGACTTCCCTCTATAACAAAAGTGGCGTAGTCGACAAACAATTAGTTCAGATAGGACTCACAGTAATTACGCACCCAGCACTTTATTGTGCATTTATATTTTATTGTTGTGAGTTTTATTCTGGATTATTTATTAAAGGAGAAGAGTGCAATAGTACAAACAAATTGCAAGTCAAATGTGATACAATTTCGGCCCTGTTCACATGTTTAACTGCATGTCTGACGAATGGGATGAATTGTGATCATACCTTTAACACAAACAGAACTATCAAACTACTTTACCTTGGGCTGTAGTAATGACTTCAACTGCCTTCATCATTATGCCATAATTTTATGTTTTAATGTATTCATTGTTTCTGTGGTTTATTTAACAGACATTGGTTTCATTTTACTGTGTACATTTTATAGTTTACTGTTTAGCTATGTTTTCTGTATAACATTGACTATTTGACCATTTCTTCTAACATTTTATAGTGTACTGTTCTATCTTTTTTAACAGTAGGCTACTATATTGTCTAACATTTGATAGTGTACTGTTTAACTATGTTTTCTCTATCTTAACATTGATCATTTGGCCTTTTTTGGTATCCTAAATTATTTTAGTTATTTTCCAAATTTGTTCTATTTTTTTAACAGTATTTTATTGTTTTCAAATAAACTCTTATATTGTACTTTTGACCTTGTTGTTGTGTTGTGTTTGGGGGTTTAAAGAACAGTGCCCAGTTGTCCTTAGTGCCCAGGTGGTTTTGGTGCCCACCTGTGCCACGGTATCGCGAGACAACCAAATCTCGCGATACGGCCGAGCCTGAAACCTGTGTTGCCATGTCCGCTGATTGTAAGCGACTTATAATATTATTATAAGCTGCTTATTTTTCTGTGGAGTTGCTTGTAAATATTGGTGGTTGTGGTTTTCTGGTCTTGCTTCTAAAGTGTAGTTGATTATTTGGGGTGGCTTCACATTTTTTAATTTATTTTAACCTGTGGTTCGCAAATGCTTTGATGTCAAGGACGGGGACCCCCAAATTAATATATATTTGTCCCACCCTAACCCGTAGCCCCCATCTGAAAATGTTTTGTGCCATGGACCCCCACACCAGATTTGTGTTGTTAGAATGTTTAAAAAATCTTCCAAATATTCCACATTTTAATTCAAGATTTTATTGAAAATAGCAGATCTACAAGCTCACAACATTTTGCATCGCAACGCGTTGTGAGTTTGTAAATTGTGAGCTTGTAGATCGGCTATTTTCAATACAGTAAAGGTTAAAGTGCTCATAATGGCCAATTAAGTTGCTTCTTTTGGGCTTGTTTTCCTAGACCTAGTTGCTTATTTGTCTCCCACAATGTGGCAACACTCTGTGTAGACTTTAGTCTTGTTTTCCTCGTCGCTTCAAACGGATTAAAAGCTGGAGACTCTCAGTGACGTCATTGATTGTTAGAGTGTATCAGGTAAAGTTCATGTTGTATGTTCTTGTTGTTTTCACTACAGAATGTGTGTTTGTGTTGGGAATGTTACTGCGTCACATATGAACCCACACCGTGGATAAGGACAATAAGCTAAGCAGTTAGCATAGTGTGCTAGCATAGCTGCTACAGCAGTCCTAGCAGATCAAATGTGTGTTGTTGGAATGTGTTGTGGAATTCATGGTCATTGTAGGAGCTTTTTCCAGACCGTTGGAACTGCAGACATCTATAGGATACAGAGATTACCTTAATTTACATTCATACGATGTTCAAAAGGTAAGAATTGGACCTTTGCCAACGCGGGCCGGGGGACATAGACCATTGGTTCTCAAAGTGGGGTCCGCGGACCCCCAGGGGTACTTGAGGGGTTCCAGGGGGTCCCCAGCTAAATGATGGATAGGAACCAAATGGACCCTTATGGGTCTGTAACTCTGAGAGTGTACAAATGGAACCAAATGGACCCGTTTTGGTTCCATTTGTACACTCTCAGAGTTACAGACCCATAAGGGTCCATTTGGTTCCATTAAGGATAATTCCTTTTAACAGGTTGTTCATGAAAGTCCTTGCGGTCTTGTTTCCAATGAGAACCTGTGAGCAATTAGGGGTTAAGAGTCTTGCTCAGGGACAAATTTCATTTCATCGACACATATGCTGGCCTGGCCTGGAATCGAACCTGGGGCAACCAGGATCTCTGGCTCCCTAGGCGGGCTCACTAACCACTCAGCTATGGCCGCCCCAGAGTTTTCCATATGTACACTCTCAGAGTTAAATTAACATTGATTTTACAATATAAATTGGGGTCCCAGAAATAAAAATGCCATTAAATGGGGGTCCGTAGCCTAATGCATGTCAAACTGGGGGTCCTTGAAATTAAAATGGTTGAGAATCACTGCTAGAGCCGTAAAAAATCTTCTCTTATGGGGGTCCCTGGCATATCTTTTCAAATGGGGGTCCGCGGGCTAATAAGTGTCAATTTGGGGGTCCCTGGCATGAAAAAGTTTGAGAACCACTGACATAGACTATGTGTTATTGAATAATAAACACAACACTTATTACCTGTGGACGTGAAGTAATCCTAGGTGAATATAAGGGTCACCAGACGTCTCAACCCAAGACAACTGGACCAGCCGCGAATTTGAGACAGCTGGACCCAAATCGACCGGGTCTAGTTGTCTGAAGTAGTAGCTCTGTGTAACCCCTAGAGGGTAGTAGAGTACAAGGTACAAGGTGACGGTGAGGGAGGTCCTGAGTATATTTATAGTATATTTAAGAGTAAATATTGTAAGCATGCTCCCCCAGTTGCATACTTTTTTTAAAGAAGTGTTTTTGTAAACCTTCTTTTCTAAATGAAATAATAATGTATGCCTTATTGTGTCTGTTTTGTCCTCCTCTCCTCTAAAATCATTTGAAAGTAGCAGATCTACACTATTTGCCATCATTAAACACAACACAAGAGGTGAAATGAATTAAAGTAACTGTTATTTTATTTGACAAAACAGGGCAGTGTAAAACAATTTAGCCTTAGGCATGTGATTGTTGTTGATGGCCAGTGTCTCTGTGTTTCTCTGCATATATCTGCATTCTATATACAGTTTTAACTTTAAAGGGACATTAAGCATGTATACAAGTCTTACATCCATCAGTGTTTGAGGTGATGAAAAGGAAATAGGCTGAAGTTTAGCCATGGTTCACATGACGCTTGTATACACAAGCGTCATGGTGCCAGTTGCCCCTGGGTTTTCGCGGATTTCTTTTTGTTTAGATTGCCAACTCTCACATGTACATAAACGTTCAGATTTCAAATATAAAGTGCTTACCACAGAGCCACGGATGTTACCTCGCGATGCGGACCACATTAAGTACACGTATCTCCCGTATTGTTCAATAAAAAGCATTTTACAGGGTCCCCACGGTCATGAAATTCCTGGAAATACTTTGAAATTAGAAAAAAAAAAATCCAGTACTGGAAAAGGTTTGAAATTGATCAAACATCATCAAAGGTCCTGGAATTGATCAAGGGTCCTGGAAAAATATTTGGCTATGCATTGTTTTTGGCTATTGATTTTGTTAAAACAAAACGTTTTCATAAACATGAATAATATTACACGAAATATGTAACATAAGTAGTTTTTCGCCGAACGGGCTGTGTGACGGCAGCCTAATGTATGTCTCAAACTTTATTTTTGCTACACTGCCTATCTTTGGGCATTCTACATAGGAGTAAGAGACACATTATTGCGCCGAATGATTGTTATATAGGCCTGGAAATTGGGCTAAATATTCTGGAAAAGTTTTGGAAAAGTTTTGGAAATTCATTGCTAAAAATGTGTGGGGACCCTGATTTTAAGCCCATCGCCGGCCATTTTATTTTTTCAGGTTTTTTTTTTTTTTAATGTATCAGAGTGCAATACACCTCCCAACCATTAGGTGTCGCATGGTTGAAAGTATCGGAGAAAATTTGGAGAAAATGGCCGGCGATCGGATTAAAATACTTTTTATTGAACAATACTGGAGATACGGGTACTTAATGTGGTCCGCATCGCGAGGTAACATCCGTGGCTCTGTGGTAAGCACTTTATATTTGAAATCTGAACGTTTATGTACATGTGAGAGTTGGCAATCTAAACAAAAAGAAATCCGCGAAAACCCAGGGGCAACTGGCACCATGACTGTCATGGAATGACAGTCATGTTTCAGGGCTAGCTGAAGCTAAACATTTATGATAGCCTATCCTTCCTTAAATGTATAGCTCTCATTATTAACATTAAAAAGATATGCCAATAATAGAAATACCAGATCCTTTAGATTGATTGAAGTTTGCACAGGAAAAGGTACCAGTACAGTACATGAGTTTACTGTTACAAGGTCAACTAAAATGATATAACCCCCAAAAAAAAGCCTATAGTAACTGTAGTTACTAGTTACTTTCCATCAGTGTTTGAGGTGATGATTATTATCTCTCTCTCTCTCTCTCCCTCTCTCTCTCTCTCTCTCGCGGTCCGGGTCGAATTTGGGTCGAGTTGTCGGGTCCAAGCGGGTCGAAAGCGGGTCGACCTGTCCGGGTCGAGTTGTCTTGGGTTGAGACGTCTGGTGACCAATATAAGTGTATTTTCGAGGAAAGTGAATGGTGGAGATGGCTCCAATGAATGTACACAATGAGAGCACGGTGAGATGTGTTATAGCCTACTAGCCTATCTCCTGTAATCTAACATTAGCTGCTGTGTCTTTTATTTATATTTTTTGTAATTTATTTGCACATTAAAAAAAAAAACAAATTTGTAACAACAGCATAAAATATTGGGTTGGGATTAGCCATGGTTCACATGACGCTTGTATACAAGCGTCATGGTGCCAGTTCCCCCTGGGCTTTCGGAGTTTTCTATTTGTTGACATTGCCAACTCTCACATGTACATAAACTTTCAGATTTCAAATATAAAGTGCTTACCACAGAGCCACGGATGTTACCTCGCGATGCGTACCACATTAAGTACCCGTATCTCCCGTATTGTTCAATAAAAAGCATTTTAATCCGATCGCCGGCCATTTTCTCCAAATTTTCTCCGATACTTTCAACCATGCGACACCTAATGGTTGGGAGGTGTATTGCACTCTGATACATTACAAAAAAAAAAAAACCCAAAAAAGAAAATGGCTGGCGATGGGCTTAAAATGCTTTTTATTGAACAATACGGGAGATACGGGTACTTAATGTGGTCCGCATCGCGAGGTAACATCCGTGGCTCGGTGGTAAGCACTTTATGTTTGAAATCTGAACGTTTATGTACATGTGAGAGTTGGCAATGTCAACAAATAGAAAACCGCGAAAACCCAGGGGGAACTGGCACCATGACTGTCATGGAATGACAGTCATGTTTCAGGGCTAGGTTGGGATGTGCAGGTGAGATTTAGAAAACCCTGTGGTGTTTATAAAGTTAATCTGACCTCACTTAACCACTAGAAATACAAAGTAATAAAAAGCAAACATTGGCAACATAAGTACAAAAATACAAATACAACAATAGGTACACAGTATGGATAATTGAGCAGAATAAATATTAGTAGAAAAGGGTGTGTGTGTCTGTCTGTCTGTCTGTCTGTGTGAGAGTGGATGTCTCTGTGAATTGTTAAGTTTGATTCATCAAATGGATTTTTAGCTTATATTTAAAATGGTTTTGTAAAGCCTTCCATGAGATATTAATATAGCTGTTTCGACCATAACTGAGCCCCTCCTGTACCTGATGGAAACTTGACACAGACCAGTATGGAACTTTGGGAGATGTGAAACAGCATTTTACATAAAGTCTGTGAAATGTTATATTAGAGTGAAAGATCAACTAACAGCTAGTCAGTATTACAATCAACAATATGTCCAATAAACTACATTTTCATAGTTTACATTTTAAGTTGAGGGGATGTTCAAATAAAAAAATCAATGAGAATGTAAGGTTGAAGGTACGCCCTAAATACTGTAACAATAGTAAAATGTGTGCTGTGATGCTGTAAATCATATCACTGATGTAGTGGATGATACAGTCAAGTCATTGAGGGCAATACTATTTCCCTCTAAAAAAATGAACTTTTTACGTAGTCATATAGGCCAGTGGTTCTCAACCTTTTCATGCAGTGAACATAATCATATTTGATCTGCTGTGAACTAATTGAATACAAAATAATGAAATGCTGTATTTCCAGATATACTTTGTTTATGTTACAGCCTGTCTGGCTGTAGTATTTAGGTATGTCATAATAAAACATTGGGGAATTTCTTATTTTCTTTTAAAACGACACATGCACATTGTGGCTGATAATGCTGCTATTTCAGTATTGCTATTATTATGATGATTACAATTATATTATAATATTGTTCATTATATTTGACAGAGAATGAAATGCAAGCAGAGTGACTTAATATGGTGTTTTCCTTACTGTAATAGATACAGTATTTATATGGAACTGTTCTCATTGTAATAGATACAGTATTTATATGGAACTGTTCTCACTGTAATAGATACAGTATTTATATGGAACTGTTCTCACTGTAATAGATACAGTATTTATATGGAACTGTTCTCACTGTAATAGATACAGTATTTATATGGAACTGTTCTCACTGTAATAGATACAGTATTTATATGGAACTGTTCTCATTGTAATAGCTGCAGTATTTATATGGAACTGTTCTCATTGTAATAGATACAGTATTTATATGGAACTGTTCTCACTGTAATAGATACAGTATTTATATGGAACTGTTCTCATTGTAATAGCTGCAGTATTTATATGGAACTGTTCTCATTGTAATAGATACAGTATTTATATGGAACTGTTCTCACTGTAATAGATACAGTATTTATATGGAACTGTTCTCACTGTAATAGATACAGTATTTATATGGAACTGTTCTCATTGTAATAGATACGGTATTTATATGGAACTGTTCTCACTGTAATAGATACAGTATTTATATGGAACTGTTCTCATTGTAATAGATACAGTATGTATATGGAACTGTTCTCATTGTAATAGATACAGTATTTATATGGAACTGTTCTCACTGTAATGGATACAGTATTTATATGGAACTGTTCTCACTGTAATAGATACAGTATTTATATGAAACTGTTCTCATTGTAATAGATACAGTATTTATATGGAACTGTTCTCATTGTAATAGATACAGTATTTATATGGAACTGTTCTCACTGTAATAGATACAGTATTTATATGGAACTGTTCTCACTGTAATAGATACAGTATTTATATGGAACTGTTCTCATTGTAATAGATACAGTATTTATATGGAACTGTTCTCATTGTAATAGATACAGTATTTATATGGAACTGTTCTCATTGTAATAGATACAGTATTTATATGGAACTGTTCTCATTGTAATAGATACAGTATTTATATGGAACTGTTCTCACTGTAATGGATACAGTATTTATATGGAACTGTTCTCATTGTAATAGATACAGTATTTATATGGAACTGTTCTCATTGTAATAGATACAGTATTTATATGGAACTGTTCTCACTGTAATAGATACAGTATTTATATGGAACTGTTCTCACTGTAATAGATACAGTATTTATATGGAACTGTTCTCACTGTAATAGATACAGTATTTATATGGAACTGTTCTCACTGTAATAGATACAGTATTTATATGGAACTGTTCTCATTGTAATAGATACAGTATTTATATGGAACTGTTCTCATTGTAATAGATACAGTATTTATATGGAACTGTTCTCACTGTAATAGATACAGTATTTATATGGAACTGTTCTCACTGTAATAGATACAGTATTTATATGGAACTGTTCTCATTGTAATAGATACAGTATTTATATGGAACTGTTCTCATTGTAATAGATACAGTATTTATATGGAACTGTTCTCATTGTAATAGATACAGTATTTATATGGAATTGTTCTCATTGTAATAGATACAGTATTTATATGGAACTGTTCTCACTGTAATAGATACAGTATTTATATGGAATTGTTCTCATTGTAATAGATACAGTATTTATATGGAACTGTTCTCATTGTAATAGATACAGTATTTATATGGAACTGTTCTCATTGTAATAGATACAGTATTTATATGGAACTGTTCTCACTGTAATAGATACAGTATTTATATGGAACTGTTCTCATTGTAATAGATACAGTATTTATATGGAACTGTTCTCATTGTAATAGATACAGTATTTATATGGAACTGTTCTCATTGTAATAGATACAGTATTTATATGGAACTGTTCTCATTGTAATAGATACAGTATTTCAAATGAAGGTTGAATTGTGTTTGTACTCCTATGTTCCACTGCTCCCATTGTGCTGTGTACAGTTGTATACAAATACTAGATGAATACATTTAGCAATAATTAAGCTTCATGCTTTTTATTCTTTTTAAAATAATAGTTAATGTACAGCTGTGAATCTTTCTCTGAAACTTCTGTTTTGCTCAGATATTGTTCTAATTTCCACCAGGATCATGACGGGGAAATAATACGAAAAGGAATATTGTCCCAGTCTTTGCAAATTCTTAGTGTGTGACAAATCCTTATGGTGTGAGTGAGAGTGTCAGACTTTTAGTCTTTTAAAAGTCTCGTCATTTATTAAGCACATTTAAAACTGAGATTGTAGTGCACTGCATGGGAAGTATTATGTGTCTCTATAGTGGATTAAATTCAAGTAAAGCTTCGCTACCACTGTATTGTTGAAGCTCTTCAGTTATCTTCTCTGTGGTATGTGAGGTTGTAACGGTTTGACTTTGATCTAACTTTTGGGGTGCCAGTTAGGACACGGCTGAGTCCAGTTTGGACAAAAACACTTTTTAGTCAACCTTACACGTGACTGTACAACCTTATCCCACACCCCAAATCCAGTCCACAGTTTCCAAAATACCAGTTAACGTCAGTTCCAGTCAATATTCACAGCACAGTCAATGTTCCTCCAATTCCCCCAAACCGTCCGTCAGTTTAATGGTTAACTTAAATAAGAAAATAAAATCCACATAAAATGTGAGGCAAAAGTGTAGTGTGAGTGAGATGGTGGCCGTGGCCAAGCAGCCAAAGGAATCCACTCCGTGACTTCCAAGCGACCGGCAAATGGTGTGTTTGCAAAACGGCTTGATCCTCTGCAACAGCGAGCCTCTGGGTGAATGTTCCTCCTAGGATTAACTTGTTGGAAGTCCTTCATGGTGTTGCATAGAATATCGCAGACATTCACTTGCGCTATGAGCTACCACTCTCATCTCTACTACTATGACAGGATACAGGGACAAACCATGTTTGATTCAGTCCATTCATAAAACATAGGTGAGCGTAACGTAGATGCAGGGTGTGTGTGTGCGTGCGAGTGCGCGATAGCAGATCGCTACACGGTTGCTGAATGAAAACTAAATGTTTTATTCTCTTGGTGCTTTCCACAGAGCACCACAGGGAGAGATCTACGCTGTCAAGAGAGATGACCTCCAAAAGATCATTAACATGGTCAGAGGAACAGAGAGAGATGGACCAGAGACATGGACTGTTAGATGCAATGCTGCAACCTGTAGTAGAGTTGTACAGGATAGGTATGTACTGTTCTATTTACAGGTAGTTAAACATACAGTAAGCTTCTTATAACAAAGATATAACTTGTCTCTTTTTCTCTTTAAATATTTTAGAACACTTAATTAAGTGATTAACAAATGCTGCTGGGGAAAAAAAAACATTAAGTTACCGCTAAATGTTATATTTAGCTGTAGCTTATGTGACTTGTGTTGATTCGAGTCTCCTGCACAAATGCTGACATTTTTGCCACTGAGCTAATACCCCCACCTGCTTGCTCTGTGAAGACAGTTTTTACCAGCTGCTAAGCAAAGCTAGCGCTGGACTATATTCACTCTACCTAATCATCATCATTCGACACCTATTCATCATTGGCTGTCCTTCACTCCTTTAAGCCAATGGGGACACTTCCCAATTAGGGATGGGACGATATGAAAATGTCATATCACGATAATGGTGGCCAAAAATATCACGATTACGATATTATCACGATATTAGCGCGCTGCTTAGAAAATGTCATATCACGATAATGGTGGCCAAAAATATCGCGATTACGATATCATGCTCGTAGGCCTGCGTCCTGCGTCGCTGACGCACCATATTGCGAAAGGACGCATTCATGACACCGTCGTGGCGTCCCTGGGACGCAATAGAGTTGTCACCAACAACAGTGAAAAATATAACAATAATTCGCGGTAAAATTAGTAGTGCACGATAAGTATCGGCCCGATAATTATCGGTCTGATATCAGGAATTATGACGTCATCCCGATAAAACCGATAACATTAATAATAGCTCCGATAATATATAATATTTGTCAGCTGTGATCTGCATGGACTCTCTCGGTTAGACACCGTTGGTGGAGAAGTATAACTCTCCGGTTAGACACCGTTGTACTGGAGAAGTATAACTCGGTTAAACAGCGTTGTGTGGAGACCTATGGTGGAGACTCGCACACGCAGCAGCAGCACAGCCCCTCCCCTCCCCACACACACACCCTCTGTTAGGCTACGCTACACACACAGAGAGAGTGTGAGGCATGAGGAGCTGGTTGAGACCTGGTCTCAAACGTGTTAAAACGTCTTGGAAAGACCACTGTCTCTGGAATAATAACTGATCATCACACATACAAGTCTACTACTAACCTTCGTTGTTATTGTCATCTTAAATTGACCAGCCAAAGTAAAATTCACGATTTTAGAGTGTTCTCCAACTTGCTTGGAGATCAGAGTGATGTGGTGGATTAACCATGTTGTACAATCAGCTGTGTAACATTAGCAGGTTAACGATGGCTCGTTGAGCCTATGCATTTGACCCTGATTTGACCACAAAGGCTGAGCCTATGCATTTGACCCTGATTTGACCACAAAGGCAATCAAAAGCACTAATTAATGGCAGCTGTAAGTAACCTTGTGTATGTTTAATAGGCAACTGGATGTTTTCTGTAGCCTAGAGATATGATATCAATTAATTCACTGAAGAGGGTAGACCCTCTCCCTCATGCTAAACTTTAAAGTGACTTATAAGGTTCCACTTCTCCTCAAAAAGACAACTTTATTTTCCTTTCTCAATGACAAGCCTAATATTATTATAGCATTTTGGCTATGTGCAATAACTGCAAGCCAATGTTCATAGGCAGTGTCAGTATTTATCTTCATTATTTCTTGAATTCCTATTTCTTTAGTTGCCAATATTTCCACTGTAAGCCAGTGTTTTCAGTCTTTTGTTGCTACACAATAAATAGTAAAAATAAATTCTACATTCATAAATAATACAAAATAAAATAATAATAATAATGATTAAAAGGTTCTATGATTAAATGTATTCTATTGGTCAAAGCTATGTTAAATCCACCTGTTGCCCACTACTAGTATTTCTTACCATAAGGTGTGCTAATACTACAGATTCATATAGATTTGAAAAAATATATTTATGATTTATTAATATATGTATATATATTTGTATTATCGGTATCGGTCTTGAGAAGCAGGAACGGGTCCGCAGCAGGAACCCCCCCCCCCCCCTCCGTCCCGGGGGGCACCGAACGGGTCCAAGCACCGGGCACCACGTAGGGTGTGAATTTGTGGGACCCATAAAATGTCCCTGGGACCCATCTAAAAGACCACCCTTGCATCCCAGGACCCATTACATTGAAAACCTAGCAACATCACTGCGATATTATCACGATATTGGTGGCCAAAAATATCACGATATTAGCGCGCTGCTTATAAAATTCTGAAAATGCTAGAAAAATAGTGAAATCACATGACCTGTCATTTCTGTTAAAGAATATTTATTGTCTTGTCACACAGGGCAATTTGTAAACATCCAAGACTGTCTCACATGGAGGTAGAGAAAGACAATGTAAACATACATTTTAATAACACCACAAGTAATCTCTCAACTTCAATTATTCACAATAAGGTCTCTTCTCTTTACATAAAACACAATATTTTTCTTCCAGGCTGCATGTCTAGCAACACCCAAAGAGACTGCTACAGTGCAACCAAACAATAGTGCAACTGTAATGCAACTATGCAAGTGCAAACTGTATTTCATACTTTCTTTGAACCTTTTTTTAAAACAAACTTGTCCTGAAGGAGACTCCTAATACTGAACAAACACTCTATAGCAATGAGTACTATCAGAATATAGAGCTATTTAACACTTATTTTAACCAAAGCAAATCACGTACCCTACCTTTTAAGGATGATTTAATTTAATATAGTACAAGAATAGTGTAACTATCTGTAAAATATAACCCCCATTTATTTAATAAAATTATGTATTGGGTTATAGCCTATTTGTCTCAATATTTGTCACATTCAGCCCTGGACTTCACTGACTGCAGGGGTCACATTAAAATCACATATTAGAGATTTTATGTATTTTCCCCTATTTTCTGTATTTTTCACTATTTAAAATATAGTATTTCTTATTTTTTAATAATTATAGCTTGTAGATTTTTTTTCACCATTTGAAATTGTTTTAAAATAAAATGAACAGTTTTCCCAACCGACAGAGTCAGAGACAATATTTAGCCTATATATGGTTCTGTATAAGTGTATGAGTCAGTTTTAGCAGCTTTAATTCTAATTGGCTACTGTAGACTGCCTATCAATTTCATGAGCCTGGGTAGGGCCACCTGGCCTGGCGGAGATCTGCCCTTTAGCGCAGCAGCACAGCAACAGCAAGTGAAGGCAAATTTTAACTTAAACAGGAGCTGCGCTGCGGAGCCCTGCTTCTAAAATTTCGCAGTTTTGCGTGCTTCAGCACCTCAAGCCCGTTGGATAAGCCACCACTGAGTGAACATTACATGAGCATAGTGTTTACCTTGGTAAAGTGTTGAATATTCAACCAGCTGGGTTTAACGAGACAGCGGCGCAAAATGAAAATCCGATGTTTCCCAAACGTGCTGTCACAGATGATCCAACCATCTTATAACAAATGTAAGCACATGCCAAGATAACCGAGTTTATATAGCTGATTCTGAGCTAAACATATTTATTTAATTTCGAAGTTTTTATATTTAAACTTTATGATGAAAGGCCGCGGCGGCCTCACACATAGCAGCTGTTGTTAATGAGCAGCACGAAGCAGCTTGACTGAAGCCGGTTGAGAGCCAGCTCCTCGCAGCGCGCACTGGAGCGGAGGTTTCTTTGCGGGAGGGGACAGGGGAGTGGAAGTTTTTTGGGCATTTCATTCATTTTTATTTGTCCAAAAAATAACACTACCGTATATTCTCTATCTCAGCTACGGACACTTCGTACTAGTAGCCTACAAGGGACAGCGAGGCGAGTGCAGTCAGTGCACTGACTTGCTGCGACGCTGATATTACACTCGCTGCGACGCTGCCTTTTACACCCGCCTTCTTTGGAACTGTATCCTGTGCAGTCCACACACATATATATATGCATGCTCACAGTTGTTTCCGTTTCCTTTGATTATCTGTAGGCCGGATATGAAACCTGGCAAAGCAAATGGGCACCAATCTTTTTTGGTCGAACTTTTTTTTTAATTTTTTTATCACGATAATTACAGACCCCGCGATAAAGTTATCGTTGTTGGTTTTTATTGCGATGTACGATAATATCGTATATCGTCCCACCCCTATTCCCAATTGTGTCTGTCTTTTAAGCCAATAGGGAGACGGGCCGTACTCTAAGGCTGCAACAACGAATCGATTAATCGATTAAAAATCGATTAATAAATTCGTCAACGAATTTGTCAACGAATTGCCAACGAATTAGATCATCGATTATTAATCGACAACGAATCGCGAGTGTTTTCCGACATTAAATGTAATGTAATATAACGTAAATGCTGCAAATCATAGGGGGAGACGAGCAGTCTGTTGCTCCTTGAGAGTTGCGCATGCGCACTTGCGCAGTAGCGACCGCAGCTGACAACAAGCCGTCTAGAATAATGGCGGCGTCCATTAGTACGGTCGCTGCTGCAGCAGCGTCCTACGATCGCACCAAAATATCTAAAGACTGGGAGCGTTTCACTCTGAACAGAGAAAAGAAAAAAATGACCTGCAAACATTGCAAGGCGGACTTTGCTTGGCACGGGAGCACGAGCTCTCAGCTCAATGAATGAGCATCTGAGGAGAAAGCATATAGGAGTTTTGGAGACGGCTCGCAAAGCAAACACACTTGCCTCGGTGTGTTTGCTTGTGGGCTTGCCTATATAAGACTCAGTTGTCGTGGCTTTTAACATTTAATATTAACTTTCCACTGCGGAAAGCCTGGTTTCTTTTTACCGTTCAGTACTGGTCAGGATTCAGGTCCATTCAGTCTATTTATTGCTCTATTTGCGCTATTAGAAACAATGCTAGGATCGATTCACTTAGCAGTAATAGCAGGCTGCTGTGCTGATCCGGTCTGAGGCGGAAACACTACGTGCGTGTATATGTTTGTGTAATTACCGGATACAGTAGGCGGGCTCTAGACCGGATCCGAGCGCTGCGCAGTAAATAGAAACCAGGCTTTTGCATCAGTGTTGCCAAATCCGCTTATTATAAGCTTTTATAAGATTTTATTGAAAATAGCAGATCTACAAGCTCACAACGTGTCGCTCGCGATGCGACACGTTGTGAACTATTTTCAAATAGCCGATGTATATACAGTAGGTTTAAGTACTAAGTATTAAGTGCTCATGTGGCCAACAATTGTCGCTTATTTTGGGCTTGTTTTCCTAGACCTGGTTGCTTGTTTCTCTCTCAGAATCTAGCTGCACTGTTTAGCACGCAGCCCCATATATCTATGCGCAGCCCTGCATATTAAAGCCAAGACATCTACGATGTGGTCAGAGAATGCACTTTCTTAAATTGAGTTAACTTTATTATTGCTGCTACATCCTTGGTTTAAAGAAAAAAAAGGTACTATTTTGCTGCTACTTTAGTTTGTTTACAGGAACTGTAACACATTTTGATTTTATATCAGCACTTTGCCTACAGCAACCCACAATTTAAGGACTTATATACAATTTTAATACCTAAAAAGACCATTACTGTAACAAAAGTAATCAAAAAAACTCTATATAAAAACGTGTCAATTATTTGTGAAATAATATATATAGCTGATCACAAGCTCTATCTCAATCTATTTTGTAGATCAGCTATTTTCACAATATTTATCTGTGGAACCAAGTCAAACTAAATGTAATGCCTCAACTCCTACAATTCCAAGTGCTTTTCAGGCTAGGGTGTTGCCTGTTAAAATATGATTATTTTGAGGGGTCCCGGTCCCCACTCCCCAGTTCAAATATGATTATTTTGGGGGGTCTCCAGTTCAGATATTATTTTGAGGGGTCAGCCTCAAAAGTTTGAGAACCACTGTCCTAGACTCCTAGGATACACAAGTTCAGCAGCACCTTTTGTATTTGATTGATTGAATACTTTAGTAACAGTTTTGTTATGTTGTTGATATATTACAGAGAAAAAAATGTATATTTTATGTTTTATATTCAGTATCTTTTGTATTTTATTGATTGAATACTTTAATAACAGTTTTGTTATGTACTTACAGTAACAGTACAGTTGTAGTCAAGAAAGCTGTAATAAAATATTATCTTTGAAGGAAGTATTCATTATTATTGTCTTTATTGTTAGTTAGAACATGCCTAAAACAACCTAAAATCTAAATTATAAGGTAATTGCTAAATAAGTGCGATAATCCGATTAATCGATAAGATAATCGACCGATTAATCGATTATGAAATGAATCGTTAGTTGCAGCCTTACCGTACTCCCATGCTATGTGATCATATGCCCCCTCCCCTGTCTAGCGCAAGCAACACAGCTGAGCTGACCTACAAGCCCACACCGCTTCCATCAGCGACACGTTGTGGTCTTGCAGATCGTCTGGGGTGGGGCTAACAGCTCCGCTCGTCTACCCCTCTCCGTAGTTCCTCACTCACTCACACACACAGCAGCTCAGATGAAAACAGCGAATCTACAAGCTCACAACGGTTGCATGCATCCCATCCGCAATTATAGCCTATATGTTTGTTGTTGTTTTCCCTCTGAAGGCAACGTTGCATTCAACTGTCTGTGCTGATGCGTTAGCTACATGTCCCTAAGTATTTGAGCAGGGGTCTTCAACAGGGGGTCCAGGACCCCTAGGGGGTCCTCAGAGTACAGAGTTTTACAATAACCACTAGCATCCTATTTCTGAGGAGAACTTTAGCCAAAAATAGCAGATCTACAAGCTCACAACTGAGCTTGTAGATTGGCTATTTTTGCCAGAGCAGACCAAGTTGGAACAAAAAAAGTTTAATCTGCAAGCACAATTCCATACAATATAGAGGGGGTCCCTGCTTCATCACTCTCTCAGCTAGGGGGTCCTTGGCCTGAACACGTTGAATACCCCTGTATTAGAGTAAAACTGTATATCTGTAGGCTATTTTTATTTATTTATTATTGTCCATTTCATTTTCTTGCTTAATATTTTATTTTCTTCATTATATCATTTACTGTGTAAGTAGCACAATCTGTGGTACAAGTTCCAACAACATTTTGCTGCTTGGATCTTTATAAGTCAGTAACAAATAACTTGCATTCACATACATCCTATACATTTATGCTTGAATGACAATGATTAGGCCAGCACTTTATAAATACAAAATATTGTCTTATTGAGGTATGCCATTTTTCTTCGTACAGCCCCAGAATTCGCAAGTAGAATGTAAAAAAAATGTTGCTTATCCTTTAATAATGGAAGATTTAGTCTTCAGGCAAGTAGAACATAACCTGTACTTGTGCCTCAGAGACCTTAGTGTCAACCCCTGATTTATATATTTACATTATATAATATAACAATAACAATATATATATATATATATATGTATGTATGTATGTATGTATGTATGTATGTATGTATGTATGTATGTATGTATGTATGTATGTATGTATGTATGTATGTATGTATGTATGTATGTATGTATGCGTATATGTATATATTATATATATATAATGAGAATCTATTCTTATGCAGGAAAATCGTGATTCACATTTGAGCAACAATCGTGGATCTGAATCTGGATACATTATGAGATTCAGTGAGGTTGTAGATCAAACGGCTACTCAGCGTACAATGAAGTATAAATCAGGCAGCAAAGACTTGTGTCTGCTGCCTGCATGTAGCCTCTCCATTAAAAACCTAATCACCCGCAGTCACTGTCAGCGCAGCACCACATGGACGTTGCTGCTGTTTATAATTAATAAATACACAAAGACAGAACAGAATTATTATCATGAATATTATTCAGGGTTCCCGCGGGTCCTTAAAAAGTCTTAAATTGTCTTAAAAAAAATATCGGGAATTTAAGGTCTTAATTTGTCTTAAATTTGACCGTAGGTATTAAATTTGAAGATTATGTTTTTAAGGCTCATGGGAAAATGAAATCCATAAACATTTGTGCGTATTCTAGTGTTGAATTTTCCATAAAGATATATCAGTACGCTCCTCCATCTCTCCCACTGTGTTGAGAGCGCACACATGCACACACTGCAGTCCGTGTGTTCCATAGGCTAATAGCCCCGCCCTCCCCTGTCTTTCTTCTCTGTCATTCACTCAGCTGGAGTTAACGAGCTTGTGTCGTTGCTCGGCCGTCAGCGCGGCTGTGTCGTTCGTTAATTCATTTGCTCCAGCTTTCTGTGTAAACTCAGAAGCTCATTTATGTGGGTATTGGGCAAAATCATAGCCCCCGTGACCGTTTTGGTTGATAAAGATAGCAGTAGTTGTAGTTGAGCACTGTTTGGCAGTACTTGTTGCTACAGAGCATGCTAATGAATGCTAAGTGCTAACGACAAATGTATGCTATAGAACGGATGTCACCGGTCACAATGTGGAATAAAAACGAGGAACGCTTCCCCCTCAGCTGTCATCAGGCAACAGTTTCAAGTGATAGAAAAAATGTTTGCCTGATCAGAAGTAAATCAACTTGGATGCTGTTGTGCTTACACACACACACACACACACACACACACACACACACACACACACACACACACACACACACACACACACACACACACACACACACACACACACACAGTGTGCAGTGGTTCTCAAAGTGGAGTCAGGGGACCCCCAGGGGTCCTTGAGGGACTTCCAGGGGGTCCCCAGCTAAATAATAGATAGTTAGGAACCAAATGGACCCTTATGGGTCTGTAACTCTAGAGTGTACAAATGGAACCATTGTACACTAAATGGACCCTTATGGGTCTGTAACTCTAGAGTGTGAACCATTTGTACACTCTTGAGTTAAATTAACATTGATCTTACAATATAAATTGGGGTCCCAGCACTATAAATGCCATTTGGGCCCGTAGCCTAATGCATGTCAAACTGGGGATCCTTGAAATTAAAATAGTTAAGAATCACTGCCAAAGCTGTAAAAATCTTCTCTTGTGGGGGTCCTTCGCTTATCTTTTCAAATGGGGGTTTGCGGGCTAATAAGTGTGAATTTGGGGGTCCTTGACATGAAAACGTTTGAAAACCACTGGTGTAGGACACACACACACACACACACACACACACACACACACACACACACACACACACACACACACACACACACACACACACACACAGCACCCTAATGCTTGAGAGACACTCATTTTATAGATTTTTAAAGGCCTGATCTAGAAAAATGCAAATGTCTATTTTAAAAAGAGTTGTATTTATTTTAAATTACCAGCCAGAGATAAGATGAGAAGCAATCTGTAATAGGCTTATACAGTAAACAACACACTCACAGCCTTTGATTAAAAAAAAATATATATGCCCATAGCCGCGCTATGAGCTTGTAGATCTGCTATTTTTGGGAAAAATTGTGGGTCTTTGAATATGTATATTTTTTAAAGCAAACATTTGTAACTCAAATCTTTGCTTCTGGGGATTCTACGAATGTATTCTAAATCCTAACAGTTTTTTGAGGACCAGGTTGCTATAACATCAGTGGTTCTCTGTATTTGGCCGTGGACCCCCATCTCAAAATATTTTGTTCCACGGACCCCCAGAAGTTGCAACAGAGTTAAAAATGTTCACTTTAAAAATGTATCTTTAAAGATTTGCAAACATTTTCACGATTTTTTTCAAAAATAGCAGATCTACAAGCTCATAGCGCGGCACTCGGTGCTGCGCTATGAGCTTGTAGATCTGCTATTTTTGAATACCCAAAAATCTTAAAATGACACACAGATGCGTTCCCGGTCTTAATGGATTAATAGAAGTTTTAGCACCGCTGGCCTGCACTCCCATTAGCCAATTTCAATATAGGAAGACATTGTTGCGACATTTATTTGGGTCTGAAATTACATTTTTTGACACCTCCACCCGACTAATTAGCGTACATTATCGGCCCAAAAAAATCGAGTTCGGGTAGAAATTTGAGAATGGTGTTAGTATTCCGTGGAGAAATATTGTTAGTGGGAACGAAAACATAGTCGCACCACCGGAAGTGGAGAGCTGAAGGCAGACCAAAACCCCGGTTTCCCTGAGCACGAGTCCTCCGTACAGCTCCGCCCAGAGCCAAATGAATAAGTGAAAAACAGCAGAGGGCGCTGTTTTTCCTTTTTATTTTACAATGGATTTCCAGATTGGGAAAAGCGGACAACCAGCATGTAGCGTGTAGTTAGCTCATTGACACAACGGTGCGGGCCGTCGCTGAGCGCCGAGTCGCTGTTATTCCAGCGATATAATTGTCTAAATCCTAGCCTATTTAGACAATTATATGATCTAAATAGGCTAGGAAGTTGAACAAAAAACGGATGAACATGTGATTGAATGGAGTCAGTGTAGAGGGTCCTCATCTGGAGATGTTTGATACCTCACTCTCTTTGAAGAGATGGATGGATGAGGGACAGAGTCAGGACACTACATTTTAAATCCTGGCCCCAGAATATTACATAAAGTCCCAGTGGTCTACTAGGCATTTTCAAGGCTACTTTCATCATTGTAGGATATTTGTGTGGCCGGGTGGGGGTAATGTGGGCGTGGCTCTGGCATCAGCGTGTATTTCAGCCTGGCCGGATGGAGGCTGGAACAAACACTTCCTAGTAGGGAGCGGGCGACGGCAGCAGCACAAACATTTCCCCACGCATGGTTCCCCTGTTACACGACGAGAGAGAGTGTGGCGTATATGTGTTCGTGTAATACAGTGTCCTGGTGAGTAACTTAAATGTAGTATAAAACAAAGCTTGCCAGTATTATCGTGTCGCTAGGTTTATGTGCACTGTTTAGTTGTTTATACCGTGTATGGTCTTCCATAGGGAACGACAGGCAGTGAAGAGGCGAAGCGTTGTGCTTACGTCTGAAGTGTTGTGCTTACGTCTGGCGATACAAAGGTATTGCTCGCTTCTTTTGTTAAGGTTTTCTTTTGTTGTTGTTTCTTTTGTTTTATGTATAAGTAGTAATACAGACGACCTGTCCTGATTTCCCTCAGGTTGGGGAAATAGCCGTACCATTGCGGTCCGGGTGTGTGCTGTGTGTGTGGCGTTTGCTACGCCGGGTGATTCATTCATTCAGTTAATCTGTAAGTCTAGCTCTCTCTCGTTCGTTTTGATTACCGTGCATTTTTGTATATTATATCATTATGTGACTGTGTGTTTTATGATAGATATGGTGAAGCTAAATGCTAACTATATTACATTACATTACATTACAGTCATTTAGCAGACGCTTTTATCCAAAGCGACTTACATTAAGCGTATTCAACATAGGTAGGGAACGAAAACTACTAATCACCAGAAGTTTTAAGTACATTTCCTGCAAAAACAAGCAACCAAGAGTATACCTAGCGCTAAGGTAAAAGTGCAATATATCAGCTACCTACTTTCTTAAACAGATGAGACAAAAATGGCAAAATCAAATGAGCACGAGCTAAAACAAATAAGTGTATCGACTAAACAAGATCCAATAAAACAATACAAAAATAAAACAAGAGTTCGTACAACTAGTTAACAACAAGTAGGCCAGGCAAAGAGGAAGGATAGTGTTTCCTGAAGAGGTGGGTTTTCAGCCTGCGGCGAAAGATGGGCAGTGACTCTGCTGTCCTGACATCAGTGGGAAGTTCATTCCACCACTGTGGGGCCAGAACAGAAAAAAGTGGTGACCGTGTCGATCGACCAGAAGGACCGTTGAGTGGCGAGGGAGTCAGTCGCCCCGAGGTGGCAGACCGGAGTGGTCGGGCAGGGGTGTGGGCATTGACCAAAACCCGGAGGTAAGAAGGAGCTGTTCCTTTCACTGCTCTATAGGCTAGCACCAGGGTTTTAAACTGAATGCGAGCTGCTACGGGGAGCCAGTGCAGAGAACGGAGAAGGATAGTTGTGTGGGAGAACTTGGGGCGGTTGAACACCAGACGAGCCGCAGCTTTCTGAACAAGCTCCAGAGGTCTGATGGCTGATGCCGGAGCACCAGCAAGGAGGGAGTTGCAGTAGTCCAGGCGGGAGATGACAAGAGCCTGGATGAGCACCTGGGCTGTTTTCTCCGTGAGGAAGGGGCGAATCCTCCTGATGTTGTAGAGGAGGAATCTGCAGGACCGTGTCACTGATGCGATGTTAGCCGAGAACGACAGTTGATCGTCCAGGGTCACACCCAGATTCTGGGTGTGACCCAGAATATAGTGTGCAACAGTCAGCATTGTGTGTGTGGACTCACGTCTGTCCAGAGACTAGGGGCAAACAGTTTGGTGTCTGCGGTGAGTCTTTAGGCTCATATGTATATAGGCTATGCACGTTATTAGTATAATAAGGTTCATGAACTGCTGTTGTTATGCTTTGATATTCATTGTTTCATTTCCATGTCATAACAGGTGGTGATCAACAGGTGGTCACTGCTTTAGCCTACTTTTATGATAGGGGTTCAGTTGGTTAGGGTGAGCATCTATGAACTTCAGTCTGTCTCTCTTTTTAGTATACTGAATTGTGGTCAATGTATTTGTAATAAAGCCAATCTATTTTTATACTTTGATCATACATGGTGATCAAATGTATTTGTAAAGACAATCTATTTTTATACTGCAAGAATAAATAAAGATTATATATTTTAAATATAATTATTTTTGTCCGTCTATTATGTACCTCAAGCCTCATGGTTACAGTTTGGCGCTGTGAGCAGGGTATTAAGTTAATTTTTTGTGACCAAGGCTTTGGGTATTTATAGCGGTACATAGAGAGACAGGTTGGATTTACATACAGGGTGAGAAGTTAGGGACAGAGAGGCTAAAAGCAGTGACCACACAGCGTCCAAGAAGAAAGGCCGGGGAGTCAGGCAACAGGAGTCTGCCATCACAACAGTTTCCTGACCGGCCGGGTGGACAAGAGGACCGTTGGTGAAGCGACGGGACACAGCTGTTTAAGGTGGATTTGTGAAATACAAAAATGAGTGTGGAGGACTTACAAAGTGAACTGGCTGCTCTGAAAGCCAGAGTACAGTCTGATAAAGAGGCCATGAGCCAGTTGAAAAATGAAAATGAGTCTTTAGTACAGAGGTTGGACGTGAAGCAAGCTCCCTTGTCTAATCAGCCCTCTGGTAATCAGGGGCCGGGGGGGGGTGGGCATTTGGGGGGTGAGAGTCTTAGTGTTGGTCCCAGGGAACGTATTTTATACCTGCCAAAAGAGAAAAAATGTACAGTGTTCACTGGGGGGTCAAGCGCAAATTTTTATGAATGGTTGGATGAAATTAATGCCACTTTGGTCTACCGCTCCTACACTGGAGCTGAAAAAGCAGCTTACATTTACGAGCATCTTGGGGGGGAAGCAAGGCAAGAGATAAAGTATCGCACACCGGCTGAACGATCAAATCCAGTACAGGTGTTAGACATTCTCCAAGAAATATATGGACAACCCGAGTCACTAACTAAATTACAAAAACAGTTCTTTGATAGAAGACAGCGGGATGGGGAATCAGTGAGGGAATATTCGCATGCATTAATGGCTATCATGGAGGAGATTAATCACTGTAAAGTTAAGGAGGCATGGTGCGGTGATTTTGCCTTGCGGGACCAATTTGCAGAAAATGTATTGGATATTAGTCTCCGTCGAGAGTTAAAGAAAACTACTCGGCAGCAACCAACCATGTCATTTTTTGCGCTCCGTAAAGAAGCTCTTCAGTGGGGGGAGGAAGCAGAGTGTGGGGTAGAGCGTCGAAGGCGGGTGGTGGGTTCATGTGAGAAAGTGGAGGCCGGGCCAGTAGAGACCAGTGTAGTTACTGCGGCGATGGAGGTGAAGCCTGAACCCATGCTGGCTAAAGTTTTAGACATGTTACAAAAGCAACAAATGTTAATTGACAATTTGTCACAAAAATTGTCAACTAATTTGCAGACCACAGGGTCCAGGAGAACCGATACCCGTAAATGGCAGCCGCGATACGATGCCTCAGGGCAGCCTATTTGTTTTAAGTGTCAGAAAGCTGGCCATATTGCACGTTTCTGTGTGGCCCCACGGCCTAGTCATAGTCCAGACCAGTTGTCATCTGCGTTGCCTGATTTGCCTGGGAGTGATGGGGCAGCGCAGATTTCGGAGCAGCAGGGAAACTGTCCCCCCCTGTGGTGAAGAGCCAAACCACAGGTGGAGTACAGCCAGGCTCAGTAACAGCACCCTATATTGACCCACATGTGTATGAGTGTTTGGTAGGGGAGTGTGACACTGTGGAAGTTTCTATGGGGGGGGTTAAGTTTCAGTGTTTGATCGATTCAGGGTCAAATGTTTCGACAGTTACTGAAGGTTTTTTCTTTGAACATCTATTACCAAGATGGGGTGGGAATTTGGCTGACTGTGGGTGGCTGACACTGAGTGGGGCCCACGGTTTGAATATTCCATATCTGGGCTACTTTACAGTTGATGTGGAGGCGGTGGCGTTGGATAGGACTATACCGCAGAGGGGTATATTAGTGGTGAGAGATCCAATTGGACAAGCCGCAAAAGAGCGTAAACAAGCAGTGCCGGGTTTGCTCGGGATGAATGTTATAAAAAAATGTTATCAGCTGTTATGCCCTGCACAGGGTCCTAGTCCACCGCCGCCCCTCCTGGATGCCCCAGGTTGGCAGACTGCTTTTGCAGCTTGTCAAAATGAACAAACTGTGATATTGAAAAAGAACATGTTTGCTGCTGCCGTCTCCCCGTTCACGGTCCCTGCAGGATCCGTGTGTTTTGTTCCAGCGGCCGGACCCGACAGTCTATGCCTGTCTAGGGCATCGGTACTCGTAGAGCCGTTGGGGTTGGAAGAGGGAAATTTGCCTGTGGGGTTGGTGGTCTCTAGTACATATGTAGAGGCTAACAATGGCCATTTGACTATTCCGGTGATTAATGTGGGTTCCTCAGATGTTAGTTTAAAACCACAGACACGCCTCGCATCGCTACATCTGGCTGAGGTAGTGGCCGGGGAGGGCGTGTCGGTTCATTTTAAGCGGGTGGGTCCACAGGAAGAGCAGGTTATGATTAGGGAGCAGCATGGGTCACAAGGAGATAGAGAGCTGTCTCCCGAGATCGCTGCACTGCGCTTCCCGGGGTTCTCGGAAGAGCAGGCAAGACAAGCCAGACAACTGTTGTACAAATTTTCTCATGTATTTGCATCCTCAGATAGTGATTTAGGTTGCACAAATCTAATTTATCATGAAATCCCAGTTGTTGATGATGCCCCGGTGAGTCAGAGGTACCGAAGGATCCCGCCCAGTCAGTATGAGGAAGTGAAAACCCACATCAAGAAGTTGTTGGAACAGAAAGTGATTAGGGAGAGCAGTAGCCCGTACTCTTCCCCCTTGGTGATTGTGAGAAAGAAAGACTGTTCGATTAGGCTGTGCGTGGATTATAGGCGGTTGAATGCCAAAACACGTAAAGATGCGTTTCCACTGCCTCGCATTGAAGAATCGTTGGACTCGCTTAGTGGTGCAAAATGGTTCTCGACACTGGACTTAGCGAGCGGTTATAATCAGGTAGAGATGCTTGAGAGAGATCGACCGAAGACTGCCTTTTGCACACCATTTGGGCTGTATGAGTTCAACCGGATGCCGTTTGGGTTGTGCAATGCACCAGGGACATTTCAAAGGCTTATGGAGCGCATCCTGGGTGACCAGCGATTCCAAGCATTGTTGCTCTATCTTGACGATGTCGTGGTCTTCTCTTCCACCTTTGAAGAACACCTACGTCGGTTGGAGGTGGTCTTGTTACGGTTCGAGCAGTGTAACTTGAAAGTGAAGTTCAGTAAGTGCTCGTTCTTCAGATCGGAGGTGTCATATCTTGGTCACGTTATCTCTGCACAAGGGGTGTCGACCGATCCAGCGAAGATACGTGCGGTAGCGGAGTGGAGAAACCCCCGGAATGGGGCAGAGTTGTTATCCTTTCTGGGTTTCGCCTCCTTCTATCGTAGGTTTGTGAAGAACTTTGCCAGTCTGGCAGCACCTCTTCATGCTCTCTCGGCACTTGGTGGCTCAAAGAAGGAGAGACGTCCTCTTTCGTCGCATCAGTTCCATCAACATTGGAGTCCGGCATGTGAGGAGGCGTTTCAGGGCCTGAAGCAGAGGTTGGTTTCGGCCCCGGTGTTGGCATACGCGGACTTCACCAAGACCTTCACGGTGGAGATTGATGCCAGTCACCAGGGTCTGGGAGCTGTGCTGTCTCAGGAGGTTGAGGGGCGGAGAAGACCGGTGGCGTATGCCAGCAGGGGATTGAGGTCCTCGGAGCGGAATATGGAGAACTATAGTTCTATGAAGTTAGAGTTGCTGGGCCTTAAATGGGCAGTGACAGATACATTTCGGGAATATTTAATCGGTAACAAGTTCACTGTACTGACGGACAACAACCCGTTGAGCCATTTACAAACCGCAAGATTAGGGGCTGTGGAACAGCGGTGGGTGTCGGAGTTAGCCCGGTTTGATTACGAGATTGTTTATCGACCGGGACGGCAGAATGCAGCTGCAGATGCTTTATCAAGGCAGTACTCTATCTTGGACTTGAAATCAGCACCTACAATAACCCGCCCGGGTTCACATCCAACGGACGACAACGCCATGCCGGGGGGTTGGCAGGATGTGTGGAGTGAAGAGCAGGCAGGGGTGGCCTCTCCAGCCAAGGTCTCTACTACTACCTTTCCGTCTTACAGTTCGGAGTCTTTGTCCCTATTACAACAGGCCGATCCAGAGGTTGCATCTTTCCTTAAGTATTGGCGGCGAGGGGAGAGGCCAAGTCGAGAGGAGAGACGAGCAGAGTCCACTAGGGCATTAGAGCTGTTGCGGCAGTGGGAAAGGGTGGTAGAACGGGAGGGGGTGCTGTATAGAAAGCGAGAGAGCCCAAGGGAGGGTCAGCAGGAGCAGGTAATCATGCCTAGGGCATTGCAAAAAGAAGTCTTGGTTCAGATGCATGGAGGGCATGGTCATCAAGGTATTGAGCGGACCTTTAAGCTGGTGAGTGGTCGAGGGTATTGGCCCGGGATGTATCGTGATGTGGAGGATTTTTGTAAATCCTGTGAGCGGTGCATTGTGTCAAAAGCTCCACAGCCAAGAGTAGTGACTGCTATGGGGAGCGTGTTGGCATCTAGGCCACTGGAAGTAGTGGCCATGGATTTTACAGTATTGGAGTCTTCATCAGACGGGAGAGAGAATGTTTTAGTTTTAACCGATGTGTTTACGAAGTTTACCGTTGCAGTCCCGACTCGGAACCAACAGGCTACCACGGTTGCCAGGTGCTTGGTTAAGCACTGGATCCAGCCTTATGGCGTGCCAGCTCGGCTGCATTCAGATCAAGGCAGGTGCTTTGAGGGCGAAGTGGTGCGGTCGCTCTGTAAGTTGTATGGGATGAAGAAAAGTAGGACGAGCCCGTACCATCCGCAAGGTAACGGGCAGTGCGAACGGTTTAATCGAACACTCCATGACTTGCTCCGTGCTCTTCCTCCAGCGAAGAAGAGGAGGTGGGCCGAGTATTTGCCAGAGGTGGTATACGCCTATAATACGACAGAACATCAGAGCACGGGCTATTCCCCATATTTTCTCCTGTTTGGCCGAGCCCCTTGCACACCTCTAGACCTCATGCTGGGTGGAGGCGATGAAGAGGTTGGAGGTGTGGGAGAGTGGGTACAGAGACATCAAGAGCGGCTACAGGTGGCCTACGAGCAGGCTAGTGGTCAAATGCAGAAAGCGGTGGAGTCTCGGCGTCGGTATTGGGGCCCAGCATCCAAGGATGCAGACTTGCAGCCAGGGGAACTGGTTTATGTGCGGAATCGGAAGGTAATTGGTAGGAATAAGATTCAGGATTTATGGCTTTCCATTCCTCATCGGGTCGTCAAGCGGTTGGGTCCTGAAAAGCCTGTGTATACCGTGGTGCCGGTGGATGCTGCGGGACCGCTCAGGAATGTTCACCGCTCTGAGGTCCGGCGTTGTGGTACCGGGGTGCTGGGGGAAAGAGAAGAGATTAGGGGGGTGCAAGGAGAGGAGAGTAGAAGCGAGGAAAGTGAAGATGATAGTATGATTGGGATTGGGGTTTGTAGTGAAGGCTGGGGGGCGGATCACAAGGAGATGGGGCCGGAACAAAGCGAGCATGGTAGGTCGGATGACTCTGAGGAGGAACAGTCCCAGCATCGAGATCAGGGAGCACGATCTGAACCGGTGAAACCGTGTCCACCCAGAGAACGGAGGGCACCGGAGGAGAAAGTCAGGCTCCCGGTGCAGGTGCGTCGGTCACAACGTAGCAATGCTGGTGTGCATTCTAATCCCTTTAATCTGCCGCAATCGGCCATCCGTCATCTAGGTGGGAAGAGTACGGTGCTAGGGGTTAGGGCGTCGCAACTCGAACATTGGCATACGGGGGCGGGGTCCTTCGGTGCCAAAGACAAACTTGGAGATCAGTGGGACACTGATTAGTTTTCTAGGGGGGTGAGTGTGGCCGGGTGGGGGTAATGTGGGCGTGGCTCTGGCATCAGCGTGTATTTCAGCCTGGCCGGATGGCGGCTGGAACAAACACTTCCTAGTAGGGAGCGGGCGACGGCAGCAGCACAAACATTTCCCCACGCATGGTTCCCTGTTACACGACGAGAGAGAGTGTGGCGTATATGTGTTCGTGTAATACAGTGTCCTGGTGAGTAACTTAAATGTAGTATAAAACAAAGCTTGCCAGTATTATCGTGTCGCTAGGTTTATGTGCACTGTTTAGTTGTTTATACCGTGTATGGTCTTCCATAGGGAACGACAGGCAGTGAAGAGGCGAAGCGTTGTGCTTACGTCTGAAGTGTTGTGCTTACGTCTGGCGATACAAAGGTATTGCTCGCTTCTTTTGTTAAGGTTTTCTTTTGTTGTTGTTTCTTTTGTTTTATGTATAAGTAGTAATACAGACGACCTGTCCTGATTTCCCTCAGGTTGGGGAAATAGCCGTACCATTGCGGTCCGGGTGTGTGCTGTGTGTGTGGCGTTTGCTACGCCGGGTGATTCATTCATTCAGTTAATCTGTAAGTCTAGCTCTCTCTCGTTCGTTTTGATTACCGTGCATTTTTGTATATTATATCATTATGTGACTGTGTGTTTTATGATAGATATGGTGAAGCTAAATGCTAACTATAAATGTTTGTCTTATAGTGTGCAACAGTCAGCATTGTGTGTGTGGACTCACGTCTGTCCAGAGACTAGGGGCAAACAGTTTGGTGTCTGCGGTGAGTCTTTAGGCTCATATGTATATAGGCTATGCACGTTATTAGTATAATAAGGTTCATGAACTGCTGTTGTTATGCTTTGATATTCATTGTTTCATTTCCATGTCATAACAGGTGGTGATCAACAGGTGGTCACTGCTTTAGCCTACTTTTATGATAGGGGTTCAGTTGGTTAGGGTGAGCATCTATGAACTTCAGTCTGTCTCTCTTTTTAGTATACTGAATTGTGGTCAATGTATTTGTAATAAAGCCAATCTATTTTTATACTTTGATCATACATGGTGATCAAATGTATTTGTAAAGACAATCTATTTTTATACTGCAAGAATAAATAAAGATTATATATTTTAAATATAATTCTTTTTGTCCGTCTATTATGTACCTCAAGCCTCATGGTTACATTTGTAAACCATAATGTTTTTAATAACCAACAGCAAAGAGTTGCAAAGTAGGCAGTGTTATTGTATTAAGTGTCCCCGGTAGTACGTTGTTCAAATTTGCCTCAGCAATAGAACAACTAAAAAGCCAATAAAAAAATGTATAGTCACTCAACACTTCTGTTAAGGGTTAGGAAAAGTCGAGAAAGCCACTGAAATCTACACTTAATGTACACTCACTTATCATCGCTCCAAGCGGCTTGGGGAGCCTCCTCTCTACTCACTCTGTGCTCCCCCTAAAGCAAATGAACATTTGTTATGTGAACCATTTCTGATTCATGCTGGAGTGCTGAGGAGGCAGACGTTGAGGAATTGGAATTTGGCTATTGAGTTGTTCTCCCCTAATGTTCTCCCTCCTCTTTCCTCCTTCTAGACCTCACTCTACTTCCTGTGTGTAAAGAGGAGGTTTCCCCTGAACAGCAGGAGAGGAGCCCCAGTCTGGTCCAGGTGAAACTAGAACCTCCACAGATTAAAGAGGAACAGCAGGAGAGGAGCCCCAGTCTGGTCCAGGTGAAACTAGAACCTCCACAGATTAAAGAGGAACAGCAGGAGAGGAGCCCCAGTCTGGTCCAGGTGAAACTAGAACCTCCACAGACTAAAGAGGAACAGGAGGAGATGCTTCTAAGCTCAGGGGAGACTGCAGGGTCATTGTTGACATTATTGGCAGTGAAAAGCGAAGATGATGATGAAAACAGAGAGACAGAGCCTCAAGCCAGCACCTCAATTGAACACATGACAATACAAGCATCACAACCAACTATTAATGACCAGCTCATCTCTTCACACTGTTCTGAATCTGATACTGATGACAGTGATAACTGGGGGAACAGGGATTATGAGTCAGTTGTAAACACACTGGAATCACACAAGATGCAACATGTGGAAGATAAAAGATTGTCTTTGAGCAACAAGTTGTCCCAGAACCCAACATCATTAAAGCAAAAGCCATCCACGAGGAGTCAAAAGGGTAAGAAAACATTTAGTTGTGATCAGTGTGGGACAATGTTCAGCCAGAGCAGAAGTCTCAAACTTCACCAGAGAATTCATACAGGAGAGAAACCCTACCACTGTGACCAGTGTGGGACAAGGTTCAGCCAAAGCAGTCATCTCAAAACGCACCAGAGAATTCATACTGGAGTGAAATCCTACCACTGTGACCAGTGTGGGGAACGGTTCAGCGAAAATAGTTATCTCAAAAAGCACCAGAGAATTCATACAGGAGAGAAGCCCTACCACTGTGACCAGTGTGGGGAACGGTTCAGCCAGAGCAGTACTCTCAAAACGCACCAGAGAATTCATACAGGAGAGAAGCCCTACCACTGTGACCAGTGTGGGAAAGGATTCAGCCACAGCAGTAATCTCAAACTACACCAGAGAACTCATACAGGAGAGAAGCCCTACCACTGTGACCAGTGTGGGAAAGGGTTCAGCCAGAGCAGTACTCTCAAAACGCACCAGAGAATTCATACAGGAGAGAAGCCCTACCACTGTCACCAGTGTGGGGAACGGTTCAGCTGGAGCAGTACTCTCAAAGATCACCAGCGAATTCATACAGAAGAGAAGCCCTATCACTGTGACCTGTGTGGGGAACGGTTCAACAGGAGCAGTACTCTCAAAGATCACCAGCAAATTCATACAGGAGAGAAACCCTACCACTGTGACCAGTGTGGGAAAGGGTTCAGCCAGAGCAGTACTCTCAAACTTCACCGGAGAATTCATACAGGAGAGAATCCCTACCACTGTGACAAGTGTGGGGAACGGTTCAGCAAGAGCAGTACTCTCAAAGATCACCAGAGAATTCATACAGGAGAGAAGCCCTACCACTGTGACCAGTGTGGGGAACGGTTCAGCCACTACAGTACTCTGAAATGTCACCTTAGAATTCATACAGGAGAGAAGCCCTACCACTGTCACCAGTGTGGGAAAGGATTCAGCCACAGAAGTAATCTCAAACTACACCAGATAACTCATACAGGAGAGAAGCCCTACCACTGTGACCAGTGTGGGAAAGGATTCAGCCACAGAAGTAATCTCAAACGTCACCAGAGAACTCATACAGGAGAGAAGCCCTACCACTGTGACCAGTGTGGGAAAGGGTTCAGCCAGAGCCGTTATCTCAAACTTCACCAGAGAATTCATACAGGAGAGAAGCCCTACCACTGTGACCAGTGTGGGAAAGTTTTCGGACGTCAGAGTAACTTAAGCAAACACATTCGAACAATTCACACTGACTTGAAGCCTTTAAGTTTTGAATAGTGCGAGAAGGGTTTTAACTGACGTTAAACATTGTTTAAAATCTCATCAGCACATCTATAGAGGATGTGTTGTTGTCAGCTTTGGGAATATTGAAATGTTTAAGTTATTTATTTCATGGACATAGTTTTTTGTGTCACCACTGTGCAGGAGATGTTTGTTTCTGCCCAGAATTCCTTGTCAAGAAGACACATTTAGTCGTTAAACTTCCTCCCTTTGAAGACGTTATGTGGAAGTAGATGTGTTTTTGGTCTAAATATGAATATGAATATTGCATTGTCTAAAAAATGATATTTAATTGTTTGCATCCGGGTGGCACAGTATTAAAGTGGGTTTGAATCCAACGTTGTGCATTCAGCTTTATCAAGCATATATACAAACACAATTGGCCCGTGTTCGGCTGATATTGTATCACTGCAAGTACTCCTACGGGCTGCGGCGCCACCTGTCAGCAGGGAGTCTTGGGCGGGAGGAGTAGGACGAAGGGTCAGTAGGATACAACAACAGTGACAACACACACATGTGTTTGTGGGGAGGAATCAATTGGCGTAACGACTAAATTGGGGAGAAAAAGGGTTAAAAAAGCACCATGCATTGTCTAAATATGAATATTGCATTGTCTCTTTATGGACAATTGGTTTACAGACTAATTTCATTACAGTTGTATGCAGTCAGTAATGTTTATTTTTAGGTGTATTTTCTTATTGTGTGTTCTTGAATTTTACGCTACTGTTATGTTTATACCATATGCGTTCTTGTTTATTTTATATCTCTATGTGTTAATAGTTTGACAGTGGATTGAGGCTGATATTAGAATGTTGTGATTGAGCCAAATAAATAGGGGTGCACATAACAGGTGCGCAGGTGCGCTTGCGCACCCAAAATAAATAATGCGCGGCACATCAGACGACGCGAGGCGCTTTTGCGTACCAACAGCTGGGACAGGAATTGCCAAGCTTTTATTTTTTAGCAAAAATAAAATATAAAAGGCTGGAGATCGAGGCTAGGAATTTACTTCCTTAACTCCCTGAGTGCCAGGATTGCCAGAATTATTTCAGAATTGATTCTGGAAAGTGCCAGAGTTTTTTTCACAGAAAACAAAAAGTGCTTAGGAAGCGAGATACAGCCTTTTTCAGTTCTAAGTTAAACAAGGAGTGGATGGAGCTGCACATCTTCAGATGATGATATCTTGGGTTCTGAACATGTTTTTTTTTTTTTTTTTACTATTTTTCAAAAACACGTCAAACACGTTAATGGCACCCAGCGCCATAGCGCTAAAAACACGTGAAACACGTTAATGGCACTCAGTGAGTTAAGCCACACTCACGTTAAAGCACGCGTCGGCCCCATGTACAGCCATTAGGCGCAGGGGGAGGGGATGCATGCTGCACGTGATTGTGTGAGTGTTGCCTCGCATCCACACACACAGATACGCTGCGACTCGCAGCTCGCTGCACGCAGTCAGCAGCGGCTGTTAGAGGCACTCGTCACCGATGATGAACGCACCGTAATGGTGCAAAATATGCCGTGAACGTCCCAATCTGGCGGATAAAAGCAGCGCAGCACAGGGCACCAACCTTGGGGGGTTCACCAAACGGCGTGAGAAAAGAAAACGGCGAAAAACGGCAGAATTTGGCACCAACCTTGGGGGGTTCACCAAACGGCGTGAGAGCAGAAAACGGCGAAAAACGGTGAAAAAATATGAAAAGTGTGAATATTGTTCATTTTGGGTAATATACTGTATTGTATGGAGTATGGTGATATAGTACTTCTATTGTTCTCTGCATTGTGGCCTGCTGGAGCAGATATCACATGACACCAATCACGGCAGCATTGGGTTCACCTGTGTGAGCTTAGGTGCAGGTAATCAGTACAAGCACAGTTTCAGAGCTGAAAGGAGACTCTGTCTATGCCAAGAAGAGTCTACAAAATATAAATACAGATAAATAAGATAACAAAGAACGTAACACTCCTAGATATTCTGTGCAGAAGGCGCACACGGTATGTCACCTGTTTATTTTGTTGGTCTGTTCAGTCATTGTTATTGTTGTTTGTGTTGTGTGTGATTATGCAACTGCAATATGGACATGATAATAATTGATAATGTGGACATTTCATGGACATTTAAAAAGAAGACAGCATGGCTGTCAACAAGGACATTCATAATTCATGTTTATAATTCTTCATGTTAAAAAAAATATTATTTGTTTTATGTCATTTCATTCAGTTTTTCACGGTGTCTAATAAAATCCCTTGTGAACATCAGTCGGAGCGTGGTTTACTCTGTCTCAGAAAAAGACAGTTTAGGAGCAGTTATAACAATGTTTGTGTCAAGTTTGGTGCAGATTGGAGCAACAGTGCGCCTCACAAGCCCGGATGTTATGTTTGTGACGCCCAACGGTCCACTGTCGACCCTCTAGGACAGTGTTTATCAACCTTTTTTGTGCCAAGGAACACCTGGCTTAGCCAAAAGATCCCAGGGCACACCTAGATATACGATATACTATATATATATATATATATAGTATATACATATACATATACATACACACACACACACACACACACACACACACACACACACACACACACACACACAGATTATTGGGCAGGTATAAAGAAACCTTGACCATTACAAATATATATATCTTTGGCCTACAAATATATACACTTGGGTCACTTCAAGTTATTCTTTGGTAAGTATATTTGGTACCCAATATAATAATATCTAATAATCTGATCCTGATAGCAATATTGCGGACGCATTCGCTGTTGCCCACTACAGACGAACACCAAAACTCTCGCCCCACCCCCGGGGAAATCCGGTGATATTCACCTGGTATTCCTAAACGTAACCTCATTAAACTATGCCTAAACCTAACCTCATTCCTGAACGTAATCTCAGTAAAACTAATAATATGGCTAACCGTAAACTTATTTCTAACCTTATCCTCAGTAAAACAAATACAGGAATGCAAGAACCGCTGGTCCGCGAAAAGAAATGGGGGCGAGCGTGTTTTGGGGTGAGTTTTCCGGTTATATCGACGCACCACGCTTGAAGTTGAAAGAGATTCTCTCCGTGGAGGAGTAATTAAACACCACAACACAAACTACACGAATTACGTTGACACAAACACACTGGAGTGATTTAGAAGCACTTTATAAGAAAACTAACACTTATGTATTGTTTTATTGTTGGACATTCATCATGGCAGGTTATAACATGGGCTTTTGGGACAGGACAGCCTCTCTTTGCAGGTACGACGTTCATATGTTTTTTATCGACCCGTTCCGACCCACGTTTAGTAATACTGAGTGCCAAAGCATGTAGGCCTACCCTGTGCCCTTTTTATACAATATCAGGTAGGACAACATATTTGCATTCCTATGGGTGATGGTCGCTACATTGAATGGACTCTGCCGTGGCTGAGTGTGAAACGGATGATGGCCGTATCGATTGACGGACGATGGCCGCTATTGTTCTCGAGGGGCTGCGTTTACACTTTCTTCAAACGACGCGGCACACCTCAGCAGTAACCGCGGACCAAAATTGGGACGATTGCCAGGGTTGATAAACACTGCTCTAGGACTAGGTAATGTTTAAGATAGGATATTTTACAATAATAATACGCTACGGTTGTCACAAAATCACAAGTCACACCTTGACTTGTCTCACAGCACACTGTTTGAGAGCATCTGACTTAATGGAGCAGACAGGAGAACTGAGCTCATCTCTGTATAAAAGCTCCTATGAGCCACAGCAGTCATTAACCTACCTTGTAATTTGCATCACAATCATTGCCATATAAATGATTATGAAAAAGTATCTTATCATTTGAACCAGAATATTTGCAGCAGATTATCTTGCTGCACCTGAATGTCTGTTCTGTTGCAGTGATACATGTTGCTAGAGTGTAGTTATTGTAGAGTGGAGTAACATGGACAAATTATTACGTGGAGCAATTTTCCATCAAACAAAAAGGCCGCTTCGTTCTCAATAATAATGTTTGTATGATGTTAATATAATATACTTAGATTTATGTTATGCCAACGAGTTTCCTGTGCATGCAGGTACTGAACATTGGCCATTGATGTGTTCGGCTTAGTGGGCCCTCAGAGTTATTACAGCCATATTTTCTTACCCCCAGAATCTGAAGATTTTGTCTGAAAATACACATTGACTCCAACATAATTGGTGAAGACAATGTGTAATAAAAAAAAACAAAGCAAAACATGTTTGTTTGTTTATTTGGATCCCCATTAGCTACTACCTTAGCAGCAGCTATTCTTCCTGGGGTCCACACAGAAATAAATTACATTACATTACATAACATGAAAACATTTTACATCATAGTATAAAAAATAAAAATAAATGTACACTTAAAATACAACCAAAATGGAAAATATTAATCAGTCTTGATTATATGGTGTCGTAGCCTTAATTATAAATGTAACATCGTAATACCTCAAAAACCAAATTCAAACACATTCAGGTTACAAATACAGTTACACTATGTAAAAACAGTGTGTTTTTAGCCGTTATCCAAAAGCAGATTCCATAAGATATTTCTTTAACTTAATTTTAAAAGCAGATTTACTTGTTGCCTGTGTGAGTTGTGATGGAAGACTTTGCAGCTCTTTCATTGGTCTATACATTACTGTGTGTTGCATTGCATTCGTTTCTGAAATGGGAAGCGTGAAAAAAACTTGTAATGAATGTCTAGTGTTGTAGGTGTGTTCTTCTGAGCTAAACTTCAACCTGCCATACAGGACAGCCGGGATGTAATTGTAGCGATCAACACTGATCACTGTGCTGTTGAACACATCTATAAAGTCATCAAAGCTGCATCATCATTTAGAGACAACTCATGGTCACTTCAAATAAAAACCTGTGGAATACTTCTAAGCTGGTCTCAAATCTCTCAACAGTCATGATGAGACAATCATCTAAATATGGTGAGCTACCTTTAAAAACCTTTTATCAAGTTGCCTGGAAGGCTTTCTTTAAAATAGAATAACAATAATTCCATACAGTATAATTAATGGGTGTCTCTCCCTCATCTCTCTCTGCTAACATTCCCCCCCCCCCCCCCCCCCCCCCCCCCCCCTCGGTTGGTTAATGTCCGAATAGCCAATATAGTTTCTCAAAAATCCAATATCCAGGCAGTTGGACATACTGGCTGCTATTTGGCTCTTAGCCCCTTGGGGGCAGCAGAGATCATTGTGCAGAGGGAATTCACAACATGCTGGGCCTCAATTAACAACACAGTGAGCTTCATTCACCAATATGTGCTTGAAAATGATCTTACTTTGTGTGCAGATAGTACAAACGGTCCAGTTGGACTATCAGTGGCTAACACACATGCAAAGTCACATAACTCAAATAACAATGAAAAGTACAAAAGCACAATGAATGATTATGTTGTGATGATACTATGAATTTATGTACAGCATCAGTCTGCTCACACCGAGTGAAGACTTGAAAGTGAACCTGATAGTGCTGGGGACCCCTAGATTCCTAGAACCCCCCCAAGGACCCCTATGGGTTCCAGTTTGGTTAAACTGAACCTGACAGGATGAGGTTTTACATGTCAAGAAACAATGTTGTGTCAGGGACCCCACATACAAGATGTGTGTGTAAGTTTGTAGATCTGCTATTTTCAAATAGACAATATATATAGGGCATGTATATAATTGATTAAACTGGTGTTGATGCTATATTAACTACCCTAATTTAGCTGGGTCCCTGGACCCCACTTTGAAAACCACTTTGATAGGAATCCATGGTTCATATCAACACAGCTGCTGTTGTACAGTTGTACAGTCTACTAGCAGAGTAACAACTGTACAGTGTAAACACAACTATCATAGTAACACATTACAGTCTACTAGCAGAGTAACAATTGTACTGTTTAAACCAAACTATTGAAATGTGTGTTGCCCAGCCTAACATTATTTCCTGTGGAAGCGGGCTGAATATAAAGGGACACAGGAAGTAGGAAGGGCAGATTTACTGTGTGTGTGCGGGGAACGGTGAAGCTCCCAGTTGAACTCTGTAACAAACAACTTACTAATAAACGATTCATTGGAAATACAGCACGCCTGAAGATTGCTTGTGTGAGTCCATCATTTGACTGTACGACAGGGCGGCACGTTACAAATTGGTGGCAGCGACGGGATGTTCAACGGACTACAGGCGCTAGCTGTTGTAAGCTAAGAAGCTAACCGGCTAGCCACAGGCGTCTTCAAGCGACGTGCTAACAACATAACCATGTCAACGGGGGATGATGGAGCGGGCGACTGTGCCTCCTCGTCGCACCCGATCAACGCCCGGTTATTATGCCAGAACCCTTTGATGGAAAAGTGGGCGAGTGGACTGCATGGAGTCAGCAGTTTGAGTTAGCTGCTGAGATTAATGGTTGGAGATCAGCTGAGTGTCTGAACTATCTCATTCTTTTGCTGAGAGCACCAGCCAGGACCTTCTGCAGCAACTTACCAGCGGATCTTAAAATAAACTATACAGTGCTGACTGATGCTCTGAGGCAGCACTTTGAACCACCGATGCATGCTGACTGGAACCGTTCAGCTTCTCTGGACTGCAGATACAAAGGGGGTGAGGACCTGAGAGATTTTGGCTATGATGTGTGTCGGCTGGCTGCTAAGGCGTATCCAGATTACAGTGCAGCCATACGTGATTCCCTTGCCCGTGATCATTTTATTGCTAATATTGGGAATGCTGACATTCGTGTACACCTGCGCAGCAGTAAACCCAAGTCAATGGAAGAAGCTATACACGTGGCAACAGAATTGGAGCAGATAAGGCAGCTTGAGGGCCAGGAGGTCCCCCACCACAAGATTAATGCGTGTGGCACTGCTGAAGATACCACAGACAAAATGATTGTCCCTAAGGAACTGTTGGAGTCACTGTGTGAGAGTGTTGCACAGCTACGGACCGAGGTGAGACACCTGACTGACAAGGATGGAAGACAAGTCATGGGAGGAACGACAGGACCCACTGGAGGAGGCGGACGTCGACCTGCCAGCGAGCAAAGTCAGGGGAGAGGAAGAGCTTGTTTCCCGGGGAGTGACCGGATGCAGTCTTCATCTGTGCCCAGCAGAGCATGTTGGCACTGTGGATGCACCATGCACATGAAAAGAGACTGCCCATATGTGGCCAAGGACAGACAGGCTGGCACACAGGATCCTCGGGCTACAGTAGCCTCAGGGTGGTAGGAGAGGGATTCTACATTCAGGCCAGCATCGCAGATGTGGATTACGAGGTGATGGTGGATTCCGGGGCCCAGGTTTCAATGGTGCAGGAAAGGATATGCTGAGACCCTACTACAAACCAATCACAGCAGCCAATGGACAGCCTCTCACCGTGATAGGAACGTGGTCTACGGTCATGAGCATTGATGGACTGAACCTTGCTGGTGACTTTGTGGTTTCCAGCGACGCTGACCAACGTGCATTGGTAGGAACAGATTTCCTAGTCAAATATGGAGCAGTGATTGACATGCAGAAACGCATATACAATGTCATGGTAGCCCGTTGCCTGGGTAGGTCTGCTAAAGGGAAACTACCTGTGTGTGTCATTAATTTATCAATTGAACCTCAATGTCTCAGAGAGGGTACGAAACTGGGTGGGTACTCCATTTTTGCAGAGGGCTGTGAAACAGCAGTTATTACTTGTTTAAATGGGGAAAAGCAGTCCCCACCACCCTCTCACCAGCCCAAGTGGGAAATAGATCAGTTACTACAAGTCCTCAACCTTGATGCTGAGCAGTTAGACAGAACCCAGCTCAGAATTGTGAGAGAAATGCTAAGGGCATATGCTGGGGTGTTTAGTACTGGGGATTTTGATTTGGGCCTCACAAAGCTGGTCCAGCACAGGATAGATACAGGGAACACCAGGCCACTTAAACAAGCTCTGAGGCGGGTCCCTGTCCATCTGCAAGCTGAGTTTGATAGCCATCTGCAGAGCATGTTAGATAGGAACATCATTCAGCCATCTACCAGTCCATGGGGAGCACCTGTGGTGTTGGTGAGAAAAAAAGAAAACACAATGCAGTTCTGTGTCGATTACAGAAAGTTAAATGAAAACACTGTGAAGGATGCATACCCACTTCCCAGGATAGATGAGACACTGGACTCGCTGGCTGGTGCCAAGTGGTTTTCCATTTTGGACCTGGCCAGTGGGTACTGGCAGGTGGATATGCATCCTGAGGATCGCTGTAAGACAGCATTTATGACCAAGAGGGGACTTTTTGAGGTCAATGTCATGGGTTTTGGATTGTGCAATGCACCTAGTACTTTTCAACGCCTCATGGACTTGGTGTTGGCTGACATGCAGTGGACGACATGCCTGGTGTACCTTGATGATATAATAGTGGTGGGTCACTCTTTTCAGGAGCATGTGTCACGGTTGGAGGGGGTCCTGGGCAGGTTACAGCAGGCAGGCCTTAAAGTGAAGCCGGCTAAATGCCACCATGTGACAAAGGTATATACTGTATATGTGACAAAGGTGAAACGGGGGTTTCTTAATTTTTTTGTAAATGTTTTTATTGGTGCTTAATGTAGAATTCTTTTTTCGGGACAGGACGGGACAGTTGAATGGAAGAAGCAAAGCCCCAGAGAGACAGAGGTGACAGAAGGAGGACAGCAGAGGGGAAGGTTGTGCAGAGACACGGAGCAGAGTGAACGAATACGTGAGTGTAGACACACCAGCCACCTGGGAGTTTGGGAGCCGAGGTGTGCCTACCTACGAGGAAAAGAAGGAGAAAGCGATCAAACCGAAGGGGAGGAAGAGAGCGAGACAAGCGGAGATAAGCAGATGACCATACGAGACCAGACCATAAAAGGAGCGCTGAGACGGAGAGTGGCTATAACGTTGCACACGCAACCTACTCAGCGCCAGGTGTAAAAGCCTGGCCTGTTAGTAAGTACCGACCCATGCAACGTTTATCCTTGTATAACCACCAACTGTGAAAACGCGCATGTACTTTACCAATGCACAGTGAACTGGTCAAAGTTTCTATCATTGCAGAAGGAGAGAAAGAAGACAAGAAGACAAAGACGACTGGCCTAAAACCCTCTTCCTATTCACCCCCATATATGGACATGCAGCAACTCCCCTGAAACAAACCGTGTTGAGTATCCCAAAGCACTTTATTGGCACCGCACTTTACTTATGAAGTATTGGTTGCACAGAACCCCTGCTAATTGAAACCCTGTTGACCAAGCCCTGCGTAATTTGCACAACTTTATAATTTATTTTATAGTTGTTGTGTAAACTGTTTTTGTTGTGTTTTAGTTAGGTTTTATTAGTATAGTGTTTGTTTTTGATTGTTTTTAAGGCACAGATGCCACTGTATTAGGGACCAATAAATCTTACTTACCTTTTTGATACATTTGAATCCGTGTCCAGTTTCTTAAGGGAATTTTCTGAGGTGTTGTGTTCTCAAAGCAAAAGTATTGAAACTTACCAGTATAACTCGAACCTGTGAAAGCCTGAAAGAAGTTAAAGTGTATTTAAAGGGGACCTTCCTTTCTAACAAAGGTGGCACCCAGCACTTTATTGTGCACTAATATTTTATTGTTATGAGTTTGATATTGAATTATTTAAGGACAAACAAAGTGTGCAATATCCCAAGATATTTGCAAGTCAAATGTGATACAATTACGGCCTTGTTCACACACACACACACACACACACACACACACACACACACACACACACACACACACACACACACACACACATATATATATATATATATATATATGCTCACTAGCTTGTATATATGCTATTTTTGAATATACAAAGTATAAAATATGGTTAAAGTGTTTAAAATGATTGTACGCTAGATCAAGATAGATCAAGCATCAATGGTGCTGTACTCACTTTCTTCAGCAAGTGGTAGCAAGAATCAAATCAACACCAGAGATCAGTCTTTACCACTTTGACCCGACATGCGCGACAGTGTTGCCATGTCTGCTTATTATAAGCGACTTTGGGCTTGTTTTTCTGTAAAGTTGCTTGTAAACATTGTTAGTTGTGGGTTGTGTTGTTAAAATGAAAAAAAGAAAACATCAGTTATTTCTAAATAGCAGATCACAGCGCACGTTGTGAGCTTTTAACGGATATTTTCAAACAGCCTATTGATGCTAGGCCTAAGTGCTCATGATGTGGCCTAGTTTGATTGCATACTTTATTAACAGTTTGCAAATAGTACAGTGGTATGATTTTATAATGATGATAAAAGGATAACACAAAAGGCCTAGGGCTTGTTTCCATTGTGTTCCGTATTCAATGCATCAAGACATTTAAAGACAATACAATAATAATTATACAAGACATCATCAACAGTGTTGGGTCCATTTGTAGGCCTACACTCTCAGAGTTACAGACTCACAAGGGTCCATTTGGTTCCTAAGTATCCACCATTTAGCTGGGGACCCCATGGAACTCCTTCAAGGACCCCTGGCGGTCCCCGCCCCGGACCCCACTTTCAGAACCAATGCTCTACCCTGAGCAGCGGTGGCCTAGTGGTTAGAGGGGCGGCCTTGATACCGGAAGGTCCCTAGTTCGATTCCCCAATTCATCACATCAATCATGAATCACCGCTGAATAGCCCTTGAGCAAGGCTTCCATGCAGGGTCCGGCTGGAAACAAGTTTCGTACTTAGTCCGACACCCTGGGTAAACAACAAACTTTGCTTTGCTTTTAGCTCTAGCATAATGAGCAGGGGTTAGGTGAGTCCTAGGTATGAGGCCAAGCATCATCCTGACCAGTCTGTTTGTAATGTGTGGTATATCCAGGACTTAAAGTAGATATTAAACACGAAAATATGAATACCAGGTTGTTTTGTTAAATTCATTGGCTTATTAAAAGTAACTAGGGATAAGTAACTGACTTCCCACTGAAATCTCACTGCCAGCCAAGAGAGGCTGAGTTTGCCTAACAAAGGACTAGTCGGTCCTCACATCTACATTGAAAGGTGTGCCCCAACACCTAGAGGAGCTTCAAAGGCTGAAACACTTAAGGAACACAGATGGTGGTCACTGAAAATAGCATAAAACATGTATTCTTCTTTTGTATTGATTTCTCAGTCATGCAAATCAGTGGTTGGACCACAGGGCACCAGGCTTAAGCATTTTGGCTAATGTAAATGAGTAACCATTTGTTTGCAATTTTCTCTAAGTCGATTCAGGAGAAATATGATTTCTAAATACTAAATAGTAACATTTACTCTTCAAAAGTATTTATAGGAATTAGGTGAATAAAATCTTTGGTGATAAATAAGTCATGGAAATGTAATTGGATATCATGCATAAAGTCTACTTTTATTGTAATCATTTTTATTCTGTTTTATTGTGTTATTCTGGGTTAACATAACATATTTCTATGCTGTTTGGACATTTCTTGAAGTACATGCATTTTGGAGTAATGCTTGAATTATGAGTTTCTATTTTTGAAGTTATACCTTTGCAAAATAACTGATGTAAAGATATTGTTTTAAAGTCTTGTGCTAATTCATTTCTTTGAAAAGCCCGCTGATGAGAGGTGGAGTTACAGTAGACTGAAGATGCAATTTACTGCAAGTTATTGGCCTGTGAGAAAGTAAAGGCGTGTCTAAGTCCATTGTTAAAGAAATAGAGGCATATCCTACTGTTTTGTATAAAAGGTGTGTTTGGTGTAAATGTAATTCGCGCTATTCTTATTTGAGTACTGAATGGTCTTGCCTCTATGACAATAAACACATTGTTATAAACCCACTTCTGCAATTGGAGCTTTGTTCATCATTTTAACACTCAGGAGATAATACCTGTTTTCGTTGGATAAACTTTGACCATTTACCACAAATGCCTTTGTGGTTGTGCTGCTGTGCACCTGCACCATGAGGTGCATGTACTGTATGCATATTCGGTCGGGTAACAGCCCAACTCACTCCAAATCCAACTCACTCCAAATCGCGCCCAACTCACTCCAGACATCTCCCTCCACAGCAGAGCCCAACTCACTCCACATACTTGCCCAACTCACTCCACACACTTGGCCAACTCCCTCCACACACTTGGCCAACTCACTCCACAAATGTAATTTGCACAACTCACTCCAAAAATTATTATTGAGGAAGACATTTGTGCTTAAGTACAATGGTAAATCAGATTTTTTTGCTATTTAAATTTAAATGTAAACATGGGACAGCTAAAATAAACTGTTGATCCATCATCATGCAATGAATGCAACCTTGTGATGAATGCAATGAATGCACCAATGTGATTAATCCACTGTTGGATAAATAGTAGTTATATACATAACTTTGGGACTGTGAAATGCATAGGAAAGTGTTGTTAATTGTAAACTGTAGACAATGAACATCTATTTTGATATAAAGCTATACCTAAATATTATTTTACAAGGTGAGGCACATTGCTCTACACAACTTTTGTTTTTTACTTTAACCTCCCGGTATGTTCAAAATGTCCCTCATTTTATTTATTTTTTAAATAAAATGAGACATACATTTTGAAAGTAGCCATTACAATGAGGTGTTGATGTGAATGGGTCATTTGTATGAAGTCAATTCATTATTCCAAGAATAATGTAAATGGCATGAAATGGGGGAAAACACACACACACACACACACACACACACACACACACACACACACACACACACACACACACACACACACACACACACACACACACACACACACACACACTATAATATTATAATTTATAGCTGCAAAGTAACTAGTAAAACAAATACATTTAGTGGAGTAAAAAAAAAACAATATGTGGATCCAATATGTAGTGGAGTAGAGGTAAAACCATTGGAAGTTGGGAATACTCAAATAACGCACAAATACCCAACATTGTACATAAGTACAGTACTTAAGTTAATGTACTTAGTTACTTTACACCACTGACACATTGAACCAATATTACACTGGTGACATTGCATGGAGTGAGTTGGGTTTGGTCCTGGAGTGAGTTGGCTTTGGTCCTGGAGGGAGTTGGTCTTTGGTCCTGGAGGGAGTTGTCCCAGCCCTGGAGTGAGTTGGGCGAATATTTCTTAAGTCTTCATGGAGTGAGTTGGATTTGGAGTGAGTTGGGTGGTATTCCATGGTCGCCTCTCTTGGGCAGTTGGGCTTTGTTTTCATAGACCCGGTCGCTTATTTCTCTCGCAAAAGTCTGGCAACGCCGCATGCGCCACTACTCGTCGTTGACCCGGAAGTCCTTTCATTACATTGTTGTCGCCCGTTATATTATACCTAATGGTTGTCGCAGCCTTTATATATCTATGATCGCAGCCCACGGACGGTGAGCGCTAACGTTAGCCTCGTACTAGTTCCACTTGTGACGCCCATTCACTGCCCTTAATCATGGCTTTACTACAATCACTGAAGTCCTTTGTCAACGAGCGGCTCTCTGCGGCCGCTGAGGAGATATTCGTGGTGGTTGAACGGATTCTAACAGACTACGAGGATCAGATTGATTTACACAGAGCAGGTCAGTAGAAGCACTACTTACACTGAACCTCTCACTCCGCTAATACAGCTCCGACATGAGGTCCTACTGCGAGCTCTCCCACAATCTGCTGAACGGCCGCAAAGGGTCCGCTGTTTACCCTTTTCGCCACATCGTATCCAAAAACTAATGGTAGATTCCAAACTGTACAGATGTTTGAGGTAGGGTCCGGCGTCATACATTTTAGATCGGGGACGAAACAACCCGTTTAAATCTCTTATTTAGTCAGCCTGTGGCCATGTTTCCCATTGTAGCAGAACCCGCAGCAGTACTGGCACCGGGCGGTAGGGGGGGTTTCTCGGCTTGAATGGGAAACATGGTGGGGAATGCATTCAGGTCTGAAGTAGTGGTTTTTGAGGGTGCTTTGAAACGAGGAGATGGTGGTGGGCAGCTTTGTTTTATGTGAGCCGGGAGGGTGTTCCATGGGGAGGGGGCAGGCCAGCAATCTAGGGATATACCGATACCAGTTTTTCCTTCCCGATACCCATTCCTTAAAGGACGACGTCACCACTTTTCAACATATCTTCATATAATAGGTCCTCACTAATGCTCATGATAAAATGGTAAAAAAAACATTCTAATCAGTCTGTGTCTCAGAGGAGGGCTGTAGACAGTTCAGAAACCCGTCTACCAGTGACATCATCGATGGGGAATCCAAGCTAATAGAAACTGCATGCTTTGTATTCCTGGAAAGTTGCAATGCAATAATAGATCCCATTGTTCTCGCCTTAATAAAAATCTGAATACATTTTTTAAAATCTTTTTTGGGAAAAAAATCCTGCCTAACGATGATGTCACTGGTAGACGGGTTTCTGGACTGTCCACAGTCCTCCTATGAGACAGAGACCAAGTAGAAAAAAATTGTATCATTTTATCATGAGCATTAGTGAGGACCTATTATATGAAGATAGGTTGAAAAGTGGTGAAGTCGTCCTTTAAGGGGTATGGGTTCCAAATGGACCCTTACAGGTCTGTGACTCTGAGAGTGTACAAATGGAACCAAATGGACCCGTAAGTGTCCATTTATACACTCAGAGTTATAGTGGTCCATTAATGATTATGCAGCTACAGTTAGTAAACTATTAACGTAAATTAAGTACAGTAAAAGTATAAGACAGTCGCACAACATCAACTGAATCATTCAAAATATTATTGTAAATTAAATATCATCATGTGATTTATTACGCGGTATCGGAATGTTTTAGACTGGCATACTCCCCGATACCATCATTTTAGGCAGAATTGAGAAGGCCCTGTCACCCCAGGTTTGTCGCTTTGTCTTGGTACCAAGACTGCTGTGATACCACCAGGAGGGTGGCATCACCATACCTGAGGGAGCGGGAGGGGGGTGTGGCGGCGAAGGAGGTCAGATACGTAGCGTGGAGCCTGGTTGTTGATGTTGAGGGCCTTGCTTGAAGTTGTAGGTGCTGAGCACAGTGAGCAGTGAAAGCAAGGATTGTTTTTATACAGGGGTGTCATTTTGGGGTTCCAGGGGATGGCAATTGCCAACCCCTAGCTTTCATGTTTAAGCCTTTTTTTGCAGATGAATCTGAGATTACGGAGAGAGAAATACTTTTGACGTATAATGGTCTTGTTATTAGTTTTTTTTTTTCATTTTAGAGGTATTAAGAAGGTCTTAAAAGTCCTTAAATTGTATCTAGAAATGTGCAGATACCGTACACCCTTATACTGTATATTGGTTAGTTTACTGTTGAGTGAGATTGAGAAAACAATGTAATTTGGGGACCCCAAGTTTGGTGACCATGGCTCTACAGGCAACAAACCCACCTCCTCCTTCCCTCTCCGCTGGCTAAGTGGCCATGTTCTATTTTGTCGCGCGACAAGGCACAGAACCTCGCAACGCACTGTGAGCTTGTAGATCGCTATGTACGACAAAGTATCAGGCTTAACATGTAAATACACCCCGCAAAAAAAAAAAAAAAATATATTTTATTTTATAAAATAAAATGTATTTTATTTTATTTTAAATGTAAAATAAAATAAAATACCAGACCAATAAGTACCGGAGCAAATGTTTCTATATGTCTTTCTAGTTCTTCTGTTCAGTCTCTATCTATCTTCCCCCTTCCACATTACCTTTGTCTTGTTCTTTAGTTTAGTTTTTTGTAAATTATCTTTATTATATAATAAGTATTGTCCCAGGCAGCCTCTCTACCCTTTCAGCTATGACCAATATGGAGGTATCTAAAATATTTGTAGTAGTTTAGAGCAGTGGTTCTGAAAGAGGGGACCAGGGACCTCCAGGGGTCCTTGGGGGGGTTCCAGGTGGTTCTCAGCAAATTGAGGAGCAGTTAATTTCAAAACGTTTGAAAATAAAAGCTCACTGTGGCTCTCGTTTATCAATGGAACGTTTAAACCAGCTTAAATTGGAGCCCAGCCATCAGCTTACGACCACGTCTACGTGTGATTTATCAATAAATCGTATCCAGCCAATCCCAGTGTACAAATCGCCGGAGGCTTTATAAATCGGAATATACAAATTTGAATAACACGCCCATAGCATAGTCCCTGTGAGTTCTTCTGGGAAGCCAATAAGAGAGAGCAAATTCTCTGTTGGAAAGTTACCCCTCCCAATCATATTAGTGGAGTCACACACGCGTAATGCATACGCAGGCAGCCCAGGCCGTCAATAGGACAGCACACAGACATACGCTACACCTGACACAAATATAACAAAATATGACCTCAACCGTAACAGCGCAAGATGTCTGTCAGTATGCAATCAAAACACAAATCTTATTTTAGTAACTTTAAGCGATAAATAGCAATTCATGTATTGATTCTTGTAAAAGACGCCGACGGTAGGTCAAAGTTCCTGATCTTAAATTAGCCTTTGATTGTGTTCTGGCCCATCATCTAATGACTTACAAAGAAATTGGCCCAAGGCCAAACGTACTTGCTGACCACTGCTATAGCCTATCATGTGATAATATTCTTAGTCAGAACTACACAAATCACACCAAAAGGTAGGCTATGGTATGATTGGAATACGTTTCGAACATCAACTTCACCCAGCACCGATTTTACGACTGTCCTTTAAGTGAGTAGCCTGTCGGGGAGACTGCATTGAGATACTATGGCAAGCTTGCAGTGGGAATACTGACATAGACCCACAAGGTAAGGGTAGGTAGTGTTCCAGCACACTGCCTCACAAAATGAACAAAGGACAATCTGATCAGGTCGTACATGTCACACAAAGATTTGGCGGACCCCCTGTAGTAACTCTTGAGGACCCCCTGTTGAAGACCCTTGCAATAAAGATTGGATTGGTCATGAGGTAGACCGTTGCTAACCTGTGTATCGGCATTGTGTATCATTTACTGTACAGAGATTCATTCATTGCTGGGAGTGAAGGGTGACAACAAGTCCAAGAAGAAGGGGCCGGGCTGGGCGAAAGGCTCCAAAAGTAAAGAGGAAGACTTCCCCTTCAGGTCCATACCCTACCAGGGAGAGAGCTCCTCCTACCCGGCAGAGGCCATGGACAGCACTGGGACGGTGGCGGTGGAGATGGAGGGACGAGCAGCGGTGGGTCATGTGACTCATGTCGCAGGTACGGACGCAACAAACATCTAGATCAATGGCCTGCTCATAACACACATCTAGAGCTTTACTAATGTTCTCCTAGCCTGCTCATAACACACATCTAGAGCTACACTAATGTTCTCCTAGCCTGCTCATAACACACATCTAGAGCTACACTAATGTTCCCCTAGCCTGCTCATGTGACTTTTATTTTGTCGTAGAAGCTTAATATTAATGCACAGGTTGTGGAAGGTTGCAATATACCTTATACCAAATGAAAAGACAAAAGAACGCATATATGTGATCTTGGCAATCAAGCGATGAATTTGAAAGAACGCATATATGCGATCTTGGCAAGCAATGTGTTAATATAAATACACAGGTTGTGGAAGGTTGCAATATACCTTATACCAATGAAAAGACAAAAGAACGCATATATGCGATCTTGGCAATCAAGCGATGAATTTGAAAGAACGCATATGCGATCTTGGCAAGCAATATGTTAACACATACATTCATTAACATGAGCTGAATGCTAACAGTAGATGGGGATGCTAACCTTCCTGTTAACAATACAACTAAAGCTATTACAACCACTCTTTATTTATTCATTTACTTATTTCAACCACATTAATCCTTGTGTCTCTGTTCTGGGGTGAACATTCGGCGAAAATAGCCGATCTACAAGCTTGTAAACAAGTCCATGTTTGCAATAAACTGAATAGCAGGGGTAGTCATTAGGCCTAGAATGGTTGATATCCCATACAATGCTTCTATTCTAATACAATACACACAACTTCAACATTTCACAGAGAGAAAACATAAAAGTTTGGGTACATGTTCTCTAGATATGAACTCTCCACATCAGATCAGTGGGCTAGGTTCAAAACAGGAGACAATATATTACTTTAAATAAGATATGCTGTGAACAAGTGTCTTGACATTTATTTGTCCTTCAGGCACTAAAGTTACTTCTCCGTGTTAAAAATGAGCTCATATGGATGAGATGGAATACGTTTAATCATAGAACCATTAAGTAGGATTGGTTGTTTAACATAAAATACAAACAATAAATAAAAGAAAACATCATGTGGTCATTAGTGCTTTTTTAAATGTTTTTTTTTAAATTTATTTAGAGAATAGGGAAGGCCGATGGCCCTTTAAAAACATATTTAGAGCTGAACCAAATAGTTTGGAGCTTCAAAGCTTTGTTCGATAGCATGGGATTTGAACGTGAAAAAAATTTTTTTTTGGTATTTTTTATTTTGATCAAAATAGCCGATCTACAAGGCCACAACGCATTGCAGTATGACATGTTGAGAGCTTGTAGGTCTGCTCCTCTTCAAAGCCAAGTGATCAGTGTTGCCAGACATTTTCCGAGAGAAATAAGCAACCAGGTCTCTGAAAACAAGCCCAAAAGAAGCGACTATTAGGCCACTTGAGAATTTCTAACCTATATACGTGGCTATTTGTAAATAGCCACATAACTGTAGAGAAGTGAATGGGAAATTTACTCCTGCCTCAAAATAACACTCTCTGCGTAACCGAGTGTTATGCTTCACATGAGCGTCACGTTATTGTGCAAAAGAATGTACCTGTCCGACGGACAAGATTAATAGAATGTAGCGTGTATATTTAACTCATTGACACAGCGGTGTGGGGCGTCGCTGGGCACTGTGTCGCTTTTATTCCAGCGCTTTAAGTGCAATCTCACTGCTTGTCGGAAAGTACATTATTTCAAACATTTAAATTCAGGAACGACTTATGAGTCACGGAACCGGCTGTGGAGAGAAAGACACAAAAAACTCATGTGCTCATTAGACAGTAGGCTTAGCTATACGCAATATGGTCAATGTAATGAGATATACCATCTTACATTTACTTTGCAATTATTTTATAACTTTGAAATTATATTATCTAAATAAGCTATGAAGTGGAACAAAAAAACAGATGAACATGTGATTGAATGGAATCAGTGTAGAGGGTCCTCATCTGGAGATGTTTGATACCTCAGTCTCTTTGAAGAGATGGATGGATGAGGGACAGAGTCAGGACACTACATTTTAAATCCTGGCCCCAGAATATTACATAAAGATCCAGTCGTCTACCATGCATCGTTACGGCTACTTTCACCATTTTATGATATTTGTAAACCACATTGTTATATTATTGTTTTTATTAATCATGTAGTCAAGTAAATAAATACATGATTATATGTCCTTAAACTTTGGTGGGTGCTGCTAATTTGTTCTGGTGCTCCTTAATTTTTTAATTGGTGGCAGAAGTACTACCAAATAAAACACTTACATTTGAGCCCTGTCTGTGACAAATTCTTTAGAAGTGAGTCTTTTGGAAAGTCTTTTAAAAGTATTATCAAAGTCTTCTAAATGTGATTTTGATTGAACATAAAGCTACCACTGAGATGGCCTCCAAAAGATCATTAACATGGTCAGAGGAACAGAGAGAGATGGACCAGGGACATGGACTGTTTGATGCAATGCTGCAACCTGTAGTAAAGTTGTACAGGATAGGTATTTACTGTTTTATTAACTGAATGTTTCAACTGACTACTATAGAGAGAAGTCTGTATTTACAGAATCATATGTTCATAGTGGTTGATCTACAAGCTACGTGCTATACAGTATTTTAAAGACAGATCTCTTTAATGTTGATTAAAGTGTTTAATAACCAACAGCAAATGGTTGCAAAGTAGGCAGTATTATTGTATTAACACATTGTCTGTCAGGAATTAATGTATTAATTCATCATCCTTGCCAACAAAATAGATAGTCACTTAACGCTTCTGTTAAGGGTTAGGAAAGTCGGGAAAGCCACTGAAATCTACACTTAATGTACACTCACTTATCATCGCTCCAAGCGGCTTGGGGAGCCTCCTCTCTACTCACTCTGTGCTCCCCCTAAAGCAAATGAACATTTGTTATGTGAACCATTTCTGATTCATGCTGGAGTGCAGAGGAGGCAGACGTTGAGGAATTGGAATTTGGCTATTGAGTTGTTCTCCCCTGATGTTCTCCCTCCTCTCTCCTCCTTCTAGACCTCACTCTACTTCCTGTGTGTAAAGAGGAGGTTTCCCCTGAACAGCAGGAGAGGAGCCCCAGTCTGGTCCAGGTGAAACTAGAACCTCCACAGATTAAAGAGGAACAGCAGGAGAGGAGCCCCAGTCTGGTCCAGGTGAAACTAGAACCTCCACAGACTAAAGAGGAACAGGAGGAGATGCTTCTAAGCTCAGGGGAGGCTGCAGGGTCATCGTTGACATCATTGGCAGTAAAAAGCGAAGATGATGATGATGAAAACAGAGAGACACAGCCTCAAGCCAGCACCTCAACTGAACACATGACAATACAAGCATCACAACCAACTAGTGATGACCAGCTCATCTCTTCACACTGTTCTGAATCTGATACTGATGACAGTGATAACTGGGGGAACAGGGATTATGAGTCAGTTGTAAACACACTGGAATCACACAAGATGCAACATGTGGAAGGACAAAAATTGTCTTTGAGCAACAAGCTGTCCCAGAACCCACAATCATTAAAGCAAAAGCCATCCTCGAAGAGTCAAAGAGGAAAGAAAACATTTAGTTATGACCAGTGTGGGACAATGTTCAGCAGAAAAGGTAATCTCAAACTTCACCAGAGAATACATACTGGAGAGAAGCCCTACCACTGTAACCAGTGTGAGAAAGGGTTCAGCCAGAACTCTGATCTCAAAAAGCACCAGAGAATTCATACAGGAGAGAAGCCCTACCACTGTGACCAGTGTGGGAAAGGGTTCAGCCAGAGCAGTACTCTCAAAAAGCACCAGAGAATTCATACAGGAGAGAAGCCCTACCACTGTGACCAGTGTGGGAAAGGGTTCAGCCAGAGCAATACTCTCAAAGATCACCAGCGAATTCATACAGGAGAGAAGCCCTATCACTGTGACCAGTGTGGGGAACGGTTCAACAGGAGCAGTACTCTCAAAGATCACCAGCGAATTCATACAGGACAGAAACCCTACCACTGTGACCAGTGTGGGAAAGGGTTCATTCAGAGCAGTACTCTCAAACTTCACCGGAGAATTCATACAGGAGAGAAGCCCTACCACTGTCACCAGTGTGGGAAAGCGTACGGACATCAGAAGACCTTAAAGAAACACATTCAAACAATTCACACTGAATCGAGTCCTTTCCGTTGTGAATAGTGCGAAAATGGTTTTGTCGACATGGTTTTAAGTCTCATCAGCACATCTATAGTGGATTTGCTGTTGTCAGCTTTGGAAATATTGTACTGTTTAAGTGGTTTATTTCTTCCCTTTGAAGACGTTATGTGGAAGTAGATGTATTTCTTTGTCTAAATATGAATATTGTATTGTCTAAAAATGTATATTGCGTTGTCTAAGAATATATATTGCCACTGTTATGTTTATATCATATGCATAATGTGAGTTCTTGTTTATTTTATGTATTAACAGTTTGACGCTTGATTGAGAATGTTGTGTTTGAGTCAAATAAATCCGTCAGTAGATGAAGAACAAGTGTGTTGTGTTTTGCCTGGAGGCAGTGATAATGACTGTCTCTGTTGATGAGCTCTGTGCTTATGTTTGTTGAAGCTCTTCAGGACAACACTGTGATGCAGTGCTTTTCATACTTTGTGTCCAAGGCACACCAATGGGCAAGTCAGAATCTCTACACACCTGTATTCGAAGCTAAAATATCTGCTCGAGCTTGTAAATCAACGTTTTGCAAATAAAAGAAAATTAATAATTTTACCCTTTTTTAAATATGTTTTTAGGCCGCCACGGGGCCCCATACAACTGTAGAGCCCTATATGTTCAATTTATTTTTAAAATTGTTACTATTCTCATGGCAGACCCCTGAACAGTGTTTGTGAGAAGTCTGGTGCGGATTTCATTAACGGTGTGCTTGTGGTCCCCGGGGGTCCTTGACAAGTGGCCTCCCATGTGGCCTCAGGTGTGACTTTTGTCGTAGTGCACGGCTCACGAAGATTCACAGTAAGAAAGCAATAGCCAGTCCTTCTGGTACCTTCCCAGCGTGTATCTGGATTACACGCTGAGGAAGGCTTGACGCCGTAACACGTCCGTGTTTTATGTGTGCGTCCGTGCTTCCATGAATTATCAATGTGAATGTGAATTCACTTTATCGCCTAAAGTAATCAGTGTAGTTCAGTGTAGTTCTTTTAGTGATACAAAGAACATAAAATCAAGGGGGAACCAAATGGCAAAAGATGATAATGGGAATCCTGATTTTGTGTTAACTAATGAGTCACAGGCATCCAGGTGGGTGGGTCAGGCACCAGGCAGAGGCAAGGGACAATGTGCTCGAGGGATGCACACCAGGTTGCCACTTTGGGGGAGGCCTGTGGTAAGGGACAGAGAGTTAGCAACCCGAGGAGATGATGTGTACCCTGGGGAGCTTGGGGATGAAAAACATAGTCCAACAGGGTGCAGAGGGAGGGACAATGGAGACACATCATTTTGTTGAGTCTCCCTGTTTACCGGTAAGGGAAGACATGGGTGACGGTACCAGGAGTCAGGTGGCTAGGCCACGGAGAACTGTCAGAAGGCCAGTTTGGCAAGAAGATTTTGTACTGGGTGACTGAAATGTCTGTTATTGTTTACTAATGTGTTTTCAGTATGAAAATGTATTATTTGTTTTGTCTATGCTTATGCTGTTTGTTAAATGATGTTATATCGACTGTGTGTTCAGTGTTAGAAGGGAGTAGTGTAATGTGTGTTGCCCAGTCCAACACATTACCTATGGAAACGGGCTGAATGTGGAATAATCTATGATTATGAAAGATAATTGTGGATTATTATTGAATGTGCTTTATTGTCCTGCAGGAGTTTTAAATGTTGTACTTAAGTTGAGTCTAGTGGAACCTTAGCAGGCCAGGGCAGACTCCATGCTGTTCCCCGGGCAGTGGCGTAGCGCAGAATCGCGGGGCCTCCCCGCGAACATGCACAACACGCGCCCGTGCGCGAAAGTTTTCGGGTCTAATTCGGTTCTGTTTGACCAATATAAATCAACATTTTTCCGGTTTGCTGTAAAATAAAATATTTGTATCAGCGCAGGCGGGGGCCCCCCTGCTGGTGGCCCCCCCGCACCACATCACTTGCTACCCCTCAGCTACGCCACTGGCCCCGGGGCTTCAAAGAGCTCCTGGCATACCAGAGCGGGGGTAGGTTGTTGATAAGGGACAAAGGCTTTGTGAGTCAATAGTTGACTCACCGATGCAGGAGAGCAAAGGCTCATGGAAAACCAGAGCTTCCGGGTTGCTTAGCCTGCCCGGAGGCGGGTCTTATGTCAGAAGGCCTTGGAGAAGACCTCAGATTCGAAACGAACTGTGCCGTGGGTTGCTCTGAAATATGGGTAATAAAACTATTGGTCTCTCACTCTCTTCCAGGATAGTCAGTAAGTTACTTTAGACACAGGAAGTAGCATATATATATATATATATATATATATATATATATATATATATGCTCACTAGCTTGTGTGTATATATATATATATATATATATATATATATATATATATATATATATATATAAGCTCACTAGCTTGTGTGTGTGTGTGTGTGTGTGTGTGTGTGTGTGTATATATATATATATATACTAGCTTGTATATGTGCTATTTTTAAATATCCAAAGTATAACATATGGTTAAAGTGTTTAAAATGATTGTACGCTAGATCAAGATAGATCAAGCATCAATGGTGCTGTACTCACTTTCTCCAGCAGGTGGTAGCAAGAATCAAATCAACACCAGAGTCAACACATCAGTCTTTACCACTTTGACCCGACATGCGTGACAGTGTTGCCATGTGTGCTTATCATAAGCGACTTTGGGCTTGTTTTTCTGTAAAGTTGCTTGTAAACATTGGTAGTTGTGGGTTGTGTTGTGGTGTCCATTTGTAGGCCTACACTCTCAGAGTTACAGACTCACAAGGGTCCATTTGGTTCCTAAGTATCCACCATTTAGCTGGGGACCCCCTGGAACTCCCTCAAGGACCCCTGGCGGTCCCCGCCCTGGACCCCACTTTGAGAACCAATGCTCTACCCTGAGCCCTAGCATAATGAGCAGGGGTTAGGTGAGTCCTAGGTATGAGGCCAAGTATCAACCTGACCAGTCTGTCTGTGAGTCATTCCACGAATTCGGTACACTTTGCAGTCCCCTCTGACCTTTTTAAGTGTATTGTATCCATCGGGTCACCAAAATCAAATTTTAAAAGCTTTTTAGAATCAATTGACATGTTCCCTTTACTATTGTGTAAAAATATTATATATTTTATATTTATATCTGAAATTATCTGCCTTTTCTACAGTAGACACCGCCTAAATTTGCCCATTTTCCATGTCCCCAATGGCCGATAGAGAGATTGGCCTTCAGATATGACTACTAAAAGTGTAGAATAATCCATAACTTATATTATTCACATAAAACCAGCAATGTACTCTATTGCTAGTCATGTTTCGTTTTTTAATAAATAGTTGATTTATCATTAAAATCACGTTATATAGCTCTGTCCCACAGTCACACTCAACCCCGTTACACAAGTCATTCTACTCTCTGTAAAAAGTATAAACTGACCCTTTAGTGGCATCAACAACATGTGATGGCATTCTAAGTCTTCTGAGCAAGATGCTGCAGAAAGAGGAACATTTCGAACTTCTTATACAGCTATTTAGGGTCATTTATACTTTCAAAGCGTGGTCGTAAAGCATAACAACTCAACCCCGTTACATGAAATAAAGATAGAAAACTATTATTATTTTAAATTGTCTTTTCAGCAATATATGTGATTGACTAATGTCATGCATGCCATGTGGTCTCCTCTTAATCATCACAGGTAGAGTTATGGCCATCTTGAGTGAAAAATCTCAACCCCGTTCCACTCAACCCCGTTATGAATTTCAACCTTGTTACATATATTATTCCATATAAAAATATGAATTTAATGCCTGAGATGGGAAAATATGTTTTTCTGCATGTTAAATATGTCCTTAATGGTGTGGGCTATTCAAAAAAGTAATTTGTTTCCATCGATTAAAAAAAAAAAAAAAGTACAAATCGTACCGAATTTGTGGAATGACTCTTGTAATGTGTATTATATCCAGGACTTAAAGTAGATATTAAACACGAAAATATGAATACCAGGTTGTTTTGTTAAATTCATTGGCTTATTAAAAGTAACTAGGGATAAGTAACTGACTTCCCACTGAAATCTCACTGCCAGCCAAGAGAGGCTGAGTTTGCCTAACAAAGGACTAGTCGGTCCTCACATCTACATTGAAAGGTGTGCCCCAACACCTAGAGGAGCTTCAAAGGCTGAAACACTTAAGGAACACAGATGGTGGTCACTGAAAATAGCATAAAACATGTATTCTTCTTTTGTATTGATTTCTCAGGCATGCAAATCAGTGGTTGGACCACAGGGCACCAGTCTTAAGCATTTTGGCTAATGTAAATGAGTAACCATTTGTTTGCAATTTTCTCTAAGTAGATTCAGGAGAAATATGATTTCTAAATACTAAATAATAACATTTACTCTTCAAAAGTATTTATAGGAATTAGGTGAATAAAAACTTTGGTGATAAATAAGTCATGGAAATGTAATTGGATATCATGCATAAAGTCTACTTTTATTGTAATCATTTTTATTCTGTTTTATTGTGTTATTCTGGGTTAACGTAACATATTTCTATGCTGTTTGGACATTTCTTGAAGTACATGAATTTTGGAGTAATGCTTAAATTATGAGTTTCTATTTTTGAAGTTATACCTTTGCAAAATAACTGATGTAAAGATATTGTTTTAAAGTCTTGTGCTAATTCATTTCTTTGAAAAGCCCGCTGATGAGAGGTGGAGTTACAGTAGACTGAAGATGCAATGTACCTGCAAGTTATTGGCCTGTGAGAAAGTAAAGGCGGGTCTAAGTCCATTGTTAAAGAAATAGAGGCATATCCTACTGTTTTGTATAAAAGGTGTGTTTGGTGTAAATGTAATTTGCGCTATTCTTATTTGAGTACTGAATGGTCTTGCCTCTATGACAATAAACACATTGTTATAAACCCACTTCTGCAATTGGAGCTTTGTTCATCATTTTAACACTCAGGAGATAATACCTGTTTTCGTTGGATAAACTTTGACCATTTACCACAAATGCCTTTGTGGTTGTGCTGCTGTGCACCATGATGCATGGTCGCCTCTCTTGGGCAGTTGGGCTTTGTTTTCATAGACCCGGTCGCTTATTTCTCTCGCAAAAGTCTGGCAACGCCGCGTGCGCTACTACTCGTCGTTGACCCGGAAGTTCATTCATTACATTGTTGTCGCCCGTTATATTATACCTAATGGTTGTCGGAGCCTTTATATATATCTATGATCGCAGCCCACGGACGGTGAGAGCTAACGTTAGCTTAACGCTAGCCTCGTACTAGTTCCACTTGTGAAGTAGGCGGCTGCAGTTATGATTTGACCCAAAAAAAATTGCAACAAAAGGTTTCTCAATTGTTTATTGTAGTATCAGGTGTACTTAATAACATATCAAAAGTTTACCAAAATCGGACCACTAGAAAGGTCCGATTTTCAAAATGGCCGCCGTCAGATCCTTAAAATACCATTACTCCTGTATTATTCATCCTAGACAAGTAATTTTGGTGCCTAACCCCAGGTTTTGGTGATCTTGGATCTAATTAGCATAATATAAATTATATTCAAGTGATTACAAGTATAGAATTATAAAAGAAATTGGTTATAAGCATGGTTATAAGCATATTTAACAATGTAATTGGACATTTCTCCCTTTTCTACGTGCCATAATGCCCAGGATTTGGTGAATTCATCACCTATACATGAATTCACTGTTGAAGCTTTCAGGAGATTTCTTTTGATAACAATAAGGAATAAATTCATTATTATTGGGTGGTACTGTGACATTTGTAAAAACATGGCTGTAACTCACAGACTGGGAATGTTACACAAATCTTGGAAGAAATTCCTTACAGAGAAGTTTCTTCACTATTTTGTTTGTAAAGGTGTCTGCCAAAAAATAAAATAATAATCCTAGTCCCCTAGGACTGTGCCCCCCCCCCCCCCAGATGATTAGCTTAATATGCATCATTGTTTTCCCACTCAACAGTAAACAAACCAACATACAGTATAAGTGTATACAGTGTATCTGCACATTTCCAAAGTGACAACTTAATCACTCTTAAGACCTTTTTAATAGCAAATTGGCCAAATTCTCAAATATTACAGTGGAGAGAAATTGCCCCTTATGGGCCTGGAGAGGATATGCAAGACAGTACAGAGCTATCACAACATGTATCTAGTGTCTGCTGTCTTGGGTGTCTAGGCAGGGGTGGTGGAGGAGTGCGGTGCGTAGAGGGTTCAGATTTGCTTGTCACAGACATCTTCTTATTCCTGAGAGTAGTTGTGTGGGGTTTTTGTGCAAAATTCATTTCACATGTCTTTTATTTTGTGATTGGTACTGCTATAGCAATAACCTTGATCTTTTTTTCTGGATAATTTTAACATCAAGGAGGCATAGGAGACAGCCCATGACGCCCTGGGCTCCAATCTCCCATAGAATCCCGATCTAACCGACCTCCACGCTTTGTCCCTGCTGCTATCCAACAAACAAGCATTGCTTTCTGTATACACCTAATGGTTAGACTATTTGTTTTTGTTCTGGAGAGAAAGGATGCTCTGAGCCAGTCACTAAGTCACCGACTCTCCTGTGAGCCAGTCCGACATAGGGACACCCCTGTCTGCCTGACACACAGTCATGCACCACATGGTCTTACAACCACCACTATGGGGGGTCCCTCCTCACTAACTATGGCCACTCACGAGTGCCATAGGGCATAGGAGCCAGCATGGAGGTCCACTTGGGACCAGTGGGACTATCCAGTGAGCCAGGCGACGTAGGGACACTCCTCTCAGCCTAACGCATAAGCTTAATTTCTGCCTCCTCCTCACTCCGTCCTCCAGCGTGACTTAGAAATTGTTTGCATCCCAAATGCTAATTTGCTTTTGGACTTGCTGAGAACCAGGTGAGCGCAGGCTCCCTAAGCCACTTGGAGTGAAATATGGCAAGATACAAGTACTGTATATCTTTCATGTATCGTTTGCAGAACTGTCTTTGTTGAAATGCGTGGTGGCGTATAATTTCTCCTCCTCCACATGACAACCCTCCTAGCTCCGAAATAGTCCAGCAATCCAACTGTGTGACACGTCATAATTGCTGTCACTTAAAAATTACGCTCCTTGCCTCCTCACCTCCTGCCTCCGAGGCAGGGCTAAGGCGGGAGTGGAGGACTTGATGATGGACACTTGAATATTGGAATTTGGCTATCACGATGCATGACGTGGAGGTCTTAGAACTACCACCACAGGGGCCGACAAGCCCCATTCTCTTTAACTGCATATGAGCACTCGTCCTGAGCTCCCAAGTGCCCCACTATAGCTTTAACATGTCTGAGCCAACTGTTGGAGGTTTTGCACCTCGGACATGGGGGAGAGAAGCTCAGTGTCTCCTTGGCTCCTATAACTTTGCTCTTCTGTGCTCCAAGTGCCCAGGGAGCAATCCAGTGACCCCCACTCCCCATACTCCCCTCCACCCACCTGAGGGGAACCCTAGGCCCTCTAAACTCTACACCAGACCCCCTTTTACCTCCTCACACAACCCTACCCCGCATACTCCCCTCTGCCTAGGCCCCCAGTAGAGACATGGGTTTTGAGTGAAGAGCTCCTCCGTAGCCACCCCCACCCCTCTTTACTCACTCACACTGATTGCCTTCCTAATGTGTTAAAAAGTTCTTCAAAAATCTATTTATTGTTTTTCAAAATATTGTGTCTACAAGATGACACTTTGATACACATTTGATCCACAGAGCTATCCAAAACCTTTCAATATTGCATGCAATACTATATCAACTGACAATATTCTCTTTCTCTGCCATGCACCTTCTGAATGACAAAATTGACAAAAATGAAAATTGTGACTTGTGTTTTAAGGATATCTTGAAGCCTTGTTCCAGTAAAAAAATATATAACTAGTTTATTGCATAATTAGTTTAGTTCACTTGAAACGGGTGACCATTTCAGAGGGTTTTAATAGAGTCACAAACAAAATATTGGATTTCACAATTATCTAATTGTATCTCTGCAATTTGGACAATTCCAGTGGATTTCTAGGCCCCCAAAACATAGGGTAAGACACAAAAAGTACTTGTCTAGGATAAATAATGAAGGAGTTAGGTTATTTTAAAGATTTTTAGGCCATCTTGGACGCCATCTTGAAAATAACACCTTTCCAGTGCTCAAACTTTGGTAAACTTTGAGTATGTTATTAAGGACACCTAATACTGCAAGAAACAGTTGAAAAACGTTTTGTTGCAATTAGTTTTGGGTTAGGTGCTTTTTTTTCATAACTGCAGCCGCCTAAAGCCCATTCACTGCCCTTAATCATGGCTTTACTACAATCACTGAAGTCCTTTGTCAACGAGCGGCTCTCTGCGGCCGCTGAGGAGATATTCGTGGTGGTTGAACGGATTCTAACAGACTACGAGGATCAGATTGATTTACACAGAGCAGGTCAGTAGAAGCACTACTTACACTGAACCTCTCACTCCGCTATACAGCTCCGACATGAGGTCCTACTGCGGGCTCTCCCACAATCTGCTGAACGGCCGCAAAGGGTCCGCTGTTTACCCTTTTAGCCACATCGTATCCAAAAACTAATGGTAGATTCCAAACTGTACAGATGTTTGAGGTGTGGTCCGGCGTCATACATTTTAGATCGGGGACGAAACAACCCGTTTAAATCTCTTATTTAGTCAGCCTGTGGCCATGTTTCCCATTGTAGCAGAACTGGCAGCAGTACTGGCACCGGGCGGTAGGGGGGTTTCTCGGCTTGAATGGGAAACATGGTGGAGAATGCATTCAGGTCTGTCTGAAGTTGTGGTTTTTGAGGGTGCTTTGAAACGAGGAGATAGTATGGGCTTAAATTAGTGCCAATAATATTTTGTACTTGTAAAAATAATTTGTATTTGTAAACACATTTTGCATTTGTAAAAAAAATATTTGTACTCGTAAAAATAATATGTACTCGTAAAAATATTTTTTGCATTCGTAAAAAAAATATTTGTACTCGTAAAAATAATAATAGTACTCGTAAATAAAATATTTGTCTTCGTAAATAAAATATTTGTATTCGTAAATAAAATATTTGTATTCGTAAATAAAATATTTGTCTTCGTAAAACAAAGTTTTGTATTCGTAAGATAAAAATGTGTGTTGTAATTGTAGAATTACATTTACAATGAACATTGTGACCAGAAAAAAACAACAGCTTGCTCGCTCGAAGATCTGTTCTACGGATTGCAAAACTTTATTTTTGGCACTCTGCACTTCCGGGTCTGAGCCAATCACGTGAGGCCTTTTCCACTACCCAATCATAAAGCTCCATAGGTCTCCATGGCAACATGGCAAACGGGGTTGCCATGTTGCAACCCCAAGAGTTTTAACTGCAACATAATTCCATTGCTCAGGAAATAAACAACGGATTACAATAATATAACATTCCCTGTAATCAGTAACATGTAGGTGATACCTATGTCTATCAAATATGGCTTTATTGAAAGGCAATCAAAGGCTAGATCGAGTTTAGAAAGCAAACAGGTCATGTCTGGGGGCCTCAGTGCGGCTGCAGAGTTTGATTGAGTGTGAGACTAGGACCCACATGCCATATGTCAAAATGTGCGGCTTCATCGGGAATCGTGCGCATGTATTTTGCTAAGAGATTGGTTACATAGTTTAATTGATATTAATTTATTAGTGCATTAAATTTCCCCATCCACTTTGATGGGAAAATTAAAAAACTTGATTTCAAGTATTTTTTTTCAGAAACTGTAAGGGCTAGAGTTACAAGACTTGGAGGGGAGGTTCATAATTTAATCCGAAATTAACTAAAAAAGAAATACACCAGTCAGCCTCATGGTGGCGCTATAAAAGCCCCCTTTACGTTTTGGCCTATAACTTTTGAACCGTAGGTCGTAAAATTAAAATCTAACTCCCCATATAGGCCACGCCCATTTGCGTCAGGATAATTTTCCGCCATTTTGAATTTTCTTCAAAACACACTTTTAGCTCCTCCTACCACATATTTTGTCCAAATTTCACAAAAATCGGTACACATGATCTCTGGGCCCATGCGATAAACATATCCAAACAGCATTTTGATAATCCTTACTGTTCGTCCGTAAATGGCTTCCAAAGTTAGTGGGAGGGGCCTGTTTTACCAAAAATGCCAGAAATCACGAACGAAACGTCCGGTCAATCCCAAATTTAAATCACATGTCGAGGGTGGTTTACTCAACGAATCCCCAAAAGCATTTCCACTTTGACCCATAGGGGGCCACAAATGCACAAAACGTAACCGTTTGATGCAAAAACATGATTTTTGGGGGGAACAATCCTTTCAAAATGTGATAAAAGCGATATCAGGAGTGACGTAACAATATGATTGGCCCGTTACATTGTGGGATGGGCCTATTTATTTAGTTGGAGGGGCCTATTTCTTAAAATCAAAACAGCACGTATCACGAAGGCAGGATCCGACCGGCACCCGATTCGAATGGCACGTCGTGCGGCCTGCGACGGTATTCCTCCCGGCGTATCCCTCGAGTCCCGGCGGCCGAGACCCGCGACCGGCGTCGGCGCAACCACACTTTGCAATTTCCCAGAATTGCTACGCGTCTAGTTTTTATTAAAGTTGGAGACCTCGCACGGTAGTGGAATGTTCGGTCTATGAGCAGAGCAGCCCGCGTGTCAAATCGTTAGAGAGGGAAAAAAAAGTCACTTAACACTCTGGACCACCCTATAGTTGCATTACCTAGTTACTTTTAGTTAGCAGAAACAAAATAGCAGTTTCATGTTTTTGGTAAAAATGTACCTTTGAGAAAATGACGTGAACAAACACGGCTGTATTTGGGTAGGTTATTGAACGTAAAATCTTTGTGTGGTACAGCTGAGATCCAAGCCATACTACGTCTCTTGAATAGCCTACATTGTTAGCCTCAAACTGTATTCAATCTTGAAGAGGAGAGCTGCGACAGCTTTCTCATAGACCAGCCACACATGTGCAGTGTGCAATGATCACTATGTAGTCGGCAAAGAAGTTAATGTTTACAAACACAAACCACCGTCACTCTCTAGTCTTAAGCGTGTCTCTATGTACAGTCTGACCCCTCAAGGGCTGCAGCATCGAAAAGGTGGGCGTGGCGAACTTTTGGTGACGCGACGTTGGTACACCCTATAGGTCAATAGCAGTGCTGTCAAGCCTATAATGCTGGAGGAGGAGGGGGGGTGGGGGCTTTTTTGTAAAACAGGCCCCTCCCGCAAATTTTGGAAGCCATTTATGGAAGAACCGTATGGACTATCAAAATTCGGTTCGGAGATGTTTATCGCATGGGTCCAGAGATCATGTGTACCGATTTTTGTGATATGTGGACAAAATATGTGGGAGGAGGAGCTAAAAGTGTGTTTTGAAGCAAATTCAAAATGGAAGAAAATCTATCCTGGCGCAAATGGGCGTGGCCTATATGCGGAGTTGCGTCATGACCAAAGGAATCTAGGGAAAAAAAGATTTTTATTTTACGACCTACGGTTCAAGAGTTATAGGCCAAAACGTAAAGGGGGCTTTTATAGCGCCACCATGGGGCCGACTGGTGTATTTATTTTTTTGATAATTTTGGAATAAATTATGAACCTCCCCTCCAAGTCTTGTAACTCTAGCCCTTACAGTTTCTGAAAAAAAAATACTTGAAATCGAGTTTTTTAATTTTCCCATCAAAGTGGATGGGGAAATTTAATGCACTAATAAATTAATATCAATTAAACCATGTAACCAATCTCTTAGCAAAATACACGCGCACGATTCCCGATGAAGCCGCTCATTTTGACATATGGCATGTGGGTCCTAGTCTCACACTCAATCAAACTCTGCAGCCGCACTGAGGCCCCCAGACATGACCTGTTTGCTTTCTAAACTCGATCTAGCCTTTGATTGCCTTTCAATAAAACCATATTTGATAGACATAGGTATCACCTACATGTTACTGATTACAGGGAATGTTATATTATTGTAATCCGTTGTTTATTTCCTGAGCAATGGAATTATGTTGCAGTTAAAACTCTTGGGGTTGCAACATGGCAACCCCGTTTGCCATGTTGCCATGGAGACCTATGGAGCTTTATGATTGGGTAGTGGAAAAGGCCTCACGTGATTGGCTCAGACCCGGAAGTGCAGAGTGCCAAAAATAAAGTTTTGCAATCCGTAGAACAGATCTTCGAGCGAGCAAGCTGTCAAAAAATATTTTTACGAGTACATATTATTTTTACGAGTACAAATATTTTTTTACAAATGCAAAATGTGTTTACAAATACAAATTATTTTTACAAGTACAAAATATTATTGGCACTAATTTAAGCCCATAAGAGGGTGGTGGGCAGCTTTGTTTTACGTGAGCTGGGAGTGTGTTCCATGGGGAGGGGGCAGGCCATCAATCTAGGGATATACCGATACCAGTTTTTCCTTCCCGATACCGATACCTTAAGGGGTATGGGTTCCAAATGGACCCTTACAGGTCTGTGACTCTGAGAGTGTACAAATGGATATACACTCAGAGTTATAGTGGTCCATTAATGATTATGCAGCTACAAGTTAGTAAACTATTAACGTAAATAAAGTACAGTAAAAGTATAAGACAGTCGCACAACATCAACTGAATCATTCAAAATATTATTGTAAATTAAATATCATCATGTGATTTATTACGCGGTATCGGAATGTTTTAGACTGGCATACTCCCCGATACCATCCTTTTAGGCAGAATTGAGAAGGCCCTGTCACCCCAGGTTTGTCGCTTTGTCTTGGTACCACCTTTGGTACCAAGACAGACTGCTTTGATACCACCAGGAGGGTGGCATCACCATACCTGAGGGAGCGGGAGGGGGGCGTGGCGGCGAAGGAGGTCAGATACGTAGCGTGGAGCCTGGTTGTTGATGTTGAGGGCCTTGCTTGAAGTTGTAGGTGCTGAGCACAGTGAGCAGTGAAAGCAAGGATTGTTTCTATACAGGGGTGTCATTTGGGGTTCCAGGGGATGGCAATTGCCACCCCCTAGCTTTCATGTTTAAGCCTTTAGAGGTATTAAGAAGGTCTTAAAAGTCCTTAAATTTTATCTAGAAATGTGCAGATACCGTACACCCTTATACTGTATATTGGTTAGTGTACTGTTGAGTGAGATTGAGAAAACAATGTAATTTGGGGACCCCAAGTTTGGGGACCATGGCTCTACAGGCAACAAACCCACCTCCCCCTTCCCTCTCCGCTGGCTAAGTGGCCATGTTCTATTTTGTCGCGCGACAAGGCACAGAACCTCGCAACGCACTGTGAGCTTGTAGATCGATATGTACGACAAAGTATCAGGCTTAACATGTAAATACATCCCGCAAAATAAAATAAAAAAATAAAAAATGTATTTTATTTTATTTTAAATGTAAAATAAAATAAAATACCAGACCAATAAGTACCAGAGCAAATGTTTCTATTTGTCTTTCTATTTCTTCTGTTCAGTCTCTATCTATCTTCCCCCTTCCACATTACCTTTGTCTGGTTCTTTAGTTTAGTTTTTTGTAAATTATCTTTATTATATAATAAGTATTGTCCCAGGCAGCCTCTCTACCCTTTCAGCTATGACCAATATGGAGGTATCTAAACTATTTGTTTAGTTTAGAGCAGTGGTTCTGAAAGAGGGGTCCAGGGACCTCCAGGGGTCCTTGGGGGGGGTTCCAGGTGGTTCTCAGCAAATTGAGGAGCAGTTAATTTCAAAACGTTTGAAAATAAAAGCTCACTGTGGCTCTCGTTTATCAATGGAACGTTGAAACCAGCTTAAATTGGAGCCCAGCCATCAGCTTACGACCACGTCCACGTGTGATTTATCAATAAATATTATCCAGCCAATCCCAGTGTACAAATCGCCGGAGGCTTTATAAATCGGAATAAATCACACGCCCATAGCATAGTCCCTGTGAGTTCTTCTGGGAAGCCAATAAGAGAGAGCAAATTCTCTGTTGGAAAGTTACCCCTCCCAATCATATTAGTGGAGTCACACACGCGTAATGCATACGCAGGCAGCCCAGGCCGTCAATAGGACAGCACACAGACATACGCTACACCTGACACAAATATAACCAAATATGACCTCAACCGTAACAGCGCAAGTCCAGTTGAACTTGCGCTGTTATATAGCCAAAACAATGCAGTGTGTCATATAGCCAAAACAATGCAGTGTGGAAGATGTGGAGATACAGTAGTAATTTACTATTAGTAAATCACAAACTTCTAGCCATGAGTCTATTTTTCATATAAAAAACCTAAAACATGCATTACATAAATAAAACTATTTTATTAAACGTCCGTTGTCTGTTAAGCCTACTTGCCAGACATAATTTTAGAAGTGATGACATCCCGTCCCTCCATCGTGCAGTCCCGAGTTGGGACTGTGATATCCACGGCTCCCTCGGAACTTCAAATGGCACCCTGTTAATGCAGTAATAGGCCTATCAAAGCAATATCGTTCACAACCCCACAGATGTCTGTCAGTATGCAATCAAAACACAAATCTTATTCTAGTAACTTTAAGCGATAAATACCAATTAATGTATTGATTCTTGTAAAAGACGCCGACGGTAGGTCAAAGTTCCAGATCTTAAATTAGCCTTTGATTGTGTTCTGGCCCATCATCTAATGACTTACAAAGATATTGGCCCAAGGCCAAACGTACTTGCTGACCACTGCTATAGCCTATCATGTGATAATATTCTTAGTCAGAACTACACAAATGACACCAAAAGGTAGGCAATGTTATGATTGGAATACGTTTCGAACATCAACTTCACCCAGCACCGATTTTACGACTGTCCTTTAAGTGAGTAGCCTGTCGGGGAGACTGCATTGAGATACTATGGCAAGCTTGCAGTGGGAATACTGACAGAGACCCACAAGGTAAGGGTAGGTAGTGTTCCAGCACGCTGCCTCACAAAATGAACAAAGGACAATCTGATCAGGTCGTACATATCACACAAAGATTCGGCGGACCCCCTGTAGTAACTCTTGAGGACCCCCTGTTGAAGACCCTTGCAATAAAGATTGGATTGGTTATGAGCTAGACCGTTGCTAACCTGTGTATCGGCCTTGTGTATCATTTACTGTACAGAGATTCATTCATTGCTGGGAGTGAAGGGTGACAACACGTCCAAGAAGAAGGGGCCGGGCTGGGCGAAAGGCTCCAAAAGTAAAGAGGAAGACTTCCCCTTCAGGTCCATACCCTACCAGGGAGAGAGCTCCTCCTACCCGGCAGAGGCCATGGACAGCACTGGGACGGTGGAGATGGAGGGACGAGCAGCGGTGGGTCATGTGACTCATGTCGCAGGTACGGACGCAACAAACATCTAGAGCTACACTAATGTTCTCCTAGCCTGCTCATAACACACATCTAGAGCTACACTAATGTTCCCCTAGCCTGCTCATAACACACATCTAGAGCTACACTAATGTTCCCCTAGCCTGCTCATGTGACTTTTATTTTGTCGTAGAAGCTTAATATTAATACACAGGTTGTGGAAGGTTGCAATATACCTTATACCAATGAAAAGACAAAAGAACGCATATATGCGATCTTGGCAATCAAGCGATGAATTTGAAAGAACGCATATATGCGATCTTGGCAAGCAATGTGTGAACACATACATTCATTAACATGAGCTGAATGCTAACAGTAGATGGGGATGCTAACCTTCCTGTTAACAATACAACTAAAGCTATTACAACCACTCTTTATTTATTCACTTACTTATTTTAACCACATTAATCCTTGTGTCTCTGTTCTGGGGTGAACATTCGGCGAAAATAGCCGATCTACACGCTTGTAAACAAGTCCATGTTTGCAATGAACTGAATAGCAGGGGTAGTCATTAGGCCTAGAATGGTTGATATCCCATACAATGCTTCTATTCTAATACAATACACACAACTTCAACATTTCACAGAGACAAAACATAAAAGTTTGGGTACATGTTCTCTAGATATGAACCCTCCAGATCAGATCAGTGGGCAAAACAGGAGACAATATATTACTTTAAATAAGATATGCCGTGAACAAGTGTCTTGACATTTATTTGTCCTTCAGGCACTAAAGTTACTTGTCCGTGTTAAAAATGAGCTCATATGGATGAGATGGAATACGTTTAATCATAGAACCATTAAGTAGCATTGGTTGTTTAACATGAAATACAAACAATAAATAAAAGAAAACATCATGTGGTCATTAGTGCTTTTTTAAATGTTTTTTTTAAATATATTTAGAGAATAGGGAAGGCCGATGGCCCTTTAAAAACATATTTAGAGCTGAACCAAATAGTTTGGAGCTTCAAAGCTTTGTTCGATAGCATGAGATTTGAACAAGCCCACAACACATTGAAGTATGAGATGTTGAGAGCTTGTAGGTCTGCTCCTCTTCAAAGCCAAGTGATCAGTGTTGCCAGACATTTTCCGAGAGAAATAAGCAACCAGGTCTCTGAAAACAAGCCCAAAAGAAGCGACTATTAGGCCACTTGAGAATTTCTAACCTATATACGTGGCTATTTGTAAATAGCCACATAACTGTAGAGAAGTGAATGGGAAATTTACTCCTGCCTCAAAATAACACTCTCTGCGTAACCGAGTGTTATGCTTCACATGAGCGTCACGTTATTGTGCAAAAGAATGTACCTGTCCGACGGACAAGATTAATAGAATGTAGCGTGTATATTTAACTCATTGACACAACGGTGTGGGGCGTCGCTGGGCGCTGTGTCGCTTTTATTCCAGCGCTTTAAGTGCAATCTCGCTGCTTGTCGGAAAGTACATTATTTCAAACATTTAAATTCAGGAACGACTTGAGTCACGGAACCGGCTGTGGAGAGAAAGACACAAAAAACTCATGTGCTCATTAGACAGTAGGCTTAGCTATACGCAATATGGTCAATGTAATGATATGTACCATGCTATATTTACTTTGCAATTATTTTATAACTTTGAAATTATATTATCTAAATAAGCTATGAAGTGGAACAAACAATCTGGAGATGTTTGATACCTCAGTCTCTTTGAAGAGATGGATGGATGAGGGACAGAGTCAGGACACTACATTTTAAATGCTGGCCCCAGAATATCACATAAAGATCCAGTCGTCTACCATGCATCGTTACGGCTACTTTCACCATTTTATGATATTTGTAAACCACATTGTTATAATATTGTTTTTATTAATCATGTAAAGTAAATAAATACATGATTATATGTCCTTAAACTTTGGTGGGTGCTCCTAATTTGTTCTGGTGCTCCTTCATTTGTTAATTGGTAGCAGAAGTACTACCAAATAAAACACTTACATTTGAGCCCTCTCTGTGACAAATTCTTTAGAAGTGAGTCTTTTGGAAAGTCTTTTAAAAGTATTATCAAAGTCTTCTAAATGTGATTTTGATTGAAAAAGCTACTGTATTGTTGAAGCTATTCAGTGATCTTCTCTGTGGTATGTAAGGTTGATGAATGAAAACTAAATGTTTTTTATTCTATTTCCACAGAGCACCACAGGGAGAGATCTACGCTATCAAGAGAGATGGCCTCCAAAAGATCATTAACATGGTCAGAGGAACAGAGAGAGATGGACCAGAGACATGGACTGTTGATGCTGCAACCTGTAGTAAAGTTGTACAGGATAGGTATGTACTGTTTGATTAACTGGATGTTTCAACTGACTACTACAGAGGGAAGTCTGTATTTACAGAATCATATGTTCATAGTGGCCGATCTACAAGCTACGTGCTATACAGTATTTTAAAGACAGATCTCTTTAATGTTGCTTAAAGTTTTTAATAACCAACAGCAAAGAGTTACAAAGTAGGCAGTGTTATTGTATTACAGTTGTAAGTGTTACGGTAGTACATTGATCAAATTTGCCTCAACAATAGAACAACTAAAAAGCCAACAAAATAGATAGTCACTCAACGCTTCTGTTAAGGGTTAGGGAAGCAGAGATGCTCGTAGGCCTGCGTCCTGCGTCGCTGACGCACCATATTGCGAAAGGACGCATTCATGACACCGTCGTTGCGTCCATGGGACGCACTAGAGTTGTCACCAACAGAGAAAAATATAACAATAATTCGCGGTAAAATTAGTAGTGCACGATAAGTATCGTCCCGATAATTATCGGTCTGATATCAGGAATTATGACGTCATCCCGATAAAACCGATAACATTAATAATAGCTCCGATAATATATAATATTTTTCAGCTGTGATCTGCATGGACTCTCTCGGTTAGACACCGTTGATGGAGAAGTATAACTCGGTTAGACACCGTTGTACTGGAGAAGTATAACTCGGTTAAACAGCGTTGTGTGGAGACTCGCATACGTTTTAGCAGCAGCAGCACAGCCCCTCGCTGTTAGACTACACTACACACACAGAGAGAGAGAGACGGCATGAGGAGCTGGTTGAGACCTGGTCTTAAACGTGTTAAAACGTCTTGGATAGACCACTGTCTGGAATAATAACTGATCATCATACATATAGGTCTACTACTAATCTTTGTTGCTGTTGTCATCTTAAATGTTGTCAGCCAAAGTAAAATCCCCGATTTTATGTTTAATAGGCAACTGGGTGTTTTCTGTAGCCTAGAGATATCAATTAATTCCCTGAAGAGGGTAGACCCCCTCTCCCTCATGCTAAACTTAAAGTGACTTATAAGGTTCCACTTCTCCTCAAAGACAACTTTATTTTCCTTTCTCAATGACAAGCCTAATATTATTATTGCATGTTGGCTATGTGCAATAACTGCAAGCCAATGTTCATAGGCATTGTCAGTATTAGGCATTGTCAGTATTTGTTTTTTCCTATTTCTTTATTTGCCAATAATTCCACTCTAGGCCAGTGTTTTCAGTCTTGTATTGCTACACAATAAATAGTAAAAATAAATTCTACATTCATAAATAATACAAAATAAAATAATAATAAAGATTAAAAGGTTCTATGATTAAATGTATTCTATTGGTCAAAGGTATGTTAAATCCACCTGTTGCCCACTACTAGTATTTCTTACCATAAGGTGTGCTAATACTAAAGATTCATATAGATTTAAAAAAATATATTTATGATTTTTTAATATGTGTGTATATATCGGTATCGGTCTTGAAAAGCAGGAACGGGTCGCACTGATCTAGATCTGCTATTTTCACAATATGTATCTGTGGAACTGAATCAAACTAAATTAAGTACCTCAACTCCTAATTCCTCAGGGTGGGGGGTCCCCAGTTAAAATATGATTATTTTGGGGGGTCGCTGCCTGAAAAGGTTGAGATCCACTGCATCAGGATATAATGTACACAGTCACACACGCATAGAAGATATGGAGATTGGAGATCAAAGAAGACGATTTGGGGGGGGGGGGGGGGGACATGTAATTGGGGACCCATAAAATGCTTCTGGGACCCATTTGAATGACAACCTGTGGGTCCCGGGGACCCATTACATTGAAAACCTTGCAACATCACTGGGGAAGTCGGGAAAGCCACTGAAATCTACACTTAATGTACACTCAGTTATCATCGCTCCAAGCGGCTTTGGGAGCCTCCTCTCTACTCACTCTGTGCTCCCCCTAAAGCAAATGAACATTTGTTATGTGAACCATTTCTGATTCATGCTGGAGTGCAGAGGAGGCAGACGTTGAGGAATTGGAATTTGGATATTGAGTTGTTCTCCCCGAATGTTTCCCCTCCTCTCTCCTCCTTCTAGACCTCACTCTACTTCCTGTGTGTAAAGAGGAGGTTTCCTCTGAACGGCAGGAGAGGAGCCCCAGTCTGGTCCAGGTGAAACTAGAACCTCCAAAGACTAAAGAGGAACAGCAGGAGAGGAGCCCCAGTCTGGTCCAGGTGAAACTAAAACCTCCACAGACTAAAGAGGAACAGGGGGAGATGCTTCTAAGCTCAGGGGAGGCTACTGGGTCATTGTTGACATCATTGGCAGTGACGAGCGAAGATGATGATGAAAACAGAGAGACAGAGCCTCAAGCCAGCACCTCAACTGAACACATGACAATACAAGCATCACAACCAACTAGTGATGACCAGCTCATCTCTTCACACTGTTCTGAATCTGATACTGATGACAGTGATAACTGGGGGAACAGGGATTATGAGTCAGTTGTAAACACACTGGAATCACACAAGATGCAACATGTGGAAGGACAAAGATTTTCTTTGAGCAACACGCTGTCCCAGAACCCACAATCATTAAAGCAAAAGCCACCCTACCACTGTGACCAGTGTGGGACAACATTAAGCAAGAGCATTCATCTCAAACTTCACCAGAAAATTCATGCAAGAGAGAAGCCCTACCACTTTGACCAGTGTGGGAAAGCGTTCAGCCAAAACAATCATCTCATTCACGTGAAGCCGTCGGCGGTGGCGTCTTTCACCGCTCCCCCGCGACCACCTGGGGGATCCGAGGAGGTGAAGGCGGTGTCTCTCACTGCCCCCGAGGGATCTGAGGACGTGAAGCCATCTCTGTCGGTGAAAGACACCGATGCCTTCACGTCCTCAGAACCCTCGCCGCGACCACCTCTGCCATCGGAGGGATCCGAGGAGGTGAAGACTGCCCCTGAGGGATCTGAGGAGACATCGGTGTCTTTCACCGCCCCCCGGCGCTGTCGCCGACGGCCAGATCCACCGCGACCACCTCCGCCACCCGCGGAGGTATCTGAGGACACGAACACACCGGTACCAGACATCGGTACCGTAGTTCGGCTGCGTCGTAGCGGCAGACGGAGGACCGCGTCGTATCGCCCAGACCCAGATACTACTGACGGTGAAGGGAGCTCGGATTCCGATGGCTCTGGCAGCTGGGAGCCAAGCCCAAAACGATGTCTGTCTCCGTTTACCAGTGGTAAGGATATATATATATATATATATATATATATATATATATATATATATATATATATATATATATATATATATATATATATATATATATATATATTTTTTTTTTTTTTAAATCATATTTTACCCTTTGGTTACGGTCTGAAAATAGCAGATCTACAAGCTCACAACGCCTTGCGCTGCAACGCGTTGTGATCTTGTAAATCAGCTTGTTTTTACCTGATATTTGTATAAAGTCTGTGTGGGGTCTGAAAATAGCAGATCTACAAGCTCACAACGACTCGCGCTGCGACGTGTTGTGAGCTTGTAAATCGGCTATTTTTTACCTGATATTTGTATAAAGTCTGTGTGGGGTCTGAACATAGCAGATCTACAAGCTCACAACGCCTCGCGCTGCGACGCGTTGTGAGCTTGTAAAACGGCTATTTTTTACCTGATATTTGCATAAAGTCTGTGTGAGGCACTACTTACTTATGTCAACTTTATATCAACATAAAATGGCACCAAACAATTCAATCGCATCACAATGTAGTGTTTTTATATTGTTATGATCATTGAATGGTGCCATTTTATATTTTGATGAATTGAATACCTATGAATGGTTTCATCCTTTTTAGACAAATTGTTTGACTGGGCCTGTAACAACTGGAGGTGTGTGTAACACCTTCCCAGCTGACACGCGACGTCAGTACAACGTTGTCCCAACGTTGTACTCCAACGTTGGATGACCGTTGGATTTTGGTTGTAAATGAAAGTTTGTCTGACGTCATAACCCAACGTTGGTTAGACGTCATAACCCAACGTTGTTTAGACGTCATAACCTGACGTTGGTTTGACATCCTAAACTAACATTGATGTAACGTCAATCTCTGATGTTATGTAGACGTTGATTAAAGGTTGGACTCCCAACGTTGGATACCAGTTGTATTTTTGTTGTAAATGAAAGTTTGTCTGACGTCATAACCTGACGTTGGTTTAACGTCAATCTCTGATGTTATGTAGACGTTGATTAAAGGTTAGACTCCCAACGTTGGATACAAGTTGTATTTTAGTTGTAAATGAAAGTTTGTCTGACGTCATAACCTAACGTTTGTCTGACGTCATAAACTGACGTTGGTTTGACATCTTAAACTAACGTTGATTTAACGTCAATCTCTGATGTTATGTAGACGTTGATTAAAGGTTAGACTCCCAACGTTGGATACAAGTTGTATTTTAGTTGCAAATGAAAGTTTGTCTGACGTCATAACCTAACGTTTGTCTGACGTCATAAACTGACGTTGGTTTGACATCTTAAACTAACGTTGATTTAACGTCAATCTCTGATGTTATGTAGACGTTGATTAAAGGTTAGACTCCCAACGTTGGATACAAGTTGTATTTTAGTTGTAAATGAAAGTTTGTCTGACGTCATAACCTAACGTTTGTCTGACGTCATAAACTGACAAGTTGTATTTTAGCTGAAAATTTATATCGGGTTGACGTCATAGTACAACATTGGCTCAACGTTAGAGTACAATCAAAATATGACATATTTCTAACGTTGTAATCACGTTGTATTTTAGTTGAGAATAAAATGTCAATCCAACATTAGCAGGACGTCAACCTCCAGAGTTACCTTGTCACGTAGATATCTTGTCACAACAAGATATCAACGTTAAAATAACGTCTCCTGTGCCCACTGAGTGGGCGGTGGGAACAGGACATCTTCCAGACGTCATTTTGACGTCGATATCTCATCATCACGACGTCAGACAAACAACAACAAATTACATCTTGTTTCAGTGTCAAGTTTTACCAAGGTGAAAATACAATATCAGACAATATTATTTGACAAAGTTTAATAAAACAACATTATTATATATTTTTTAAACTTGTAATTGGCACATTTGAATAGGTAGTATAAACAAACAGAAATTACAAGTCATATTGTTGTCCAAACAGTTACAGGTTTGGTGAATAGGTTCAGAGCCCAAAGTGCCTTTGTAGGAAAATGATTCCATTTGTGAAACTTTAAAATAACTAAACAGTACAAATCAATAAAAACAATGAAGTGCATTCTTTGAGGCATGTCTATAACATATGCACCAAGGGCAAAAACGTTAAAAAGAGAGAGAAATAACACTGAGCTCCCGTAAATCACTTGGAGAGTCTTCTCTGCATCATTCTGTTTAATTTGTTGAGGGTTGCATTCTTCTTTAGTTCCCCTAAAGATAAATGACAGGAATAAGCTATTTTAATAACTCTAACTTGATTTTTACATTATGAAACATCTTTATTGACTGACAGATATCTGTTCAAAAGTTTGGAATCAGTGAGAAATTATGATTTTGAAATTAACTGAGTTTGCAGATATGAGTACTGTCTCTGATGGAAGGGCCATCACAATTGCTTGATCTAAATCCTATGTTGGGAACAGCTATACCGTAAGGTTCATGAGAAGTTTTATACAAACCAGTCTCAAAGTACGGCAAATTCTACTGAAAATATGGGGTGAAATTTGACCTGGATATCTAGAGAATATGACATCTAGAATGCCTAAGGTCTTTAAAGATATTGCTGCACTTGGTGGATTATTTAATGAACAGAAATGTTGAAGAATATAAGTTATTATTATTATTATTATTACCCTTATTATTATTACTATTACCATTATTATTATTATTATTATTATTATTATTATTATTATTACCCTTATTATTATTATTATTATTATTATTATTATTATTACATTTATCATTATCATCAGTGTCTTGGCTGTACTTACTTAATTTTCACAGTGATTCCAAACTCTTGAACTTAGGCATAACTGCCAACGTATATAAAAATAATCAACATTTTGTAGCACTCCTTTTTTAATTTGAAAGATAACGGAAAGGTCAAGTTACATCGGGCAATTAAAATGTTTAACTTACCATATGCAACGTCAAAAAGACACAGGCCCCGGGGACTTATTCTTGCCATGATGTCAACAAAGGTTGTACTGGAGTGTCAATTCATGTGACATGAGGAACGGCATCATTCTTCTGGGTGCATCATCCAATGAATTACCTCCTGTGTCTCCAACCATGACAACCTGAGAGTATGGTAAAAGTCACAGGAAGGAAAATGACATATTAAGTGGACAGCTAAGATATTATTCTATCGTTACACCTCTTAAGGTCTTTAAACACCAGGGACATGACGAATAAATTATACAAATACTTCTTTAGAATATATTGATGCTATCGCATCAAAACTATTCATATACTGTATATGATGCCTCATTTTTATAGCCGTTAACCTGATGCCTTTAATAGCGGTGAAAAATCAAACTTGTTTTAAATCAAAATTATGTTGCTTTATTGTCAAATAATAGTGAAGTTCAGTGTGGAGGTACTTACCCGATGTATTCTACTTGAGAGGACCTTCCACCTCTTGATGTACCACATCTAGCATGAAAATAAGAAATACACAACACATTATGAATGAAAAATATACTTGACGCAAGATAGAGACTTCTCACAATGGCCTCATGCCGTGGCACAACTACTTCAGAGAACACCCAAGAAGAAATTGTATTGTGAACCCAGTATGGTGAATTATATCGAATCGTTGGTTGAGTGAAACTTCACATCCCTACCCTTTCAATATTAACGCTATAAGACTGCTTTTACATTACACTGCTGACTGTAGACTAATGTTTACTAGTTTATCTGTGCCTGTTATGTTTAACTGTGTCAAAAAACTATCATCAGGGTGCCCAAAGCCCTGTGGGAATTTATAACTCAATTCAAAATGTTCCAGGAAAGTCACTACCGTGGGAAACCTGAATCATCTAATTCAATATATATTTTTAAATTACAACCAATTTAAAGCATATTACCCCTCAAATTAACGCCCTGATATTATACTTACTTCGGACTTGGTGGAGGCTCACCAAGTCTTGATCACAGGTGTTTGGAAGCTGAAGTAGCACACGCACACGCACACGCACACACACACACACACACACACACACACACACACACACACACACACACACACACACACACACAAAAAAACAGATTAGATAGGCTACCTCTGCCTTCCGAAACATCTGTGGACATTTAAATTCAATATGGGCTGGAACAGCGTCGAAAACGACAGCTATCAAACCTACAGTACACCTACTTCATTATCAGCTACTGTATATCAAGTATCGGTTATGGCAAAATACTAACTGTTCTTCACTCTGTTTGGGCCATTCAACTGTACAGGACTTACTTCAATATTTCAACTTAAGATGGCTTACCAATAGATCTTCAATATAGTGTTTACATTCCTCAGAAATGAAAAAAACTTTGAGAAAACGTTGTATTATAGTTGCTTAACAGCACAAATTAAAACCAACAAAATATCAACGTCTAATGGCGTTAGAATTTAACGTTGTGTAGACGTTAACGTCATAACGTTAAGAAGACATTGGGCTTTGGTCTCAATACCCGACAACAGAATGTCGGTATTCTTTGTCAATTTGACGTTAGCATGATACGTTGAACAGATGTTGGGCATTGGTTACTTACCAACACAACTTAAAACCAACAAAAATCAACATTTAATGATGTTAGAACTTAACATTGTGTGGACGTTAGCATAACGACGTTAAGCAGATGTTGGGTTTTGGTTACAATACCCGACAACAGCATGTCAGTATTCTATGTTAATATGACGTTAGCATGATATGTTGAACAGACGTTGGGTATTGGTTACTTACCAACACAACTTAAATCCAACAAAAAAACAACGCTTAATGATGTTAGAATTTGACATTGTGTGAACGTCAGCATAATGACGTTAAGCAGACGTTGGTTTTTGGTTACAATACCTGACAACAGCAGGTCAGTATTCTATGTCAATATGACGTCAGCATGATACATTGAACAGACGTTGGGGATTGGTTACTTACCAATCAATCTTCAACATAGTGTTTACATTCCTCTATTATGTTTATTTTTTTTAGGTGGGCTTTACTGTTAGGCTTGGCCAATATTAGACTGAAAATAATGTCTTACAAGCTAATATAATCAAAACTATGATAAAGGCTACACAAGGCTATTCAAATGCAACCAACCCTTATGCCTGATTTTTAGTTACACAGCACTGTCTCACACAAAAATCAGGCTGTGAGGCATGTGAGCTTTTACCCTTCAATAACACACATTCCCAACTGAAAACATGAATCATGCATGAACAACAGAACTTCACCTAAAATAAGACATTAGCTTTAAAAGCTGCAATTCAAATGTTTAACTCAGCAGCACCAAGCCACCAACACAAAGCAATGGGGATCAGTCCATCTAGTTAATGCAGTATAGCCTCTTTCTAGTTCCCACTGTTTTGCCACAAAAGGCAGGTACTGTAACCATTTTGGGCAAAGGATTTACTCAAACAATGCTGCCAGTTTCAAAAACATGCAAAGAAAAGGAAAAGAAAAAGAAAACAACAAAGCATGACTGATTTGCAATATGAAGAAATCACCTCACTCGGTCATAAACAGAATGTAGAACTTTATTTTAAAAACAAACAGTCAAATATTTCATTTCAAGTTAGAAGGAAATTAATTATGAACTCACCTGTGCAAAAGATTGTGATTCTAGAAGTCCTGGGATGGTCAAAAAAACATCTCCATGCACAAACAAGTATCTCTTCCTGTCTTCTCTCCCTCCAAATTCAAACTGCAGGCTCCTGCAGCAGTTACTGTTGCCCCGCCCAGTCTGGTGTTATACAACTGTGGTCCCACCCACAAGTCCAATGATTCGTCCAATGAAAGAGCAGAACGTTGCTATACTGCTCAGTGATTTGAGGAGACATTTGACAATCCAGTTTGAAATGTATTATTATGACAACATCCATACAACGTTGCAGTCTAACATCATTAGACGTAGATATTTGTTTGGTTTTAGGTTGTGTTGGTAACTAATCAATAACCAACGTCTGTTCAACGTATTATCCCAACGTCAGGTTGACGTCAAATACTGACATGCTGTTGTCGGATATTTGACCAAACCTCAATGTCTGCCCAATGTTATTATGTTAAATGTCAGTTTACATTGTATGTGTCATATGGCATTATGCTGTAGGCCTAATGCAAAAAGTGAAATATTTCCCTCAATCATTTATTTGATTAGCAATTAATATAATGCAAAAATAAAGAACTGCAACAGCTATGAAACATGAACAATGGTGAAAATCAGTACATTTACTCAAGTACTGTACTTAGCATTGTATTTTTTAAATTCACTTGTGTGTTTCTATCTTTTGATACTTTATTATTTTACTCCACTACATATCAGGGCAAACAATTATTTTACTTTTTGTGATTGATTGATTACTTTATTAGTCAGAAATGTAAACAGCATGAGGTACAGTCATGCATTTAGGCTGAAAGGGTAACAAAAAAAGTGTCTGTCTGTCTGTCTGTCTGTCTGTCTGTCTGTCCATCTGTCCGCCCTTCCGTCCACCCAGTAGTACATACATAGTGGTGTGGATGATAAACGGTGTCACAGTCACACACTCTTGCTCCATATGTCACAACTAAGGAAGACCCTGGTTTTGAGGTAGGCCGGTGTCTATGCATTGTAATGTATTGATGCATTTCTTTTCATATGGGTTTATTATTTAGGGCAGCATAGGTTACTGGTTAGATAATCAGAAGGTCCCCGGTTTGCCTCAAAGGCCCTGGACGGGGCGAAGTGTCCTGAGCAAGACACTGTAGGGGTGGACCCTACAGTCCACCCACCCCAAGCGCTCAACATAAAACATTTGAGCAGCCATAAGCTGAAACTGAATTTGCCCTCTGGAACTAAGGAAGGTCTCCTGAAGCAAACTAAGGGCAAATTATTGACGATAAAGAGTTGACATGGCTGTCTACCTACCTCACTGTCGGTCGCATTCCTTTAAGATGCAGCTGGCTGATCACCGACAACTAACATCTGCTAAAGCGGAAGGGAAAAGGTATAACTGGCCTTAACCATGTTGCCTTGGCTCTAAATCCACACTGGCAAAGAAACCTGTAGCTAATCAGTCTCATATACAGCCACAGGTTCACTATAGGTGGGATGCTGGCATGTGCCCCAGGAGCAACTTGATGGTATTTGTCTGAAAGTCAAATTCAGTTATCTGGAAAAGGCTGAGGGTTATAGAACTGCACAAACACCTTTCTGGGCCATGGGGTGGCCCTGTAGCTCATCTGGAAGAATATAGTTGAACCACAGATGAAACAGCTACCAATTGCTCTGGTTGGACTATTGCAGGTTAAACAGATGCTAGATCATTACTCTATGTCAGAACCTTCAGTACTTATTGTCCATATTCTACAGCCAGACTATGTTGGATTTTGTTTAAGTAACAGCCACATTAACCCAGCAAAATATCTACATCTAATGAGGTTTGAATGTTGAGGAGATCTTTTCATTATGAAGTTTAGCAGACATTGGGTTTTGGTCACAATACCCGACAACAGCATGTCAGTATTCTACATCAACACGACGTTGGCATAATACGTTGAATAGACGTTGATTATTGGTCAGTTACCAACGCAACCTAAAACCAACCAAATATCAACGTCTAATGATGTTAGACTGCAACGTTGTGTGGACGTTGTCATAATAACGTTGGGCAGACACTGAGGTTTGGTCAAAAATCTGACAAAAGCATGTCAGTATTCGACGTCAACCTGACGTTGGGATAATACGTTGAACAAACGTTAGTTAATGGTTAGTTACCAACACAACCTAAAACCAACCAAATATCTACGTCTGATGATGTTAGACTGCAACGTTGTGTGGATGTTATCATAATAACATTGGGCAGATATTGAGGTTTGGTCAAATATCCGACAACAGCATGTCAGTATTCAACGTCAAACTGACGTTGAGATAATACGTTGGACAGACGTTGGTTATTGGTTAGTTACCAACACAACCTAAAACCAACCAAATATCAACGTCTGATGATGTTAGACTGCAACGTTGTGTGGACGTTCTCATAATAACGTTGGGCAGACATTTAGGTTTGGTCAAGAATCCGACAACAGCATGTCAGTATTCGACGTCAACATGACGTTGGGATAATACGTTGAACAGACGTTGGTTATTGGTTAGTTACCAACACAACCTAAAAGCAACCAAATATCAACGTCTGATGATGTTAGACTGCAACATTGTGTGGACGTTGTCATAATAACGTTGGGCAGACATTGAGGTTTGGTCAAGAATCCGACAACAGCATGTCAGTATTCAACGTCAACATGACGTTGGGATATTACGTTGAATAGACGTTGGTTATTGGTCAGTTACCAACACAACCTAAAACCAACCAAATATCAACGTCTGATGATGTTAGACTGCAACGTTGTGTGGACGTTTGTCATAATAACGTTGGGCAGACATTGAGGTTTGGTCAAGAATCCGACAACAGCATGTCAGTATTCGACGTCAACATGACGTTGTGATATTACGTTGAAAAGACGTTGGTTATTGGTCAGTTACCAACACAACCTAAAACCAACCAAATATCAACGTCTAATGATGTTAGACTGCAACGTTGTGTGGACGTTGTCATAAAAACGTTGGGCAGACATTGAGGTTTGGTCAAGAATCCGACAACAGCATGTCAGTATTCGACGTCAACATGACGTTGGGATATTACGTTGAATAGACGTTGGTTATTGGTCAGTTACCAACACAACCTAAAACCAACCAAATATCAACGTCTGATGATGTTAGACTGCAACGTTGTGTGGACGTTGTCATAATAACGTTGGGCAGACATTGAGGTTTGGTCAAGAATCCGACAACAGCATGTCAGTATTCGACGTCAACATGACGTTGGGATATTACGTTGAATAGACGTTGGTTATTGTTCAGTTACCAACACAACCTAAAACCAACCAAATATCAACGTCTGATGATGTTAGACTGCAACGTTGTGTGGACGTTGTCATAAAAAAGTTGGGCAGACATTGAGGTTTGGTCAAGAATCCGACAACAGCATGTCAGTATTCGACGTCAACATGACGTTGGGATATTACGTTGAATAGACGTTGGTTATTGGTCAGTTACCAACACAACCTAAAACCAACCAAATATCAACGTCTAATGATGTTAGACTGCAACGTTGTGTGGACGTTGTCATAATAACGTTGGGCAGACACTGAGGTTTGGTCAAGAATCCGACAACAGCATGTCAGTATTCGACGTCAACATGACGTTGGGATATTACGTTGAATAGACGTTGGTTATTGGTCAGTTACCAACACAACCTAAAACCAACCAAATATCAACGTCTGATGATGTTAGACTGCAACGTTGTGTGGACGTTGTCATAATAACGTTGGGCAGACATTGAGGTTTGGTCAAGAATCCGACAACAGCATGTCAGTATTCGACGTCAACATGACGTTGGGATATTACGTTGAATAGACGTTGGTTATTGGTCAGTTACCAACACAACCTAAAACCAACCAAATATCAACGTCAATTGACGTCAAATTAATACGTTGATACAACGTTGGAAGTTGACGTTGGTCCAACGTTGGATTTTGGTTAGCTGACGTCACAACCTAAATCCAACCAAAAATCAACGTCAACGGACGTCGCGTGCCAGCTGGGTTATATATGGACAATTCTAGGATATTGCACTCTGGGTCAGCCAGTTATAAAATATGTATTTATTTTATTCTGTATCGATCTATATGCATGTGATTTATTTGATTATGTTGACGATGTAGACTATGAATTTGTTGACTTGTAGATCTGGGTTTTTTATTTGGGGGGGCTGACACATAGACATATAAAGGTAGACGCCTCCTTCGGCTCTGAAGCGTTCGTATCTCGGGCGCACTTCCTTGTTCCGCAGGGCTAGCCCATATAAGGCATTCCTCTTCCTTCCGCTTCAGTAGGGCAAGCTGGAAACTTCCGTGTGCGTAACAGAAGGGGGCGTTCGGCAGGCCGATCAGTGGCAGGTGGGGCGGGTCTTTTCTTAAGAGGCAGCCGCGCAGCAACTAGTCAGTTAGACGCGCTGTGATGGGCCAGTAGTTAACGCGATGTGATTGGTCAGTAGTCAAACAGTCCTGCGGAAGAGCCTTGTATTGAGATACCAGTCGCTACAATGAACTGCAGAGGCCAATGAGGTATCTAGGTTTCAGGGTGGCATACTTCAAAGGGAAGAGGTCATGACAACAAATGTTTTGATGCAGTTATGGGTCGACATGAAGCCATGTCAACAAAGATTTTTGTAGATCTGTTTTTTTCTGGGGGGGGGGGGGGGGGGGGGCATACTTCAAAGGGAAGAGGTCATGTCATGACAACAAATGTTTTGATGCTGTTGTGGGTCGACATGAGGCCATGTCAACGATGATTTTCAAATCCCTTTGATGTAATTTGACTATGACAGCAGATGCAGCAGGCTTGTAGATCTGGCTTTAGTTTTTGGGGGCGGAGGCCAGGTGCACCGAGGCCCCCACCATCATAATAAAATTCATCAAAGGGGACTACGGTCACCTTATGTCCACAACATCAACAGCGTTTGATCTTGTTTACTTTCAGACGATGACTATGTGTCTGATGGTGCAAAGGAGTCGTCGTCTCATCATACACAATCTGCTAGTTGTAGGAAAGGTAAGACTTGTAAGACTACTCCGGTAGACAAGACACTTGTCTGCCTGAGTCTGTTTCAAACATTTTCTGTAGACAGTTGGTTTTATATCATAGATGGCAAATTTGGCTAGAGCTAGACAAAGACCTTAATGACACATTGACCTAATGAACAAACATTGAGTTTGGAATGAGCAGAACTAGCACATAAAGAGCTAGCCCTAAATGACCATTACAGTACAATGTGTACAAGTGGAACCAAATGTACACATTGTACTGTTCTACTGATCTACGCTATCAAGAGAGATGGCCTCCAAAAGATCCTTAACATGGTCAGAGGAACAGAGAGAGATGGACCAGAGACATGGACTGTTTGATGCAATGCTGCAACCTGTAGTAAAGTTGTACAGGATAGGTATGTACTGTTTTATTAACTGGATGTTTCAACTGACTACTACAGAGAGAAGTCTGTATTTACAGAATCATATGTTCATAGTGGCCGATCTACAAGCTACGTGCTATACAGTATTTTGAGGACAGATCTCTTTAATGTTGCTTAAAGTTTTTAATAACCAACAGCAAAGGGTTGCAAAGTAGGCAGTGTTATTGTATGAAGTGTTACGGTAGTACATTGATCAAATTTGCCTCAGCAATAGAACAACTAAAAAGACAATAACAAAATGGATATAGTCACTCAACACTTCTGTTAAGGGTTAGGGAAGTCGGGAAAGCCACTGAAATCTACACTTAATGTACACTCACTTATCATCGCTCCAAGCGGCTTGGGGAGCCTCCTCTCTACTCACTCTGTGCTCCCCCTAAAGCAAATGAACATTTGTTATGTGAACCATTTCTGACTCATGCTGGAGTGCAGAGGAGGCAGACATTGAGGAATTGGAATTTGCCTATTGAGTTGTTCTCCCCTAATGTTCTCCCTCCTCTCTCCTCCTTCTAGACCTCACTCTACTTCCTGTGTGTAAAGAGGAGGTTTCCCCTGAACAGCAAGAGAGGAGCCCCAGTCTGGTCCAGGTGAAACTAGAACCTCCACAGATTAAAGAGGAACAGCAGGAGAGGAGCCCCAGTCTGGTCCAGGTGAAACTAGAACCTCCACAGACAGAGGAACAGGAGGAGATGCTTCTAAGCTCAGTGGAGGCTGCAGGGTCATTGTTGACATTTTTGGCAGTGACAAGCGAAGATGATGATGAAAACAGAGAGACAGAGTCTCAAGCCAGCACCTCAACTGAACACATGACAATGCAAGCACCACAACCAACTAGTGATGACCAGCTCATCTCTTCACACTGTTCTGAATCTGATACTGATGACAGTGATAACTGGGAGATCAGGGATTATGAGTCAGTTGTAAACACACTAGAATCACACAAGATGCAACATGTGGAAGGACAAAGATTGTCTTTGAGCAACAAGTTGTCCCAGAACCCGAAATGTTATGAAAGACATAAGGTTAGTTGTAATGAAAGACAGGTTACCACAACAAGTTGTCCCAGAACCAACTCCAGAAATTTGAAGATCCGGATCCGGATCCGCTCCAGGTTTTCTTTCTAATAAAAATAGCTAAATCAACAGTAAGTTAACATTTTTATGAAAACAAAAAACAGTACTGGGTTTGGTGATGTTCTATATTGTCTGAATCGACTTTGTTTACATTCGTTTACATGCTAAAAGAGTGACTTTGAGAGCTGTTTTACTGTACAATGCAAGTCAATGAGGAGCATATTTTGAATTTCTAATCAATGCAGCAATTATTTTTTATTTCTTGACCACCTTTGGAGTTACATCATGGCAAGGTAACTACACAACCCAAACCTTTACCAAAGTGGTCTTACCCTTTAAGGATAGTACAGTCCAGAGTATCAGTGGCTAACACACATGTAAAGTCTGTAACTCAAATAACAATGAAAAGCACAATGAATGCAACAATAAAACAAGTCGACTTTTAAGAGATGTGATATTATTCATCATGCACCACTTCTGCTTGTTTCCAGAAAGTCATCATGTTGATGATACTATGAATGTATGTACAGCATCAGTCTGCTCACCACTGAGTGAAGACTTGAAAGTGAACCATGTTTCAACCATGTTTCTAATCCCCAAATGGTTTTGGTGCCCAGTTGTCCCTATTGCCCAGACGGTTTTGGTGTCCAGTTGTCCCTATTGGCCAGACGATTTTGGTGCCCACCTGTCCTGTTATCGTCTAAAAAGCGCAAATAAAGTTTATGAACGTTCCAAAGTATCGCGATACTAACGAGGCAGAAACCAGCGTTGCCATGTCCGTTTATTATAAGCAACTTTGGGCTTAATGTTCTGTGAAGCTGCTTGTAAATAATGGTAGTTGCCGGTTGCGGTTTTTTTTTGGTCTTGTTTCTAAAGTGTAGTTTATTATTTGGGCTTGTTTCTAAAGTGTTATTTGGGCTCGCTTCATCTTTTTATTATTATTATTTTACCCAGTGGTTCTCAAATATTTATTTCATGTCAAGGACCCCCATATTAATATGTATTTGTCCCTAACCCCCATCTGAAAATATTTGGTGCCAGGGATCCCCCGTACCAGATGATTTGTTTAATAAAATGTTTAAAACAATCTTGGAAATATTCCACATTTTATATAAAGTATTTTTTTAAATAGCAAATCTCACAACGTGTTTTGAGCTTGTAGATCTGCTATTTTCAAAAGTGCTCATGTGGCCTAGTCTCTTACTCGCTTCTTTTGGGCTTGTTTTCCTAGACCTACTTGCTTATTTCTCTCACACAACCTGGCAACACTCTGTGTAGACTTTAGTCTTGTTTTCCTCGTCGCTTCAAACGGATTAAAAGCTGGAGACTCTCAGTGACGTCATTGATTGTTAGAGTTTATCAGGTAAAGTTCATGTTGTATCTTCTTGTTGTTTTCACTACAGAATGTGTGTTTGTGTTGAGAATGTTACTGCGTCACATATGAACCCACACCGTGGATAAGGACAATAAGCAGTTAGCATAGTGTGCTAGCATAGCTGCTACAGCAGTCCTAGCAGATCAAATGTGTGTTGTTGGAATGTGTTGTGGAATTCATGGTCATTGTAGGAGCTTTTACAATAACATGACTGTTGTCAAACAAGTCCATGTTTTACTGAATGAACTGAATAGCAAGGGTAGCCACTAGCCATGGATCACACGACGCTCGTACGTCCAGAGCGTCATGGCGGATCTTCAACCTGCTTTTTGCTCTTTCTCCATTTTACATCTACATAAACGTTCACATTTCAATTATAAAGTGCTGACCTCATGGCTACGGATGTTACAATGTACATCGGATGGGTCTAAGTACCCGTATCTTCCGTATTGTTCATTAAAAAGCATTTTAATCTGATCGGTGGCCATTTAATCCGAATTTTCTCCACAATGTTTTCAACTACGCGACCCTATCGGTTGGGAAGTGTATTGCACTCTGATACATTATAACTCTGTGAGAAAATGGCCGCCGATCGAATTAAAATGCTTTTTATTGAACAATACAGAAGATACGGGTATTTAAGCCCACCCGATGTAAATTGTAACATCCGTGGCCATGAGGTAAGCACTTTATATTTGAAATCTGAACGTTTATGTAGATGTACGGGCTGTAATTAAATGGTAAAAGTGCAAACAACAGGTTGATGTTTCATCATGACTGTCATGATATGACAGTCATGTTTCAGGGTTAGAGTAGCCACTAGGCCTAGAATTAAGCAAGATTACATGAGAGGGTGAGCTTTACTGTGATTATTGGCACACCAGTGATTGATTGATTGATTGAATACTTTATTAACAGTTTGTAAAATAAAAGCACAGGAAAGTACAGTTCAATACAAGGTCTACTCTGTTAAGAGGATTTTAAACCTGGTTTCCATTGGGGTCCTGTGTACTCAATTCATCAAAACATTTAATGATAGACACATATACAATACTATGCAAACCATCATATAAACGAGTAGTAATCAATAAGAAAAATATGTACATTTAACAGCTTGGGGGGGTCGTCAGGAATGAGGCAGAGCCAAGTTCCGCAAGGAAAGATTGATATTTTCATTATCAAGAATTAAGCTTTTTTGCTTTTATTCAATGTAAATTCATTAGTTAATAGTAAAAATGTACATCAGTGAATCATTCTCTGACACTGCTTCTGTTTCTGCTCCAGATATTGTTCTAATTTCCAACAGCAACATGATGGAAAATAACCTCTGTGTGTTGTTGGAATGTGTTGTGGAATTCATGGTCATTGTAGAAGATTTTACAATAACATGACTGTTGTGACTCATTAGGACCTACATTTAACACATACATTTATTAACATGAGCTGAATGCTAACAGTAGATAGGGATGCTAACCTTCCCGTTAAAAATACAACTAAAGCTATTGCAACCACACTTTATTTATTTACTTTAACCACATTAATCCCTGTGTCTCTGTTCATGAACATTCGGCGAAAATCGCCGATCTACAAGCTTGTAAACAAGTCCATGTTGGGTTAGCCTGGTAAACCCTCCCTCCGGATATCTAATTTCCATTTGATTTCAGGAGTGAGTCTGGCATGATCGCCAATTCTGGAATATTGGCTGTGGGCTGGAGTTGGGCGGGAGTAATACCGTTGACTGACAACCCCTTCAGCCAATGATCGTTGTTCCCCTTCAGCCAATAGCCAATGCAGTGCATTTTTACCACCTCCAAACTAATGTGACGCAACGGGACTTTTGAGACGGCCATGCCCAAAATAGGTTGCCTTATTCGGATACATGCGTGTCACTGCCCGCCCCTGCCGGTTCTCTGAATTTTTATTGCCAGACCCAGGGGGTCGGCCTACATGAGGCTTTGTCGGTCGGTCGGTCTGTCCCTCTTTTCCTCTTTTCTTCCTCTTTTTTCCTCTTTTCCTCTGCACACACGTCATGTGAAGTCCGGCCATTCAGATTTCAACCACTAGGGGTCTGGCAGTACCAGGTCTCTTGGTTCCCTTGTTTACGCCAGACCTGAAAGGTATGGCCTACATGAGCCTTTGTCACCATTTCGTCCATACATGGTATGTCCGGTTGTGGTTAGGTTTCTTTGTCGGGTTGTGGTTAGGTTTCTTCTGCATGAGTAAATAGGCATGACATCACTATTATGTCACAAGTAGAAATACAGATGGTATATATACACACAGACACAAAGAGTTAGGCATAGACACAGGCTGACACGTCATGTGAAGGTCTGGCAGAACCAGGTCTCCTGGTCTTGTCAAATAGGCTCTGTCATGATTTAATTGACCACATATATGAAGTTAAACAACTAAATTCTATCCAAACGATATCTTAAAAGTAAATTTCGTGCCTCAAAAAAGAAGTTTGAGGGCGTTTTAAAACCGAAAGTAAGAAGTAAAGACAATGCAAAAAAAAACAATGGCTGCCATTCGTGTTTTGTCGGCTGCACTCAGGCTGCACTCGGGTCCATTCGGGCTCACTCGAACTCGCCACCTGATTGGCCAACTTTCGCTGTCAATCACAGAACAATGAGCGACGACGCTGATAGGCTCGTCCATTTGGTGAACGGGCTAGAAACGCCCAGACAAGCCTTCAGGCCAGACTCCTTCCTGATATCAAATGGAAATGAGATTTCCGGAGGGAGGGTTTACCAGGCTAAGCAGGGGTAGCCATTAGGCCTGGAATGTTTGATATCCCATACAATGCTTCTATTCTAATACAATACACACAACTTCAACATTTCACAAAGAGAAAACATAAAAGTTTGGGTACATGTTCTCTAGATATGAACTCTCCACATCAGATCAGTGGGCTAGGTTCAAAACCGGACACAATATATTACTTTAAATAAGATATGCTGTGAACTAATTGAATATAACATAATGAAATGCTGTATTTCCATGATTGTCTCCGCCAGGCCGAAAGCCATGGCGAGAGAGTATGGTTTGTACCCTGTCCGTCTGTCCGTGTGTGTGTGTCCGTCCGTCTGTGAACACGTAATCTCCGGCACCGTTGGCTTGATCGCAGCGAAACTGTGCACACAAACTCCCTGGATGCCAATTCAGAACCTTTGCCCCACATTTTTCACATGGGCCTGTTATAGCACCACCAGGAGGCCGCTTTTTGCAAAACACATTTTTGACAGTACTCCTAGACTTTGCCCAAACGTCAGGTGAATCGGTACACAGTATCTCCATAGTCATTATAGAAACTGGTCTTTCAGATTTTTCATATTCCATCCTTATTGGCTAAAAATGGCTTCCAAAGTTTGCAGGAGTGCTCCGTTTTGAACAAAATGCCTCAAATCATGAACACAGCATGCAATTTCCGTGAAATTTTGCATGCACATTTCCACTATGCCGAGGAAGAAATGCCACTTGAACATTTTTAAATCAGCCTCATGGTGGCGCTATAACATGCCAATTACCTTTTTTACCTATAACTGCACCGCTCTGTGTAAAACTTTGTATGTGCACACCCTAGAGGTCAGGGAAAAACCTTTGCCCTGCATTTTTCACATCTGCCTTGCCGACTTATATAAAACACATTTTATTATATTACTCCGTCACATTTTATCCAAATTTCACGTAAGAGACATGATCTCTATAGTCATGTGATCAGGACGGATCTGTTACATTTTTCATATTCCATCCTGATTGGCTAAGATTGACATCTAAAGTTTGCAGGAGTGGCCCGTTTTTAACAAAATGTTGCAAATCATGAACGATTGTGGTGAAACTTCGCTCGCACATCTGCACTACGTTGATGAACAAGTGCCACCCTTTCAACATTGCCCTATTATAGCGCCACCAGGAGGCCAACTTATATAAAACTATTTTTTAAATATTACTTGGTACACATGATGTCTATAGTCACCTGATCAAGACGGATCCGTCCGATCCGCCTGATTTTTCACATTCAAGCCTCATTGGCGAATTCCCAACATTGCTGCCCCACACTATCCTACCTGACCTGGGGGAGACCTGTGCTCCGAGGAGCACTTTTTCTAGAGTTGTCCCGATCAGGTTTTTTTGCCCTCGAGTCAGAGTCCTTTAATTTTGAGTATCTGCCGATACCGAGTCCCGATCCGATACTTTTATAATACATTTAAAAAATGAAGAAGAGCGAAGAAAATTATGCAGGAAGTCCCTTATTTTTATTATATTTTAACATGTAACACTTATCATGCACTATTGTGCATACAGGCAGTGAAGTGTATGGTAAATAACTAAGCACTTATGAGGTAGCTTGAACATTCTCAAGTCAGAAGTTCTGACTCTCAGAACAGAAAAGTTATTCTTCACATTAAAACTAGTGCAACATAGACTCAATAGTCTAGTATTAAAACAAATGGCAGCTTAACTTAAAATGCCAGTCAGGCATTAAAATAATGAAGGAAAAAAACAAGGATAAAACAAAAGAGCCAATATTCAAGCAGTGCAGTGTGTCGTAAACTGAGCACTTATGAGGTAGCTTGAGGATTTTCAAGTCAGAACAGACAAAAATATTCTTCTTATTAGAGCTAGTGCAACATTAGAACTTAGTGCAAGCAACATCACAGACTCAATAGTCTAGCATCAAAACAAACAGCAGCTTAACTTAAAATGCCAGTCAGGCAGTAAAATATAAAATAAAACAAATGAGACAATAAAAGTGACTCAAGTAAGGCCAGTATTGTGCTTTTTGGAAATACACTCCTATTTCGTATCTTTTTTTTTCTCTGTCCTATTTCTTATTCTTATTCTTCTCTGTCCTATTTCTTCTTCTTCTTCTTCTCTGTCCTATTTCTTATTCTTCTCCTTCTCTGTCATGTTTCTTCTTCTTCTCTGTCCTATTTCTTTTTTTTTTTTTTTATATAATTTTTATCCCACGGTTTTGTAACCCTTTTTTTTTACACCCGGTGCCAATTTGCTAAGTGATCCTGGGCACTACACCCCCCCCCCCCACCAGCCTAGGGAGGCCAGGGCCGAGCTCATGCCTCCTTCAATGCATGAGAGCCAACTGACCTTCTTGTCACCTGACAGGGGAGAGTTTCCCTGGTTGGACGTAGCGTGTGGAAGGAACACGTTATTCCAACCAGTTCCCTTCCCCTCCATCAGGCGCCCTGGCTGACCAGGGGGAGGCAGTATAGTGACCAGGATTACTACATGTTTTTGTGAGGGTATTAACTACCCTAGGAGACACGGGGAGAACATGCAAACTCCACACAGAGTAGGCCCTTTCACCAACCCCACCAAGGGTATGGGCGCTGATGACGCGGAGGAGAAGACACGCCCCTAGCGCCCACAGCGTCCCCGGCGGGAATCGAACCCAGGACCTTCTATCTGTCCTATTTCTTATTCTTATACTTCTCTGTCCTATTTCTTCTTCTTCTTCTTCTTCTCTGTCCTATTTCTTCTTCTTCTTCTTCTCTGTCCTATTTCTTATTCTTCTTCTTCTCTGTCCTATTTCTTATTCTTCTTCTTCTCTGTCCTATTTCTTATTCTTCTTCTTCTCTGTCCTATTTCTTCTTCTTCTTCTTCTCTGTCCTATTTCTTCTTCTTCTTCTTCTCTGTCCTATTTCTTCTTCTTCTTCTTCTCTGTCCTATTTCTTATCCTTATTCTTCTCCACCATCAAAACATGTATGTTTTTCTTGACGAAAATCAGCATATCAACTCTGTCAGCTGACAGCCTGTTCCTCTTCTCATCAAGGACATTTGCAACAGCGCTAAAAACTCTCTCACTGTCCACAGAGCTGCAAGGGGCACAGAGATACTTGATAGCAACAGCAGCAAGTGAGGGGAACTGAGTCGCACGTTCTTTCCAGTACTCAAGTGGATCACTTGTCTTGGGGGTGGTTTGCTCAGAGAGGTAGTTCTGCACCTGTATGTCTGCTGATGAGGTACTCACTGACCGGGCCTGTGACTGCCTCTCTTGTATGATCTCGTCAAAGGTGCTTGCCAGGCTGCTGCTTCCTTCATGACGTGGGGACTTGGTCACTGGCTCTGCTTCCTCTGGCTCTTTGCTGGTGGTGGCCGTCCTCTCCTCCATCTTCTTCGCCACCTCCTGGATCAGGTGGTCTTTGGCAAAGGCCAGGTGGGCTGACTTGGTGAAGAAACTAAAAATAGATCAATGTGACATTACACACAATTCAAAACAACCTAAGAAAGACACACCACATAGCAGTATTGACTTCACAAATTCACTATACAGCCTGGCTGTATAGTGAATTTGTGAACTCAATACTGCCATCATCGGGGAAGTCAGGTATTGAGTACAAGTGTAATTTAGTTGCCTATAATGTGCTATGTTAAACTGACTCAGGTTAACATAGGACAGCATAGGCAGCTAAATTACACATTTACTCAATAAATATACATTAAAAATGTAACAATATAGTGTCTCTTTTTTGTCTCTGTTTTTATTTGTTTTTGTGTTGTATGTGTGTTGTAATAAAAAGTGAATACAAATTCTAAGTGATAAAAAAAGAAATCTAACAATATAACAAACTCTACATTGAAAGGGAAATAAAGTATTGGCTTAATTCTGGTGTGTGGTGATGACTTTATAATGATCATGTTGCACAAAAGGTCCTTTTTAATTTAACTATACTTGCCCATCTTTGTATCTGGGGTCGAGTAGAGTGGCCATGTAGAAGAGTGGCTCCGTTTCCACATCAGCAAACCGTTTCTCCACTGCCTCCAGGAGAGTACTCTTCATTGTCTTGATTCCCTTGTCTTGCACCTCCTCTCGAGAGAGAACACGTCTGAGGACTAATGAATGAATGAATGAATGAATGAATGAATGAATGAATGAATGAAGAGATCATGGCATGGCTTGTTTCAAACTAACAATAGAAATAAAATGTTACAATACAAAATGATAAATACAAATTACCTGTAATGGCAGGCAACACATCAGCTGCAGATGCAGTCTCTCTGCTCACATTCCTCGTCAGCTCTTCAAAGGGAACAAGCACCTCCGCTGTCTTTGTCATCAGCTCCCACTGGTTATCTGTCAGTGTTGCTGGTAGAGTCCGTTCAGCAGCATACAAACTGAGAGCCCGTTTTTGTTCTAACAGACTCTGCAGCATGTAGAGGCTGCTATTCCACCTCGTCTGCACATAATAAATATAAAATATAATTAATATAATTTTGTGCAGAATACTACTGTTATGGCTGTGCAATGCATATACTCTGGCTTATTATGGCCATGTTGTTATTATTTATTTATTAGTGTTCAGCACTTTGGTCGACTGATGTCGTTTTTAAATGTGCTTTATAAATAAAGTTGATGTTGACTATGACAAAGAAATTGTGTTGGGCAAGCCAGGTGCAGAGCAATGTATTTATTTAGTACTAAAAAGTGCATGGGAAATTGGAAATAGATAATAGAATAAATAGTAATAATGGAATAAAAATAAGTAATGGAAAAGGGAATCTCACCTGCACATCTTGCTGCAGACGCTTGACATCCATGTTCAAGTCCATCTGGATATCTTCCAGACGGGAGTAGGCTAGTGGGGAGTGCTTGAAATGGCCTACGATCTTCCTGGCGTTTGCCAGTGTGTCCAGAACGCTGCGCTGGGATAGAAGGCCCTCGTGCACGACAAGTTGCAAAGTATGGGCTACACAGCCCAAACTCTGTACTCCCATATCCAGCATGGCTCTCTTCATATTTGCAGCGTTATCACGCAAAATGACATGGACTCGGTTCTTGTCTATTCCCCAGTTGTTCAGCATCTTCTCCATAGCCTGCTGGATGCGCTCTGCTGTATGGGATCCACAAAATTCCTGTGCATGCAAAGTCGCATGGCATAAAACAAAACTAGAGTTGATCCATTGCGCCGTGAGGCTTAGAAGGGACATCGGACACACAGATGAGCTCCAGATATCTGTGGTAAACGCGACATCAGGCACGTCTTTCAATAGGACAAGTAGCTTGTCGCGTATCTTTCCCTGGAGAGCTGGCAGAGCCTTTTCAGTGATATAGTGTCGAGAGGGCATGTCGTATCGTGGTTCCATGTGCTCCATAAGCATGATAAATCCCGGGTCGTCTACTAGAGAGAGTGGCTGGTCACTCATTGCTATCATCTCGGCAATCTTTTCTGTGATCTTTTTCGCCTTGTCGCAGGGCATTTTCTCTCGCTTCTTGAAAGCCTCTTCCACTGTGGGCTGGCAAGCCTTCGACTTGGAGTTGGTTTCTTTTTTAAACTCTACATATTTCACCAAGTGTTTGTTTTTCAAATGTCTTATCAAGTTTGTTGTGTTAAAAGCAGCTTTGTCCTTACCACCCCTCGATATCCCAAGTTTGCATATCTTACAGTTTGCGAGTGCATCGTTCTCGTCGTTAACTTTGAAATGGTTCCACACAGCAGACATGATAGCAGTAGCACCACAATAACACGACGAGCCTCGGCTTCAAAACAAACCAGCGTGCTCTACTCTGCGGAAGTGCGCATGTGGTGTTTGGGTACATCCACACATGTCCGTTCGCGTCCGCCAAGTTGCCGTACGGACGGCCGGAAGTCCCATCCACTCCCATGTAAAAAAAAAACGGAACCCACACATATCCGCGAACGGACTGGTGTGGATTACCCACTGATTCACCCTTTCTGTGAGGCTGTCTGACTGAGTGTCGTTTGATACAGACAAGGTCTGACTCTGTAGACGGTGGTAGTAAATACTACTTTTAATCTCATAGGGTTTTTATCCCATAAGTTAAAAATCTGATAAAAATAATGACTTTAAAAATACGTATGTATATTATATAAAGCCGATCCCTGATCGGGTCATAACGTCCGAGTCCGGATCGAGTCTGCAGTCACGTGATCGGGCCCGATTTCCGATCACGGGATCGGATCGGGACAACTCTAACTTTTTCTAGTTTGACATACTTTGTTTATGTTACAGCCTGTGTGGCTGTCTGGCTGTAGTATTTATTTCTTTAAAAAATGGGGGATTTCGGCTTTTCTTTTAAAATGACAAATACACATTGTGGCTGATAATGCTGCTATTTCTAAATTAATATTATTATAAATGTATTTTAATATTTTATATTATAATTGACAGAGAATGACATGCAATCAGAGTGCCTTACTGTAATAGCTACAGTATTTATATGGTACTCAAGGCTTGACATTAACTTTTTGAGGCACAAGTAAATGTCCCATTCACTTGTCCGGGCACTAAAGTTACTTGTCCGTGTAAAAATGAGCTCATATGGATGAGATGGAATATGTTTAATCATAGAACCATTAGTATGATTGGTTGTACATACAGAAAAGTAAGAAAAGAAACATTATAATATGGCCATTAGTGTTTTTGTTTTTATTGTATATTTAGAGAAAAGGGAAGGCCGATGGCCATTTAAAAACATTTAGAGCTGACCCAAATAGTTTTTGTTCGATGGCATGGGATTTGAATGTGAAAAAAAGTATTATTTTGTTATCAAAATAGCCGATTTACAAGCCCACCATGCATTGAAGATTGACATGTTGAGAGCTTGTAGAGCCTCTTCAAAGCCAAGTGATCAGTGCTGCCAGATTTCGCAAGATAAATAAACAACCAGGTCTATGAAAACAAGCCCAAAAGAAGCGACTATTGGCCACATGAGCACTTCAAACCTATAAACGTGTGTATATATATATATATATATATATAGGTTTAGTGCCTGTACAAGTGAATGGGAAATTTCTGCCTCAAAAAGTTAATGTCAAGCCCAGCCAGTCTAAAATCAATGTGTTTTGAATTTCATCTTGAGAAATGTACAGCTAATCATAAATGCAACAATCTGGGAACCCATCGCCAAATAAAAAAGGAAAAACATCGGCCGCTGTTTTTAACAAACAAAATGGTGCACACGTGCGCAAGGAAACCGGGGTTTTGGTCTGCTTTCAGCCTTTCACTTCCGGTGGTGCGACTATGTTTTCATTCCCAATAACAATTTTTCTACACGGAACACTAACACCACTTCTCCCAGAGAACATGGATCGTTTTGGTTATAAGCCCACTTGTTTCTATGATGAAAGAGCAAATTAAAATGTGAATATCTTTCCGTGGTTTTGTGTGCTCCGCGTACGCTATTGTTAAATTAGTTTTGGTTTGTTTCTAGTGGGGAAGGATCGGTACACAGGTAAATCCCGCCCACTACATTTGATTGGGTAAAGCGCGGCATGCTTCCTCATCTGAAGGCACGCCCACTTGTAGGCCATTGCGTACGCGATATGACGAACCCCCCAACAGATTCAAACGCAGAGCAGAATCTGTTCTTGAGAGATTGTAAGTACAATGATGGGACATGTATGGGACAACTACAACAATGAGTAGACTTTTCCATATGATACAACAGTGCATAACCGAGAGTGTTGAGCGTCACATTATTGTGGAGAAATGTTTAACTTGTCCGACAGACAACTAAGATTTTAATCTGCATGTCCTTAATTGTTAATTACTTGTCAGGAAAAGCGGACAACCGTCAATATTAGGGATGTACCAATGAGACTTTTTGGCCGATATCGATATCCGATGTAATATATTGCTGTTATGGCCGATAACCAATATAACCGATATGATCGATTAAAAAAACAGTTTTATCCATTCTGAAAAAACATGTGTAAACACTGAATTTGAGACAGCAATGCCTGTTTATTCCAAATTATTCCAAGGAAGTGTCATTAGTCCATTATTGTTTATTTTAATGATAAATGATGCATTCTCTAGGGTGCCAGAAGGTATAGGAAGGTCACTGTTTGCAGGTTATGGGGCATTATGGAAAAGAGGAAGGAATATGACATATGTAATTAGGAAAGTACAGGAAGCAATTGATGAGGTGACAGAATGGGGGTTTGATAGGGGGTGTAGATTGTCAGTGGAAAAAACTTAAACTGTATTTTTTACAAGGAAAATAATTGAGGAAGGGTTGAAATTAAGGATGTATGGGAAGGAATTAGAAAGAGTAGGAGCATTTAAATATTTGGGAGTTATATTTGATACAAGGCTAACTTGGGCAGACCATATTAGGAGGATAGAGGATAAGTGTAAAAAAGTAATAAATGTGATGAGATGTTTGGGAATGGGGAGCTAGTTGCTCATCACTGAAGACTTTGTATGTAGCTTTGATTAGGTCGGTAATAGATTATGGTAGTATAGTATATGGGTCAGGGGCTAAATCTCTTTTAAAGAAGCTGGATGTGATTCAGGCACAGGCATTAAGGGTATGTAGTGGGGCGATAAAATCATCACCAGTGTCTGCAATACAGGTGGACATGGGGGAAATGCCATTGGAATTAAGAAGGAAGCAGTTGATGACAAATTATTGGGCAAACTTACAGGGACACAGGGATAGTCACCCTACTAAAGGAGTATTGCAGGATTGTTGGGATTATGGGAAATGTAAGAGGGATAGCTTTGGTCGGGTGGGGAATGAAATAGCAAAGGAATTTGGGGTGGATGGCATGAAGGTAAGTCCAACGGTAGTATTATCCGGTGATGGAGCCATGGAGAATGTAGATTGGCATTTGATGGAAATAAAGAGGAGAGGGAGAGAATGCAAGTAGACCTGGATAAAGTATTTAATCAACATGTGTTAAATGAGTATAGTGAATTTGTACATGTGTATACAGATGGAGCAAAGCAACCTGAGACAGGAGTGACAGGGTTTGGGGTTGCAGTACCATCAAAGGGAGTTGGGATTAATAGAAGGACATCTGACAATCTAGGGCTGTATACAGTGGAGATGTTGGGGGTGTTGGTTGCACTAAGGTGGCTGGAAACAGGTAGGTTGAAGAAAGTTCTTATATGTACAGATTCAGCTTCAGTACTAGCTAGTTTGAGGTCATTTTACTCAAGTAGCTGCCAAGGGTTATTATATGAAGTCCTAGAGTCAATCACAAGAATAGTACAGCAGGGAGGTGAGGTAAAATGTGTGTGGGTTCCAGCACGTGAAGGGGAATGAGACAGCGGATGGGTTGGCTAAGAAGGCGTTAGAGAAAGGGCTAGTAGAGATGAAGGTTAGTATTAGTAAAGCGGAAGTTAATAGTGTAGTATGGGAGAAAGTTAATAGAATGTGGCAAGGAAAATGGGATTGTGAGGTGAAAGGGAGACACTTATATAGTATTCAAAAGAGTGTCAAAGTTAAAAGGACTAGACCATACCCGGTGAAGTGCGCAGGCAAAAGTAGTTGAAAACGTGGGGTTATTGCACGTCCTGTCGCACGTCCTCCCTGCGCGTCCCGTCGCCCCCGGATATATATATATATATATATATATATATATATATATATATATATATATATATATATATATATATTACACACACACACACACACATATATATATATATATATATATATATATATATATATATATATATATATATATATATATATATATATATATATATATATATATATATATATATACATACACATATTTGTTTACCAAAGGCTGTGAGTGTGTTGTTTACTGTATAGGCCTTGATTCTTCTTCTGAAACTGTATTTCTCTAGATCAGGCCTTCAAATCTATAAAATAACTCATCTCTGAAATGTAGGTTCATTGTACTGTGAGTATCTGAAGTACTAGGGTGCTTGGGTGTATGTGTATCCTACACCAATGGTTCTTAAACTTCTTCATGTCAAGGACCCCCAAATTGACACTTATTAGACCCCCTTTTCAAAAGATAAGCCAGGGACCCCTTTATAAGAGAAGGACCCCCAGTTTGACATGCATTAGGCTACAGACCCCCATTAATGTAATTTATATCGCTGGGACCCCAATTTATATTGTAAAATCAATGTTAACTGTTCTTAACTATCTATCATTTAGCTGGGGACCCCCTGGAACAGGGGAGGGAGCGCAAGATTTGCGACGTTGCCACCTTAACTAACCCTACTTTTGGGTGTGGGGTTTTGTCCCCCTTCTATTTTATTTGTATTCATTAGTAGGGGGCGAGGCGTGTCGTTGACAGAGGCCACATTTTTTCAGTCCTTTCGTACTAGAAAAAAATCAATACGTAGATAGAAACGACCAATGGATGGCTTTTGTCCTTTAGTAGCTGGAAGCGCGGGGGTGGAAGGTTATCGAGGGAGCCTCTGGGTTTAACCGAGGGGGTGAAGGATTAGCAATCTTTACTGCTGTCGAGCCACCCTCGGTGGGCAAGAAGGGTTTAACTTCTACTTGTCGTAAAATACCAGGTGAAACAGATCCCCAAAACATACCATGAGCCCTTTAGAGACAGTCTATCATTTAGCTGGGGACCCCCTGGAACTCCCTCAAGGACCCCTGAGGGTTCCCGGACCCCACTTTGAGAACCACTGTCCTACACACCCTGTGTCTGTGTGTGTGTAAGCACAACAGAGTTGATTTGACTTTTGATCAGTCAAACATTTTTCCTATCACTTGACACTGTTTCCTGATGATAGCATTTCTATTCCACATTGTAACCAGTGACATCCGTTCTATAGCATACACTGTTGTTAGCACTCACTAGCATGCTCTGTTGCATCAAGTATTGCTAAACAGCGCTCAACTACCGCTATCTTTGTCAACCTAAACGGTCGTGGAGGCTCTGCTATTGTGCAATGCTCACTTTAATGAGCTTCTGAGCTTACACACCTGGAGCAATTTAATTAACGAGCGACCCGTATTCAGCAGTGCTGACGGCCGAGCAACGAGGCGCGCTCCTCAGCTGCCAGCTGAGTGAATAAGAGACGGGGGGGAATGAGAGACATGCAAGGCGGGCGGGGCTATGTCTGGGACACACACTGACTGCAACAATGTATGCATCTCTCAACCGCATATCGATATTGTGGAAACTATCGATGTAGTTTCCAATGTTCAGAACCGATACTTAGCGTGGAAAAAAATATTTTTGACAACTAGAATATTGTCCCAATTTTTTTTCACAATCTTATAGTCTTTAGATGTGAGTCTTCTGCAAAATATCTTTGAAAAGTTTTTAAAAGTCATAGTGTAAAAAAGAAAAAAATATTGTAAACCACATTTAAGACAACTAAGATTATAATGTATCGGAGGCATCTTTATTATAGTGGATTAAAGCTTTTACTCCACAGTGGCGCTTTGCAATAATAATTTATTTGATTAAATTAAATTTGATTTAGTTTGATTGAACATAAAGCTACCAGTGTATTGTTGAAGCTCTTCAGTGATCTTCTCTGTGGTATGTAAGGTTGATGAATGAAAACTAAATATTTTTTATTCTATTTCCACAGAGCACCACAGGGAGAGATCTACGCTATCAAGAGAGATGGCCTCCAAAAGATCATTAACATGGTCAGAGGAACAGAGAGAGATGGACCAGAGACATGGACTGTTTGATGCAATGCTGCAACCTGTAGTAAAGTTGTACAGGATAGGTATGTACTGTTTTATTAACTGTATGTTTCACCTGACTACTACAGAGAGAAGTCTGTATTTACAGAATCATATGTTCATAGCAGCCGATCTACAAGCTACATGCTATACAGCATTTTGAGGACGGATCTCCTTAATGTTGCTTAAAGTTTTTAATAACCAACAGCAAAGAGTTGCTAAGTTGCCAGTGTTATTGTACTAAGTGTCCCCGGTAGTGCATTGCTTAAGATGGGGTGCTGTGACCCCCCCCCCCCCCCCCCCCCCCCCAAAACAGGTAATCAGGTATTATGATTATACTAGGAGGAAGAGTTTAAAAAAAAGGTACAGCAAGTGTTACAATTATGTTTTTTTTATGTGGACAACCCCACCAGTTCATTAAAGTAATACTAAGTAACGTTTTCAGTAAAACTACATTTAAATTGTATATCTTTTGTGAGTGGCAAATGTTTCACAACACCCACTCCATGAATTAAACCCCCGAAAGCCTTTTATTTATATATTTTCTATTGAACGCTGTCTAGCTTGACTTTCCCTCGAAAATGACGTCATCTGGCCGGAAAATGGAAGCGGAAATGCACCGGGTTCCTGTTTGGCCAGGAATTACCGCGCCGGTTTCCTGTTTGGCCAGGAACTACCGCGCTAATAACAAATGGAAACTCACGCTGATTTTAAGAGATTGTATGATTTGAAGAACGAAAAAAAACAGAAAAAGAAAACACAGCTCACGGTAACTAAAGCTCCACTGGCTAAGAGAAACGATCCACAGATCGTATAAAACAATTAAAAGAACGCTTTTTGAAACACTTCCGTCTTCCGGTGAAAACGAATGGAATTCTGGGTAACGCAGTAATAAACATACGTCCTGCAATGACGGTAATGACCAGCAGAGGCTGCTAAAAGTCGTTTTTTGGAAATTTGCACAGAACAACTTTAAGTATACCTGGTTTTCACCTTAGCACCTCCCACCTGTCCTAGTCCCTCCTCCTACAAGACCTCCCACCTGTCCTAGTCCCTCCTCCTACAAGACCACCCACCTGTCCTAGTCCCTCCTCTTCATAAAAGGTCTGCCCATGGCTCTTCCCAGTTGTTTTCAAAATGCTCTAGGGGTCCTTGAGAGGGTTCCAGAGGGTCCACAGCAAAATGTGTTTAGCATCAAAATCAGTAACCAGTTGAAACCTATATAGATTGGCTATTTTAAAAAAAATAGCAGATCTACAAGCTCACAGCATGTTGTATTGTGACACTTTGCGAGCTTGTAGATCTGTTTGATATGGCATTCACAAGCAAAGCTTGGAAAGAGATAATGCTTAATATTTTAGAGGGAAATAGTATTGCCCTCAATGACTTGACTGTATCATCCACTACATCAGTGATATTATTTACAGCATCACTGCACACATTGTACTATTGTTACAGTATGTAGGGCATACCTTCAACCTTACATTCCCATTGAACTATATTTTTATTTGAACATTCCCTTAACTTAGACAACTTAGAAATAGAATATAAACTATGAAACTCTAATCTAGCATTTCACAGCCTTTATGTATTAATGCTGTTTCAAATGATGCAGCAACTCAGGGGTTCCAAACAGAAGTGAAAATGTTAGATTACATATATGGGAGATATATTTAGTATAAAACATCTCACTCTACATTTTATACATTCATTGGAGCCGTCTCCACCATTTCCTATTTCCTCAAATAAACTTATTTTGACCTAGGCATGCTTCATGTCTATAGCTATTAAGTGTTGTGTGTATTAGGCTATTCAGAAACATGTCATCTCTCCAACAACTAGCTCTGATGCCCAAACGGGAGGGTCCAGCGGCGTAATGTCCAATTATTTTCTTCTTCTGAACATCATACGAAGGTAGTCGTGGTATCCTACATATGATTGTAGTTACGACGGTCTAGAAAAATGATTGGATGTATTGAAACAACGTTTTGAACTGGGTTTTCATGCCATCCTGCTTTGAATTTAACATGCAGAGACGCTCCTAGTCGGTAACGTGCATGAGCATTTAACAGGGAGCCGTGCTCTAACCTCCATGTTAGAATAGTGCATGCTGAAAAAAATAACCCGGTTTAAAAGGTTGTTACAACCCATCGATGCATTTTTTCAGACCGTCAGATCAACAGATATCTGTAGGTTACCGTGACTGCCTTTACACTCTTCATACGATGTTCAGAACAAGGTATATTACGTTCCTGACGCGGGACCAAATCCCGTAGCTACACAGGACGACGAGACTCGAGTCAAACCGTTTCATGTTTGCTCATTACTTTTATTTGGGTTGATGGATGTTTTAACTCACCGAGTGTTTTCAGCACTCCTGAGGTGGTGCTTTCTGTGTCCTCAGGATAATGTAGGCTGTATTAAATTGTCGGGCCAGTATTTTCAGTATTTTCTTTAGTAGATTTCACTAAGTTGGTGAAAACAGTCATCTGTAATGTGCACTGGGGGAGCATTCAGAAGGAACCTCCCTGTCTTTATAAATAAAAGAGCCATTTGCCACATGTCTTTGTCAACTGGTGAAAGGACCGAACAGTTGACTTTGCAGATATAGAGACAAACAAACCTGGCGTCCCATGATCAGTGTGTGAAGGGGGCGTCACCGTCACCGTGGGTATTTGAGTTAGTCATGCCCACAGCTGTTAAAAGCGGTGTATTTTGATTGGGCCTTTTCACTCAAAAGCTTACAGCTTTCAGGAAGAAACCAATAATACACAGGGATGACATATTTGCGTATTATAATCCTTCCAGGGGGTCTATTAGAGTAATATAAACTCCATAGACACATTCAAAACAGAAAAAGTTTAACACTAATGCCAAGGACACATGAAAGCAGCTGAAGTCTACATTTGATGTACACTCGCTGATCTTCACTCCATGTGGCTTGGGGAGCCTCCGCTCTACTCACTCTCTGCTCCTCCAAAACAAACATTTGGGATGCAAACCATTTATGATTCACTCTGGAAGAAAGAGTGCGGAGGAGGTGATGAGTTACAAATTAAGGTATTAGAATTAGGCTATTGATTTGCTCTCTCCTGATCTTACCTCCTCTTTCCTCCTTCTAGACATCACACTCCTTCCTGTGTGTAAACAGCAGGAGAGCAGCCCCAGTCTGGTCCAGGTGAAACTAGAACCTCCACAGATTAAAGAGGAACAGCAGGAGAGGAAACCCAGTCTAGTCCAGGTGAAACTAGAACCTCCACAGATTAAAGAGGAACAGCAAGAGAGAAAACCCAGTCTGGTCAGGGTGAAACTAGAACCTCCACACACTAAAGAGGAGCAGGAGGAGATGCCTCTAAGCTCAGGGGAGGCTGGAGGGTCATCGTTGAGATTATTGGTAATGAAAAGCGAAGATGATGATGAAAACAAAGAGACAGAGCCTCAAGCCAGCACCTCAACTGAACACATGACAATACAAGCATCACAACCAACTAATGATGACCAGCTCATCTCTTCACACTGTTCTGAATCTGATACTGATGACAGTGATAACTGGGAGAACGGGGATTATCAGTCAGTTGTAAACACACTGGAATCACACAAGATGCAACATGTGGAAGGACAAAGATTGTCTTTGAGCAACAAGCTGTCCCAGAACCCAAAATCATTAAAGCAAAAGCTATCCGCGAGGAGTCAGATAGGAAAGAAACAATTTAGTTGTGACCATTGTGGGACAATGTTCAGCAGAAAAGATCATCTCAAACGTCACCAGAGAACTCATACAGGAGAGAAGCCCTACCACTGTGATCAGTGTGGGAAAGGGTTCAGCCAGAACTGTGATCTCAAACTTCACCAGAGAATTCATACAAGAGAGAAGCCCTACCACTGTGACCAGTGTGGGGAACGGTTCAGCCGGAGCAGTACTCTCAAACTACACCAGAGAACTCATACAGGAGAGAAGCCCTACCACTGTGACCAGTGTGGGACAGGGTTCAGCCAGAGAAGTCGTCTCAAACTTCACCGGACAACGCATACGGGAGAGAATCCCTACCACTGTGACCAGTGTGGGGAACGGTTCAGCCGGAGCAGTACTCTCAAACTACACCAGAGAATTCATACAGGAGAGAAGCCCTACCACTGTGACCAGTGTGGGACAGGGTTCAGCCAGAGAAGTACTCTCAAAACTCACCAGAGAATTCATACAGGAGAGAAGCCCTACCACTGTGACCAGTGTGGGAAAGGATTCAGCCACAGAAGTAATCTCAAACTACACCAGAGAACTCATACAGGAGAGAAGCCCTACCACTGTGACCAGTGTGGGAAAGGATTCAGCCACAGAAGTCATCTGAAACGTCACCAGAGAACTCATACAGGAGAAAAGCCCTACCACTGTGACCAGTGTGGGGAACGGTTCAGCCGGAGCAGTAATCTCAAACTACACCAGAGAACTCATACAGGAGAGAAGCCCTACCACTGTGACCAGTGTGGGGAATGGTTCAGCCGGAGCAGTACTCTCAAAGATCACCAGAGAACTCATACAGGAGAGAAGCCCTACCACTGTGGCCAGTGTGGGAAAGGGTTCAGCCAGAGCAGTAGTCTCAAACATCATCAGACAATTCATACAGGAGAGAAGCCTTACCGATGTGACCAGTGTGGGAAAGGCTTCAGCCAAAACCGTATTCTCAAACAGCACCAGAGAATGCATACAGGAGAGAAGCCCTACCACTGTGACCAGTGTGGGAAGGCGTTCAGGCAGAACGGTGAACTCAAAGCACACCAAAGAATTCATACAGGAGAGAAGCCCTACCACTGTGACCAGTGTGGGAAAGGATTCAGCCACAGAAGTCATCTGAAACGTCACCAGAGAACTCATACAGGAGAGAAGCCCTACCACTGTGACCAGTGTGGGGAACGGTTCAGCCGGAGCAGTACTCTCAAACTACACCAGAGAACTCATACAGGAGAGAAGCCCTACCACTGTGACCAGTGTGGGAAAGGGTTCAGCCAGAGCTGTCATCTCAAACTTCACCAGAGAATTCATGCAGGAGAGAAGCCCTACCACTGTGACCAGTGTGGGAAAGTTTTCGGACGTCAGAGTAACTTAAGTAAACACATTCAAACAATTCACACTGACTTGAAGCCTTTAAGTTGTGAATAGTGCGAGAAGGGTTTTAACTGACGTTAAACATAGTTTAAAATCTCATCAGCACATCTATAGAGGATGTGTTGTTGTCAGCTTTGGGAATATTGTAATTTTTAAGTTATTTATTTCATGGACATACTTTTTTTTGTCACCACTGTGCAGGAGATGTTTGTTTCTGCCCAGAATTCCTTGTGAAGAAGACGTTATGTGGTTGTAGATGTGTTTTTGGTCTAAATATGAATATTGCATCGTCTAAAAAATGATATTTCATTGTTTGCATCCGGGTGGCACAGTATTAAAGTGGGTTTGAATCCAACGTTGTGCATTCAGCTTTATCAAGCATATATACAAACACAATTGGCCCGTGTTCGGCTGATATTGTATCACTGCAAGTACTCCTACGGGCTGCGGCGCCACCTGTCAGCAGGGAGTCTTGGGCGGGAGGAGTAGGACGAAGGGTCAGTAGGATACAACAACAGTGACAACACACACATGTGTTTGTGGGGAGGAATCAATTGGCGTAACGACTAAATTGGGGAGAAAAAGGGGTAAAAAAGCACCATGCATTGTCTAAATATGAATATGGCATTGTCTCTTTATGGACAATTGGTTTACAGACTAATTTCATTACAGTTGTATGCAGTCAGTAATGTTTATTTTTAGGTGTATTTTCTTATTGTGTGTTCTTGAATTTTACGCTACTGTTATGTTTATACCATATGCGTTCTTGTTTATTTTATATCTCTATGTATTAATAGTTTGACGGTGGATTGAGGCTGATATTAGAATGTTGTGATTGAGCCAAATAAATAGGGGTGCACATAACAGGTGCGCAGGTGCGCTTGCGCACCCAAAATAAATAATGCGCGGCGGCGGCACATCAGACGACGCGAGGCGCTTTTGCGTACCAACAGCTGGGACAGGAATTGCCAAGCTTTTATTTTTTAGCAAAAATAAAATATAAAAGGCTGGAGATCGAGGCTAGGAATTTACTTCCTTAAGCCACACTCACGTTAAAGCACGCGTCGGCCCCATGTACAGCCATTAGGCGCCGGGGGAGGGGATGCATGCTGCACGCGATTGTGTGAGTGTTGCCTCGCATCCACACACACAGATACGCTGCGGCTCGCAGCTCGCTGCACGCAGCCAGCAGCGGCTGTTAGAGGCACTCGTCACCGATGATGAACGCACCGTAATGGTGCAAAATATGCCGTGAACGTCCCAATCTGGCGGATAAAAGCAGCGCAGCACAGGGCACCAACCTTGGGGGGTTCACCAAACGGCGTGAGAAAAGAAAACGGCGAAAAACGGCAGAATTTGGCACCAACCTTGGGGGGTTCACCAAACGGCGTGAGAACAGAAAACGGCGAAAAACGGCGGAATTTGGAAGCAGAGCGTCCTTTTTTCTCGCGCAGCAATAGCCAGAGTTCTGGCTATTGCTTTGTAACTGTGACTTTTGTCATGACAGAACAGTGTTGGTGCCAAGTTTGATGAGGATAAGAACAAAAGTGAGCCTCTGCCCCGTGGGGCCCCTGAAGTGGTCCCTGGGGTCCACACGTGGCCCCTGTTGTGTGGCTATTCTGATGTGTATTTTTTTTTTTTCCTGAAAATATGAAAAGTGTGAATATTGTTCATTTTGGTTAATATACTGTATTGTATGGAGTATGGTGATATAGTGCCTTCTATTGTTCTCTGCATTGTTATCACATGACACCAATCACGGCAGCATTGGGTTCACCTGTGTGAGCTTAGGTGCAGGTAATCAGTACAAGCACAGTTTCAGAGCTGAAAGGAGACTCTGTCTATGCCAAGAAGTAAATACAAATAAATACAGATAAATAAGATAACAAATAACGTAACACTCCTAGATATTCTGTGCAGAAGGCGCACACGGTATGTCACCTGTTTATTTTGTTGGTCTGTTCAGTCATTGTTATTGTTGTTTGTGTTGTGTGTGATAATGCAACTGCAATATGGACATGATAATAATTGATAATGTGGACATTTCATGGACATTTAAAAAGAAGACAGCATGGCTGTCAACAAGGACATTCATAATTCATGTTTATAATTCTTCATGTTAAAAAAAATATTATTTGTTTTATATCATTTCATTCAGTTTTTCACGGTGTCTCTCTTGGGAGAAATAAAAGCCCTTGTGAACATCAGTCGGAGCGTGGTTTACTCTGTCTCAGAAAAAGACAGTTTAGGAGCAGTTATAACAATGTTTGTGTCAAGTTTGGTGCAGATTGGAGCAACAGTGCGCCTCACAAGCCCGGATGTTATGTTTGTGACGCCCAACGGTCCACTGTCCACCCTCTAGGACAGTGTTTATCAACCTTTTTTGTGCCAAGGAACACCTGGCTTAGCCAAAAGATCCCAGGGCACACCTAGATATACGATATACTATATATATATATATATATATATATATATATATATATATATATATATATATATATATATATATATATATATATACATATACACACACACACACACACACACACACACACACACAGATTATTGGGCAGGTATAAAGAAACCTTGACCATTACAAATATATATATCTTTGGCCTACAAATATATACACTTGGGTCACTTCAAGTTATTCTTTATATTTGGTACCCAATATAATAATATCTAATAATCTGATCCTGATAGCATTATTGCGGACGCATGCGCTGTTGCCCACTACAGACGAACACCAAAACTCTCGCCCCAAAACAGTCACCCCCGGGGAAATCCGGTGATATTCACCTGGCATTCCTAAACGTAACCTCATTAAACTATGCCTAAACCTAACCTTATTCCTAAACGTAACCTCAGTAAAACTAATAATATGGCTAACCGTAAACTTATTTCTAACCTTATCCTCAGTAAAACAAATACAGGAATGCAAGAACCGCTGGTCCGCGAAAAGAAATGGGGGCGAGCGTGTTTTGGGGTGAGTTTTCCGGTTATATCGACGCACCACGCTTGAAGTTGAAAGAGATTTTCTCCGTGGAGGAGTAATTAAACACCACAACACAAACTACACAAATTACGTTGACACAAACACACTGGAGTGATTTAGAAGCACTTTATAAGAAAACTAACACTTATGTATTGTTTTATTGTTGGACATTCATCATGGCAGGTTATAACATGGGCTTTTGGGACAGGACAGCCTCTCTTAGCAGGTACGACGTTCATATGTTTTTTATCGACCCGTTCCGACCCACGTTTAGTAATACTGAGTGCCAAAGCATGTAGGCCTACCCTGTGCCCTTTTTATACAATACCAGGTAGGACAACATATTTGCATTCCTATGGGTGATGGTCGCTATACATTGAATGGACTCGGCCGTGGCTGAGTGTGAAACGGATGATGGCCGTATCGATTGACGGACGATGGCCGCTATTGTTCTCGAGGGGCTGCGTTTACACTTTCTTCAAACGACGCGGCACACCTCAGCAGTAACCGCAGACCAAAATTGGGACGATTGCCAGGGTTGATAAACACTGCTCTAGGACTAGGTAATGTTTAAGATAGGATATTTTACAATAATAATACGCTACGGTTGTCACAAAATCACAAGTCACACCTTGACTTGTCTCACAGCACACTGTTTGAGAACATCTGACTTAATGGAGCAGACAGGAGAACTGAGCTCATCTCTGTATAAAAGCTCCTATGAGCCACAGCAGTCATTAACCTACCTTGTAATTTGCATCACAATCATTGCCATATAAATGATTATGAAAAAGTATCTTATCTTTTGAACCAGAATATTTGCAGCAGATTATCTTGCTGCACCTGAATGTCTGTTCTGTTGCAGTGATACATGTTGCTAGAGTGTAGTTATTGTAGAGTGGAGTAACATGGACAAATTATTACGTGTAGCAATTTTCCATCAAACAAAAAGACCGCTTCGTTCTCAATAATAATGTTTGTATGATGTTAATATAATATACTTAGATTTATGTTATGCCAACGAGTTTCCTGTGCATGCAGGTACTGAACATTGGCCATTGATGTGTTCGGCTTAGTGGGCCCTCAGAGTTATTACAGTCATATTTTCTTCCCCCCAGAATCTGAAGATTTTGTCTGAAAATACACATTGACTCCAACATAATTGGTGAAGACAATGTGTAATAAAAAAAAACAAAGCAAAACATGTTTGTTTGTTTATTTGGATCCCCATTAGCTACTACCTTAGCAGCAGCTATTCTTCCTGGGGTCCACACAGAAATAAATTACATTACATTACATAACATGAAAACATTTTACATCATAGTATCAAAAAAAAAAAAATTTACACTTAGAATACAACCAAAATGGAAAATATTAATCAATCTTGATTATATGGTGTCGTAGCCTTAATTATAAATGTAACATCGTAATACCTCAAAAAACAAATTCAAACACATTCAGGTTACAAATACAGTTACACTATGTAAAAACAGCGTGTTTTTAGCCGTTATCCAAAAGCAGATTCCATAAGATATTTATTTAACTTAATTTTAAAAGCAGATTTACTTGTTGCCTGTGTGAGTTGTGATGGAAGACTTTGCAGCTCTTTCATTGGTCTATACATTACTGTGTGTTGCATTGCATTCGTTTTTGAAATGGGAAGCGTGAAAAAAACTTGTAATGAATGTCTAGTGTTGTAGGTGTGTTCTTCTGAGCTAAACTTCAACCTGCCATACAGGACAGCCGGGATGTAATTGTAGCGATCAACACTGATCACTGTGCTGTTGAACACATCTATGAAGTCATCAAAGCTGCATCATCATTTAGAGACAACTCATGGTCACTTCAAATAAAAACCTGTGGAATACTTCTAAGCTGGTCTCAAATCTCTCAACAGTCATGGTAAATGGTGCATTTATATAGTGCTTCTATCCGAAGCGCTTTACATTGATTGTGCCATTAACCCATTCACACACACATGGCGGAGGAAACCATGCAAGGCACCAACCTGCTCATCGGGAGCAATTAGGGGTTCAGTGTCTTGCTCCTTATTCACCTACTGTACATTATGTGCATTTCAGAATGAATACCAAAACTTAACTCAATTAAATTAGAGACGCACCGATACAGGTTTTTTCAATTCCGATCTGATCCGATATTACATAGCAAAAAAAATAATATATACAAACCATGCATTACCGTTATTTTTGAATTGTAGGATTAGCCTGGTAAACCCTCCCTCCGGAAATCTCATTTCCATTTGATTTCAGGAGAGAGTCTGGTCTGAACCGCCTTTCTGCAATATTCGCTCTGTGCGCCGAACTGACGAGCCTATCAGCGTCGTCGCACATCGTTCTGTGATTGACAGCGACAGTTGGCCAATCAGGTGGCGAGTTCGAGTGAGCCCGAATGAAGCCGAGTGCAGCCTGAGTGCCGCCGACAAAAGACGAACGGCAGCCATTGTTGTTGTCCGAGTTCCGTCACTTCTTAGTTTCGTTCTTAAAACGGTCTCAAACTTATTTTTTGAGGCACGGAATTTACTATTAAGATATCGTTTGGATAGAATTTAGTTGTTTAACTTCATATATGTGGTCAATTAATCATGACAGAGCCTATTTAAAAATATAAATTCAGAGAACCGGGAGGGGCGGGCTGTGACACGCATGTATCCCAATAAGGCAACCTATTTTGGGCATGGCGATCTCAAAAGTCCCGTTGCGTCATATTAGTGACGGAGGTGGTAAAAATCCACTGCAATTGGCTGAAGGGGAAAAACGATCATTGGTTGAAGGGGTTGTCAGTCAACGGTATTACTCCCGCCCAACTCCAGCCCACAGCGAATATTGCAGAAAGGCGGTTCAGACCAGACTAACTCCTGAAATCAAATGGAAATGAGATTTCCGGAGGGAGGGTTTACCAGGCTATTGTAGGATAGGCTTCAAATAACAAAGTGCAGTCATAATAGCACCTCTTATTAAATAGCAAATAATATGCAACAAATGCCTTAAATTCAAAGTAGGGATATTCATGGTTAAGTGTTTAACCTGTAACCGGAAATGGTAAATTGATACTTAATAAACGGTTAAATTGTTTTAAAACCCTAACCCTAACCCGTACAACAATATGATTGCGGGCAAAGGTAATGCCTTAACAACATAAAGGTAATGCCTTAACAACACAAAGGTAAAGCCTTAACAACACAAAGGTAAAGCCTTAACAACACAAAGGTAATGCCTTAACAACACAAAGGTAATGCCTTAACAACACAAAGGTAATGCCTTAACAACAGAAACACAGAGAAAAATAAACAACCTTACAGACACAGAACGTTGTTGATACATTTCAAAACTGTCTTTAAACAGAATTGCGTCGTATTTTTGCAATACAGCTATCATCTGAATCAATATTTGAGCTTTTAAAAAAATTGCATGGTTTGATAACTGAGCCAATTATGTAATAATAGACACGCATTTGTAATACTATACTTATGAGGACATCAGCATTTTAGGACGGTGATTTTATGTGAGAGCAAACCTCTTGCATCAACGCTGAGGAAGTTACAAAGGACTTTGATGTAAACACACATACCTCAAATACCTCAAATGTTAAGATAATGTCATGTTGTGATGATACTAGTATTATAACATTGTGTTGTGAGCTTTTAGATCCCCCATTTTTGCTATTTGTGAACATTTTCCAAAAACATTTGAAGTATAAAATAGGGTTTAACCACATGAACCCTAGCCTCTATATTCTGCACATGTCATAATAGGTGAACATTCTGTGAAAATAACACAATCTGCGATATCTCAACGTGTCGCAATGTGTTATGATCTTGTAGATCAGCTATTTTGTTGAAGAGATTATATAAATGGACAGTATATAGGGTTTAAAGGTTCTATGACGTTCATTTTCACTTTTTTAATGTTTTTTTGGGGTTTTATGACCTCAATTACACCCAAAAAATCTGAACTTTGAACATTCAGTGGATTTGCTGTGGTCTGGGGTTTTCTGAATAATTAGGCTGAAAAGTAATTTTCATTGCTTGGCCCTTGGGCAGTGAAGTCACAGGCCATTAATCCCGCCCACTCTCCTCCTCGCCCCTCCCCTCCCCTATCCTTTCCTTGGGGGGGGGGGGGGGGGGAGCAGAGGCGATGATTGACAGGCAAAATCCCTCACCAGCGACACCCGCAGGCAGAGATTTATTTTTTCATTGCAGTTGAAAAGGCTTTAGAAATGTGAGAGAAAAACACCTGCCATGGATCAATGGAGTGGATTTTTTTGTTTAAACTTTTTATACACGTTCGAAGGACCATGACAAAGACTTTTAATGTGTGGTAAAACTGAACGTCATGAAACCTTTAAGAGGGAATAAATGAATAAAACCAGGAAAGACAACACTTATGCCATATTACGATACACCCATTCCTGATGTTGATGTATTATTATTAGTAATTACAGCTGGGTAATTGTCTGTCTGTCTGTCTCTCTCTCTCTCTCTCTCTCTCTCTCTCTCTCTCTCTCTCTCTCTCTCTCTCTCTCTCTCTCTCTCTCTCTCTCTCTCTCTCTCTCTCGCTCTCTCTCTCATTCAGATCCACATGAAGACAGTGCCTCCAGTCAAGTATTACTAAAAGTCTCTTTCCAGGCCTTTACAATGGGAAAGTGTCAATTAATAATAATCTGTATGATAAAGTTCCACTTTTGTCAAGTAATTTGACTTTCTGTTCAAATGTAAACAATTTTCCCCCTAGGTTATGATGTGTATAAGTGCACACTGTGAGTTTTTGATTATTTGATTACTTGAGATTTATGTTTCCATCAGTTATGTTTTTGATTCACTAAACGTAGAGTAGTTTGCAAAAGGTAATTTTGACATATTTTCATAAACTGACCAGTTACCCAAACAGCCTTATGGAAAATAATCTGTGTAGAGTTATGACATTGTTATTGTAAATTGATATCTTTTACTGGCTAGTTTAGTTACATTCCTACCACCCAAGCTACAATGTAACAATATTTACAATAAAGCACTTTCAGCAGGACAACAGTTCTGTCATTTCTAAGTAAGGCTTGAGGTTTGAGGTTATTTTGGAATCTTTTAAAGCTTTAAAATGCTGTGGTGTCACTAATTCTGTTTTGGCAATGTCATTCCACACACAAGACAAATGAACCATTTATTTAACTCTGTTCTAAATTCAAAATGGTGATCTTTCATAAAAGGCCTGCACAACATTAAGTGAGATTCATTACCTGTTCCATTTACAGTAGATAAGATATAAGATAACCTTTATTGATCCCTGGAGGTACTTTCAGGTGTGATAGCAGCAACAGCAGAGATAATGAATGAAACACAGGAGAGTTACAGGTAAGAGTAAGAGTCAAGAACCAAACCAAGTTTGTTTTAGAGTTTAGATTCTAGCACTAGGCCTCTGAATGAATTAATATATGTACAGTATATAAATATATATGTAAGTACAGTCTATCGACAATATATGAATACATATATCACCCATTAATTATTATACAGTGTGTGCATCCATAACCCTTACTGCTATTAGCATTACCTATACATTTTATGTGAATAGACAAAAGAAAAATCATATTGCAAATTACTTATATAACTTTAGACCAGTAACAGTCAGTGAAGATAAAGAAACAATTTTAGTATGCATGGCGTGATGAGGTGGTCTCCATTAACTGTCACACATGCTTTACCACTAGGAAGGCATAGATCCAAAACAATATCAAACCAAAATAAAGACAACTTTGATGTAGTGTTAATTTTGACAGCAAAATTCCATTTAGTTTTAGTCATATTTTAGTCGTCTGAAATGTTGTAGTTTTTGTCTAGCTTCAGTCGACAAAATATCATCAGATTATAGTCGACTAAATCTACAGTTGTTTTAGTCGACTAAAATGTATTTTGTCTGTGCCTTGATGGTGTCGTAATGGCTGATTTTACACTTGATTGCATGCTGAAAATAGCCGATCTACAAGCTCACAACGCGTCGCAGTGCGTGTCTATATATTTAGTCTTAGTTTTAATAATCATTGCTTAGTTTTTATTTAGTTTTCGTCAGTGAAAAAAGGTAGTCGACCATCATTTTTCGTCATAGTTCTATTCGACAAAATCAACACTGCTTTGATGACACTCAATTTCAGTCGAACACATTTGGTGAAATATCTAAATGAATATGGTCATATTTCCTGTATGAAGTCAGGATAGGATAGTTAGTTCATGTGTGGTTGATTGACTTGACCAGCTGTCCTGGTTCAGAGGTGCTCTTGTGAAAACTCTCTCTCTGCTTTTCAATCTGTCTTGCCTCCTGGTGTTTAATTCAGCCAACAGTCCAGAAACAAACATTTAATGAAGACAAACACCAAAACCAGATCTTATAAATAATTATATTCCCACCTCTGAATTGGCTCAAATAACGCAGTCGATTATTATGTTATGATATTTAGTTGTCTAAAACTAGACTAAAACTAAATGGAATTGTATTCAAAAGACTGCGACTAAAACTACTGTAAATCAAAATTTTCTGTCAAAATCAACACTGCCGTGCTACTCATTCGCTGAGATGGCGGCACTCTGGATCAAACCCTTGTGGGCAAGCGGCAGGGGCTCTACCGACTGAGCTACACAACAAATGTTCACAAAGTGAAGAATGACATCCTCATCCCTTGTTGGACGGTTGTGATGGTGGTTTCTCCAGTTTCTCGGGTCAGCGATGGTGGCCAATAGACCATATTCACACAGCGGCCATGTTTCTATGAAGTCAATGAAAGTAGCCACCCCGGGTGGCGGCACTTTCAATGTTAAATTCCAATATGGCCGCCGTGTGAATATGGTCTATGGGAATCACAGATCTTTGTATCTCATATGCTGTCATAGTTGTACTTTAAAAAAGAAACATTCACATGTAATGTCACTGTACTGTACACTAATTGCAGTTAAAGCATTCATGAGAGAACTGTTTTAGAGATTCAAGATTCAAAGGCTTTATTTGTCAATCACTCATACAGGTAAAAGCAGTGAAATGTTGGCGTGGCATGCTCGCCATGTGCTGTGACTGTGCTTGCTAACAATAACAATAATGATAATACGGCATACAATAAAAAATAATAGACACAAATTAAGACAAGAATAGTATACAGTAGGTTAACAATGTAGTAGGTTATGTTTCTAGGGTTTTTACTTACCCGCCCTCGCTGTGGTTGCAGCCAATAGCATTAATGTCCGGTAGCATTTCTGTCCTGATATAGGGCATAGCAGTGGCGGCCATTTTCTGGTTCCACTTCAAAATAGTCAATGCATTTTTCCCATTGACATTTCTAAAAATATTTATATCAATTTGTTTAAGCCTAGAATGAAGCCATCCAGGGTCCTGGTGAATCATGACCATAAAACATTTTTTTCTGTGATTTGTATTTATTTTATATGTAATTATTTGATATACTATATTTAATAAATACCCTTTGTTTTGCCGTTTTCAAAAACATTTTTTCACAGAATCAAACATTTTATGGTCATGATTCACCAGGACCCTGGATGGCTTGATTCTAGGCTTAAAATAATTGAGATAAATATTTTTGGAAATGTCAATGGGAAAAATGCATTGACTATTTTGAAGTGGAACCAGAAAATGGCCGCCACTGCTATGCCCTAAAGAAAGATGACTGATTTGAAATTGTAAGTTTGGGTCCCAGGGAGGGTTACAAGAAGAGTGGGCAGTCTGGGCACTTGCCTGCAGGTGTCGCCGTTGAGGGATTGCTTGTCAATCATCCCCTCTGCTTCGCCCCCCACCCCCCCAAAGGAGAAGGATAGGGGAGGGGTGGGGAGGAAGAGGGGGCAGGATTAATGGACTGTGACGTCAAAGTCCACGGCCAATCACAGCACTTTTCTGAGCCTAATTATTCAGAAAACCCCCGACCACAGAAAACCCACTGAATGTTCAAAGTTCAGTTTTTTGGGGTGTAATAGAGGTCAGAAAACCAAAATAAATGTAATGTCAAGAAACCTTTAACTGACTGTGTTGTTAGTGAGTGTCTGGTCTCTCAGTCTGCAGTGTGAAGGCTTGTCATCCACTCCTGATGGCTCCTCTGTCCTCCAGGAGTCTGCCTCCCTTCCCTGCTCTTCCAGGAGTCTGCCTCCCTTCCCTGCTCCTCCAGGAGCACCGGCTTCGAATGCTATCAATGCATTTAATGGGAGATTATCACGTTTTATCAGACCATTGAATGGGCGAGTAGGCGACGAGTAGGCGATACACGGACCTACCCGCGATTTGTCAGACCATTCATTGGGCGTAATTAGGAGCTACTGACCTACTTTGGAGGCGGAGCAGTCCCCACAACAATATTTACGATTCTGTGCCTATCGGTACATAACTCCAACGGCGCTGAGTAGGCTCAGGCGAGTGTCGCACCGCTCAGGACGGCAACTCGGTCGCTTTAGCTCCCTCGGTGGTCCTTCGCGGGGCTCCAGCTCGCCTGAGACTGCGCGCCTCCGTCATGGTCCGAAACCAAAACAACCAAAATCAAGACCGAAACTGAACTATTTAAGTCATCTCCGTCGGTAGGTCAGTATGTCTTGATAACACCCAATGAATGGTCTGATAAATCGCGGGTAGGTAAGTAGGTCGCCTACTTCGCCCATTCAATGGTCTGATAAAACGTGATAATCTCCCATTCAATGCATTGATAGCATCCGAATCAGGTGACTACAGCCACATTCTTGTGTGAGCTAGTCTCAAATATCTCAACAATCATATGGTGATCTACCTTTTGAAAGTCTTTCATCAAGTTGCATGGAAGGCTTTAAGTAACATCAGATATCCTGCTATGGCGTCTACCCCAATGGTCCAGAGGAACCAGTTCTCATACATATCCTCCTGACACAATCTCCAGGACTTGCATTCCAAGAACTGGGAGCAGCGATGGCCGACAGGACCTGGTGGAAAGATGTGGCATTGGGCAGTGGTGGCCTAAAGGTTAGAGGAGCGCCCTCGTTGCCGGAAGGTTGCCGGTTCGAATCCCCGGACCGGCAGGAAAAGTCTGGGTGGGCAAGTGAATGTTCACCACTTCCCCAACACCACTGAAGTGCCCTTGAGCAAGGCACTGAACCCCAACTGCTCCAGTGGAGCTGCGTAGTGGCCAACAGTATAAGACTGTGGTTGTACTAGTCAGCTCCCAGGTTTTAATGTGTCTGTCTGTCTGTGTGTTTCTATGTGCAGGGCGTTGCTGAAAATGAGCACTTGTGCTCAGCTACTACCCTGGGTAAATAAAGAGAAAAAAAAAAAAAAAAAAAAAAAAAAAAAAGGATGGTGATGATGAAGGCTTAAAAAAAAGGTTTAATATACAAAACATTTTCATCCCCTTTTTTTAAATGTGTCTCTGCTTCATCTCTCTCTCTGCTAAGTGGTCCTTGACCTGAACACACACCCCCCATACAAGATTTGTGTTGTTGAAGTACTGTGTGTCAATGATATACCACTTTATTTTCATATTTTTCTCACTTTTTTCAAGATTCTTTGAAAATGGCTCATCTACGAGCTTGTAGATTCATTATTTTCAAATAGCCAATTTATAGGTTTAAAGTTAAACGGTTTTGGTTTCAGCGAGTTAAGAGTATATTGTTGTTTGTGCAGATCACTGCCTAACAGCAGCTACCATACGAGTAGCCTGTGGCAAGATGGCCAAATTACATTTTCGGTTCCACAAATACATATTGTGAAAATAGCCGATCTACAAGCTCACAACGCCTCCTGCTATTTGACAATGTTTGCATTTTCTTATATTATTTGACAATTTGGCCAATGTTTGACCAGTTTTTATGGTTTGTTTTATGGTTTTGATGCAGTAATGGTCTTCTTTCATTTATTTCTTTTTGAGGTATTAAAAAGGTCTTAAAAGTCCTTAAATCGTCACTCGACTGTCATCTAGGGACCCCTCCAAAATCATGTTGGGACCCCCCTGGGTGTCCCGACCCACAGGTTGAGAACCACTGATCTGTGGTGGGCAGTGCCAAAAAAATGCTGGTTTTCCGGATGTGTAGTTCTTTGACTATTGCGATTTGTAGAAGTGAAGACAGAGGAATAACACCACTCAATATGATGCACGTGCAATATAAAATATTAATATTATCCATATTATCCAGCAATATGAAAACATTAGTGCACCTTCACAAAATGAAAACACCATTACATAATTACGAATAGCATTAACCACATGAACCCCAGGCCCAGCATGCCTATTCTGGGGGGAACATTTGCCAAAAAATCAACGTGTTGTGAGCTTGTAGATCGACTATTTTTGGCAAAGAGATTTGGTGTGGACATAAAAAAGCAGTACAAGAAATGTAGGTTTTTACCGTTTTTACTGAGAATAGATGGTTTAAGTAGGCTACATGTGAATTACATCAATAATTATGAATGACAGATGTGGTCCCTGACCCGACAGATTTCCGACATGTATTCATGTTTGCGACACTTTTTTTGCGTGATTGGCTGTCGTTTAAGCCAATGGGATACTTTCCCATACTCTGAACGGGCGCCCTCGTCCTCCCAAGCTATGGGACTAGACACGCCTCTCTCAGTGGATTCGTCTGAGCGCTAGCCGAATTTGGCTAATAGTTAGCTTGTATGCTTGTATGATGTTACTAACTGTTTTTAGCCAAACGCGGTAATGTCCACTCTCCATTAGTTCTCGACGCAAGTTGCGTTATTAATCCCGTAATTTTCATGTATTGTACATCCCAAAATCAAATGTATTAACCATGTGAGAGAGAGTAAAAAAAAAGCGATTCTGGGCGAGGTAAACAGAACACTCGCCCCAAAACACACTCACCCCCATTCATTTCGCGGACAGAGGCCGCCGGATTAGACCCGGGCGAGTGTGTTTGGGGACGAGCGTTCTTGTAATCCATTGCCGCATATGTAGCCATGGTTCACATTCATGTTTCAGGGCTACTGCCTACCGCATGATGCATCCATATCAAGGGCCCTTTTAATACAAAAACCCACGGCAATTTCGGTCTACAGTACACCAGCCTTCAACAATCTACCTTACAATTTGAATCCTGCGCCATGTCGGTTGTCAGTATGTACGTTGTATGTACGTTGCAATCTGGCAAGAGTGATGCAACACTGCATCACTCTTACTGTCTGTCTAAAACTTTACACTACATCATCACAACAAACCAACCTGTTACCAAGACGACGATGACGATGAGACGGTCGTCCCGAATATGGACACAACGCCAGTGTGACGTAATTTCACGACAGCATGACATCACATCCTACCTATAAATTCTAAGTCGTGTGACATGAGCATGACGTCAGAGGTCCGCCCACCGGCCGGATTTGGTTCCATCGATGTTCCAATGATCTATCACTGTCATTACAAAATGTTTCACATTAGCAAATATGGTTGGTCTATCTTTTAACATTCTACACCACTGCACACTGCTCACAGGTCTGCCATGCCAGGTGTGAGTAATCACAAAGTGGGTTTTGGTCATTGCAGAGGTCATGCACGTCACCTGTTTGTCAAGTGGGTATTTTCATAGCCTGGCGTGGATTTAGGGGAGCACAAAACTCTCTCTCACACTGTGAGGTGCCGGTAATGTGGCACTGCCAAGTGGACGCCGCGTCACGCTAGACGTTCGGGCCGCTACGCGGCCCGAACTTCTAGTAGTGTACATTCAGTGGTCAGGTTCGTTCAGAAATCAATTGAAGAACGCAGGAGCGAGTTTTCCATATATAGCAAGCCACGCGCGAGAACGTGCATACACGCAGTACACTACACATGTGTCGTTGTTGACGTTTTCAGATGGTTTTAATTTGAAGGTATAACAGGCTGTTCAATGTGTTTTTGTGAGTTACGATAACTGACCGGCGTGCTCTATGCCGTCATGTTGTGTTAAGTTACACAAGTGGCAGAAACGGTGCTTTCTGATTTTCACAATACAATGTAATCCACCCGCGTTTAGTTCAGTATTATAAAAGTGTTCACCCAACGCGTGTAAACTTAAGCTAATAGGTTAACAACAGTCTCGAGTCGGTCTCAAACAGTCAGGGGGGGGAGGGGGGAGACAAAGACTCGGTCGAGAGAGGCAGAGAAATGCAGACGATGCATCTCAATGCACAGAGGTGCGTGAGCAAGATAAGGATTTAACTTCATTTAAATCAGCACAGTGTAAGCACAGTGTAAGTTCATGTCCGCTGCCGTCAGCGCCATCTTCATAATAGATAAATATATATTCAGAACAGAATAATAATATTAAAAATATTTAATAAAACAAAAAATCGAAAATCTTCTTTTCTTTTTTTTTCGGGTTTTGGGCCTAACATGATGGCAATAGTCGGGTTCGGGCCGAGCCCCGGGCCGGCCCATTCGGGCCCAGTTAGGGCCGAGCCTTCATTTTCAGGCCCGTTGAGAACTCTATAAATGAGTAGTAGCCTTAAAGCTACTATTTGAATACTATTATTATTTTGCCTATACTGTGTGGCTCGCTGTGCATCACTCTGATTGAATCTTTCATTCATTCTGCAACGTGTTAATTGTCCATCACCTGACAACCATTAGCTGTCTTTTGTCATCTTCATTTCTTTATAGTTAAATGTTGTGTTGTTGACAAGATTGGGGCCAAAAAAGCCTGCCGCATGCGGCTTTATTATGACTTGTCATTCTTGTTTTTTTTGTAGCCCACGTTTGTACGTGAAACAGTAGAATTAATCTAAAAAAATACTCATTTATTTTGTCTAGTAATGTATTATTCTGCTATTCTTTATTTTTGTTCTGGGTCTTCTTCCTTGCATTTGGAGGCTGGATCACTGAAAGAAAACTACAAGTGAAACCCCGCCCAGTGGAGTGACCGCAGGAAGCATCTGTGCCATTGGTTAGTGACTATCACTGCCGGGTCATAGTTCACCAATGCTGAACCCGACGCGTCAGACTTCACGTTAGTGCGCACGCGCAGTGAGTGCACTGCACGGCACGCGCATCAGCTCCGATGCTTGTTTTTCTCACACAATGTGGCAACACTCTGTGTAGACTTTAGTCTTGTTTTCCTCGTCGCTTCAAACGGATTAAAAGCTGGAGACTCTCAGTGACGTCATTGATTGTTATAGTTTATCAGGTAAAGTTCATGTTGTATCTTCTTGTTGTTTTCACTACAGAATGTGTGTTTGTGTTGAGAATGTTACTGCGTCACATATGAACCCACACCGTGGATAAGGACAATAAGCTAAGCAGTTAGCATAGTGTGCTAGCATAGCTGCTACAGGGTAACCAGACATATCGCCCTAAATCCATTTCGCCCGTGTTTTAAGCGGACATTTCGCCCACCCCTAGACATTTCGCCCAGACATTTCGCCCTCCCAGACGTTTTTCCCAGACATTTCGCCCACCCCAGACATTTTGCCCAGACATTTCGATAGAGAGAGAGCTTTTATCTAACCCTATCCTCTCTCATTCTCGCACACAAACGGCCAGCTAGCGTCACTATCTATGGGCGAAATGTCTGGGCGAAATGTCCGCAAAATGGGCGAAATGACTGGGCGAAATGTCCGACTTTTTGGGCGAACTGCGGAATGGGCGAAATGACTTGTATGACTTGTAACCAGACATATCGCCCTAAATCCATTTCGCCCGTGTTTTTAAGCGGACATTTCGCCCAGACATTTCGCCCTCCCAGACATTTCGCCCACCCCAGACATTTTGCCCAGACATTTTGCCCGGACATTTCGCCCGACATTAATTATAAATATATAATCAATCAGTTGTGCGAGATTCATTATAAATGGCTTCATTTAAGAGGGGAATTTTCAGTCAACCGCGGACTACTTTCTTTCGCCGATAAAGTATAGTTTTGGACCATGACGGAGGCGCGCCGACTCAGCAGACCTTGAGGCTGAGGAGTTGCGCCCGAGCGCCTCCAGGCGCGAGTGCCCGCAACGACCAGCCGATGGTCCTGCTAGTCGACTACGCGCCGTCCGAGTTATGTACCGATAGGGACAGAATCGTAAATATTTTTCGTGGGGACTGCGTTTGCCCCACTGACTGCGTCTCTCACACACACACACTCACATTTACTCACTCACTCACTCACTCACTCACTCACTCACTCACACACACACACACACACACACACACACACACACACACACAGAGAGAAAGATAGAGAGAGAGCTTTTATCTAACCCTATCCTCTCTCATTCTCGCACACAAACGGCCAGCTAGCTTCACTATCTATGGGCGAAATGTCTGGGCGAAATGTCCGCAAAAATGGGCGAAATGTCCGATTTTTGGGGCGAAATGACTGGGCGAAATGTCCGACTTTTTGGGCGAACTGCGGAATGGGCGAAATGACTTGTATTCTGCTACAGCAGTCCTAGCAGATCAAATGTGTGTTGTGGAATTCATGGTCATTGTTAGCCCCTACGGAACCTCTCCCTCCGCTGTATAGCTCCGAGATGAGGTTCCTCGTTTGTCTCTACCGTTTGTTTTCGAAATGGTCGCACGACGCACATTATCCACTTTACATGTTTCTTACCCCTTTCTGCACATCGTATCCAAAAAGTAAAGCATTTCTGCCACTCTCTCAGATGTTTTAAGTTCTAGCGCACCATAAAAAGCTATCCAACGGGTTGAAGAAAGTATTTAATTTGCCTCGGTTTTCATCCGGTTCCATAATATTTTGCATTAGAAGATGCAATTCAACATTTGACCAGTAGGGGAATAAGTAATGTTATCTCTACGGGCGCAACTCTTGCGCAATGTCTTAAAAACATGTAACCGGATGAAAACCGAGGCAAATTAAATACTTTCTTCAACCCGTTGGATAGCTTTTATGGTGCGCTAGAACTTAAAACATCTGAGAGAGTGGCGGAAATGCTTTACTTTTTGGATACGATGTGCAGAAAGGGGTAAGAAACATGTAAAGTGGAAAATGTGCGACCATTTCGAAAACAAACAGCAGAGACAAACGAGAAACCTCATCTCGGAGCTATAGAGCATCGCAGTTGCGCAGAATCCGGGTGCCGGAAGTAAATACTCAATGCATTTTTCCCATTGACTTTTCCAAAAATATTTATATCAATGAATTTAAGCCTAGAATCAAGCCATCCAGGATTCTGGTGAATCATGACCATAAAACCTTTTTTTCTGTGATTTTTTTTTTAAATTTTATATTTAATGATATGATATACTATGTTTAATAAATACCCTTTGTTTTGCCGTTTTCAAAAAAGTTTTTTTCACAGAATCAAACGTTTTATGGTCATGATTCACCAGGATCCTGGATAGCTTGATTCTAGGCTTAAATTAATTTATATAAATATTTTCGGAAAAGTCAATGGGAAAAATGCATTGAGTATTTACTTCCGGCAACTGGAAGTGGGCGGGAACTGCGACGCTCTATAGAGAGTAATCACGTCGCGTCACCAAAAGTTAGCCACGCCCCCTTTTCTGACGGTCCAGCCCCTTGGGAGGCAAACTGTACATAGAGAGACGCAGAGAGTGGCGGAGGATGACGGTGGTCTGTGTTTGTAAACATTTGCAGACAACCCACACGGAAAGGAAATATATGAACAATTATTTTTGTTAATATATGTCACATATATGTTCATCATACATATTCGAAATTGATGAAATTGGCCACCTACATATATGTATATTATATATATATATTATATATATATATATATATATATGTATGTATATATATATATATATATATATATATATATATATATATATATATATATATATATATATATGTGTGTATATATATATATATATATATATATATGTATATATATATATATATATATGTATATATATATATATATATATGTATATATATATATATATATATATATATATATATATATATATATATATATATATATATATGTGTATATATGATATATATATATCATATATATATATATATATATATATGTGTATATATGATATATATATCATATATGTTTATTTACACATATATGTTCAGGAATACATGCAAATACCTACCTACATAAATAAATAAAAAAACAAATCTAAAAGTCAATATAGCTGCAAGCAGCGATAATACGGGGCCAGTGAATAGAGAGAGAGAGAGAGACATGGAAACGGAATAGATTGAAGAGAGAGAGAGTGACATGGAAACAATAGATTGATGAGAGAGAGATGGAAACATAATGGTTTGATTGGACATCTCAACCTACTGCCATTAACAGGATTCGAACTCTCAACCTTCAGACTAATAGGCTGCAACACTACCTATAGTGCTATAGCTTTGTCCAGGCTGATATTGTCTGTTGAAGATCATAAACTCTTGCCTTCTTTCATGAACCAAGCCCCTGTTTCACTAACACTAAGATCACTCGTTCACAAACCATTTACCAATGAAGAAATTGTACATCTCCTCAGAACCAAAACTAGTGAAAGTAGCCGATCTACAAGCTCACAAACCATGAAAAGTTGTGAGATTGTAGATCAGCTATTTTCAGAATTAAGTATGTCATACGTTGAAAAAACGTACTCTCAAATAAGCATTTCAGGTTATCTTTACCATTTGCACATGTATTCATTGATACAGTCACGTTGTTTGCAATTCAACTTAAATTAAGTCTGCATCAAGTGAGGCTTGAACTGGCGACCTTGAGATTGTGAGGCATTCATTTAAGGGAGACGCCATTGGCCCAACAGACAAGTAACTGTGAAAAAGGAGATCACACAGATGATACAGTTTCACGCAAATAGCTGAAAAATCCTGGGTTTAAGTGTTTTTCAAACTGCTCAAAATTGCGGACAATCTAAGGGCGGAGCTTACTGGTCAAAGCGATAGATGTGTTCCTCATGAGTCAAGGCACAAGTGTAAGCAAGTTTCACGACTTTCGGCCAAACGAGGCATGACTTTTGCCTGTTTAAAGTTTGCATTTTCAAAAAATTGCTATAGCGCCCCCCTTTGGCCAATTGGAGTGAGATTGGTTTCAGTGATATTTGGAATGACTCTACATTACTCCAACGTTTCAAAGAAATGTGAGTCTTGCATGTATGTGTTGGGGGCAGATGAATACTTTTCATAAAACTGCAATAGTTAAAATCTATTTCCTCCTGGGATTTTTGAGTAATCTGCACAAAACATTTTACACATGAACTTAGGACCTTTGCCGACAAAACAAAAGCGGCGGATTTTCCATAAGTGAAAAAATGCAGAAGTTATGAGCCAATGGCTGTTTTTCATATAATTCCAAAATGGTGGGCGATCTAAAGGTCAGAGGTCAAAAGTCAGACCACGAAAGTTGTCGGGCATGAAAAGACGCATGTGTGTATCGAAGTTTCATGGTTGTAGGTCAAACAGGGCATGAGTTGTACCTGTTCAAAGTTGGCACTTTCAATTGAGTGCTATAGCGCCACCCTTTGACGAATGAGTGTGAGAATTATTTCTTGGTAGTTTTTCATAAGCATCTACCATATGGCCAAGTTTCGTAAAAAGCGTATGCACGGTTAAGCCAGAACTGGCAAAAACAAGTATTTTTCAAACTGCTCAAAATTGCGGAAAATCTAAGGGCGGAGCTTAATGGTCAAATCGATACGTGTGTTCCTCATGAGTCAAGGCACATGTGTAAGCAAGTTTCACGACTTTCGGCCAAACGAGGCATGACTTATGCCTGTTTAAAGTCTGCCTTTTCAAAAAATTGCTATAGCGCCCCCTTTTGGCCAATTGGAGTAAGATTGGTTTCAGTGATATTTGGAATGACCCTGTACATTTCTGCAAAGTTTCAAAGAAATGTGAGTCTGCATGTATGTTTTAGGCACAGATGAATAATTTTCATAAAACTGGATTTTTGAGCAATCTGCACGAAACGTTTAACACTTGAACTTTGGACCTCTGCCTACAAAAATTTCCAACGGATTTTCCATAAGTGAAAAAATGCAGAAGTTAGGATCCAATGACTGTTTTTCATATAATTCAAAATGGTGGGAGATCTAAAGGTCAGAGGTCAGAAGTCAGAGGGTGAAAGTTGTTCAGCATGAGGAGACGCATATGTGTATCCAAGTTTCATGGCTCTAGGTCAAACAGGGCATGAGTTGTACCTGTTCAAAGTTGCCATTTTCAATTGAGTGCTATAGCGCCACCTTTGGACGAAAGATTGTGAGAATTATTTCTTGATCGTTTTTCATGACCATCTACCATATGGCCGAGTTTCGTAAAAAGCGACTGCACGGTTCAGCCAGAACTGCGAAAAGTGGCAGAAGAAGAAGTGACAGAATACTGCCAATAACAAAACAGGTCCAGAGCTGAGCTCTGGCCCCGTAATTAACATTCATTTATTCAGAAAAACAAAACAAATTATATATATATTGTTCACGCCTCTACCACATCCTTCCTATCATAGGCATGTTTTTAATATTTGTTTCAATATAAAACAAACAAAATAGCTGATCAACAACCTCACAATTAACATTGGAGCACAGCTTTCTTTCCCATCATGGGCATGTTTTCAATATTTGTGTTTCAATATAAAACAAACAAAATAGCTGATCCACAAGCTCACAAAACATTGGAGCACAGCTTTCTGCACATTAAAATTCTCAGTGTAAATTGAACTGTACTTAAGGATCCATTAAACTATTTATACTCTCTTTCTCTTAATTAAATTATTTTGCTTTGTACTGTAGGTTCAAAATAAAATTCATAGGGGTAATAATAATAATAATAATAATAATAATAATTCATTACGTTCAAAACAAACGGGGCCAACATTAGCTCTCACTGAGGTGGACTGATTTATACCTGAAATAAACACTCATCATGGAAATTAATATGCTAATGCCATGTCTAAGACTGTGTTACACACCCCAGAAACCTTATCTCAAGCTCACAATGCGTCGCGGTGAGCTTGTAGATCAGTGACTCACAATGCGTCGCGGTGAGCTTGTAGATCAGTGATTTTTGGGAGTGCAACACAGTCTTGCGACAAAACATAAGAACCTGAGCGAATCACTGTATCATGACAGTCATGACGAAACTTCAACCTGGTGTTTGCACTTTCTCCATTTACGGCCCTACATCTACATAAACGTTCTGATTTCAAATATATAGTGCTTAACTCCTGGCCACGGATGTTACAATTCACTTCGGGCGGGTGTAAGTACCCCTATTATTCCGGATTGTTCAATAAAAAGCATTTTAATCCGATCGGTGGCCATTGTGTCATAGAGTTATAATGTATCAGAGTGCAGTACACCTCCCAACCAATAGGGTCGCGTAGTTGACAGCATGAGGAGATACGGCCACCGATCGAATTAAAATGCTTTTTATTGAACAATACAGACAATACAGGTATTTCCGAGTGCCCTAGTAGACTTGTAACATCCGTGGCCATAGAGTAAGCACTTTATATTTAAAATCTGAACGTGTATGTAGATGTAAAGGTTATAAATAGAGAAAGTACAAAAAACAGGTTGCAGTTCAGCCGTGACGCTCATGACGGACGAGCGTTGTGTGATCCATGGCTAATACACTAATTAACTGAAATCTGAAAAACTGTACTCGTTTATCTTCCGCATTGCCTCGACCCGACCTGCTGTAGCACTTATGAACTGAGCAAGTCCTCACCATCGTGACTGAGAAAAAAAAGAACACGGTCGAGTCACTGTTTACAAGCTGTTTATATACCCTCAACCCTAAGACCATTCATCCCAACATGGCCGCCGCTACCAAAAGACACTTGTTGACGCCCCCTTCAGGATTTTTGGGTACTCTCTATACAGCGGAGGGAGAGGTTCCGTCGGAGCTAGGTCATTGTAGGAGTAAATTGTTACATCCGTGGCCATGAGGTCAGCACTTTATATTTAAAATCTGAACGTTTATGTAGATGTTATGTATATGGAGACGGGTTGTAAATGGAGAAAGGGCAAAAAACAGGTTGAAGTTTAATCATGAATGTCATGATATGACAGTCATGTTTCAGGGTTAGGGTAGCTACTAGGCCTAGAATGAAGCAAGATTACATGAGAGGGTGAGCTTTACCTTGATTATTGGCAAGCTAGTGATTGATTGACTGAATACTGTATTAACAGTTTGCTAAATAAAAGCACAGGAAAGTACAGTTCAATACAAGGTCTGCTAAGAGGATTTTAAACCCAAGAAAGCACTATGGCTTGTTTCCATTGGGGTCCTGTGTACTCAATTCATCGAAACATTCAATGACAGACACATATACAATACTATGCAAAATAATCATATAAACGAGGAGTAATCAAAAAGAAAAATATGTACATTAAACAGTTTGTGTTGTGGGGGGGGGGGGGGGTAATGAGGCGGAGCAACGTTCCGCAAGTAAAGAGAATGAAAGATTGATTTTTTCCCCCAAAAGTTTAGCTTTTTGCTTTCTATGTAATTTAATTAAATAATGTACATCAGTGAATCATTCTCTGACACTGCTTCTGTTTCTGCTCCAGATATTGTTCTAATTTCCAGCAGCGACATGATGGAAAATAACCTCTGTGTGTTGTTGGAATGTGTTGTGGAATTCATGGTCATTGTAGAAGATTTTACAATAACATGACCTCATTAGGACCTACATTTAACACATACATGTATTAACATGAGCTGAATGCTAACAGTAGATGTTGATGCTAACCTTCCTGTTAACAATAGAGCGTACCAAAAAATCCTGAAGGGGGCGTCAACAAGTGTCTTTTGGTAGCGGCGGCCATGTTGGGAGGAATGGTCTTAGGGTTGAGGGTACATAAACAGCTTGTAAACAGTGACTCGACCGTGTTCTTTTTTTTCTCACAGTCACGATGGTGAGGACTTGCTCAGTTCATAAGTGCTACAGCAGGTCGGGTCGAGGCAATGCGGAAGATAAACGAGTACAGTTTTTCAGATTTCAGTTAATTAGTGTATTAGCCATGGATCACAGGACGCTCGTCCGTCATGAGCGTCATGGCTGAACTGCAACCTGGTTTTTGTACTTTCTCTATTTATAACCTTTACATCTACATACACGTTCATGTGCGTGGCTAACTTTTGGTGACGCGACGTTGGTACAGTCTATACAACTATAGCTATTACAACTAAGGCTGAACGATTAATCGTTTTCAAACCGAAATTGCGATTTCAAACCATGCGATTAGCTAATCGCAAAGGCCGCGATTTTTTTATTTTTTATTTTATCATAATAAATATTTTTTATATTAATATTAATCCCAGAGTACCCGCGGGACTTGTCTCCTTCTCTCCAGAGTGGCTGCCTCTCTCTACAGGGAGCGAGAGGGCAGCCCCCCCCCCCCCCCCCCCTCTCTCTCGCTCTGTCCCTCTCACAGCGTCGGCTGCGAGTATTTAAAGTTTGTCGAACGGCCGTGTTGCGCAACTTAAGTCCCCGATGCCGCGCGTAGCGGTAAAACCTTATTTTCGGTGCGACACAAGTAGTGTAGTAGTATTGTTGCTCCTATCTATGTTTGTTTCTGTAAGTGTAACTTATATTTTTCCCATCATTATTAAACTATTACTGTTGGATGCTGTGATCCAATGTAAACAATACGATGCAAAGCACTTCCTGGTCAGTCTTGCCAGGTTTTGTGAGAGAAATAAGCAACCCTGTCTATGAAAACAAGCCCAAAACAAAAGAAGCGTCTATGAACTGTATCTTTGTCACTTATGTACAGTGGTGGAAAAAGTACTCAAATGTTGTACTTAAATAAAAGTATCAATACTGCAATGTAGAAGTACTATGTTACAAGTAAAAATCCCAAATTCAAAATTGACTTGAATAAAAGTAGGCCTACAAAAGTATTGGTATCAAAATGTACTTAAAGTACCAAAAGTAAAAGTACTAATGTTTGAAAATAGCAGATCTACAAGCTCACAACGCGTCGCATCGCGGCGAGTTGTGATCTTGTAGATCGGCTATTTTCAAATTACTTAGGTATAAAATAGGGATAAAGTGGTTAATGTAGGATTTATAATATTATAATTCATATCTGCAAAGTAACTAGTCACTAAAGTTCTCAAATAATTGTAGTGGAGTAAAAGTACAATATTTGCCTCTGAGATGTAGTGGAGTAGGAGTTAAAGTATTGGAAATTAGAAATACTCAAGTGAAGTACAAATACCTCAAAATTGTACTTAAGTACAGTACTTAAGTAAATGTATTTAGTTACTTTCCACCACTGCGTTATGTATTCTGAGTTTTTCACTTCCAAGGAGTAGTATTAATACAATGTACAGTAGGAGAGGACTTTGCCTTGTGAGACAAAAAAGTGTTACATTTTAGTTGAATGTTAATCTACATAAGCTAAATACTGGATATCAGTATACTTCTGGAGCCATAAGTGAAAGACCTACTTATTTCACTGCTGTGAACTGTTTACACAAAATTAATTTTATTTTTATTTTTATTTATTGAAGAAAAAGCTTCTCTTCTTGAGCCATAAGTTAATGACTTAACAAGTTCAATGTTGGGTTGTTTACAAAAATAAGCTATTTCTATTCCAGCTAAATGTTTAAATATATACATGGGGAAAAAAGTACTTGGAAGATACATGTTGGAAGCAATGAAGCAATTCATATCTTTTAGTTCTCATCCTTATTTATTAGAATCTAGAACAGTAAATAAATGGTATGCCATTTGGTAATGTTCCATTACTTCCAATTACTTTTTAAACGTACACAGTGAATACTAAACTGAAGCTTGACTTTAGAAAAATGTTTAAGATTATTTATTTTTTTTAATTAACAAATCGCAATCGCAATATCGGTCAGAAAAATCGCAATTAGATTTTTTTCCCAAAATCGTTCAGCCCTAATTACAACCACACTTTATTTATTTACTTATTTTAACCACATTAATCCTTGTGTCCCTGTTCTGGGATCGGCGAAAATAGCCGATCTACAAGCTTGTACACAAGTCCATGTTTGCAATGAACTGAATAGCAGTGGTAGCCATTAGGCCTAGAATGGTTGATATCCCATACAATGCTTCTATTCTAATACAATACACACAACTTCAACATTTCACAGAGAGAAAACATAAAAGTTTGGGTACATGTTCTCTAGATATGAACTCTCCACATCAGATCAGTGGGCTAGGTTCAAAACCGGAGACAATATATTATTTTAAATGAGATCTGCTGTGAACTAATTGAATATAACATAATGCAATGCTGTATTTCCATTATTTCACATACTTTGTTCATGTTACAGCCTGTGTGGCTGTCTGGCTGTAATATTTATTTCCCAAAAAATTGGGGGATTTCTGCTTTTCCTTTAAAATGACTTAATATATGCACATTGTGGTTGATAATGCTGCTTTTTCTGAGTTTTGATTATTATAAATATATTGTAGTATTGTATATTATATTTGACAGAGAATGGCATGCAGTAAGAGTGCTTTACTGTAATAGATACAGTATTTATATGGTACTCAAGGCTTTTTGACAATTCTTTTTACCCTTTTTGACATTTACTTGTCCTTCAGGCACTAAAGTTACTTGTCCGTGTTAAAAATGAGCTCATATGGATGAGATGGAATACGTTTAATCATAGAATCATTAAGTATGATTGTTTAACATAAAATACAAACAATAAATAAAAGAAAACATAATGTGGCCATTGGTGCTTTTTTAAATGTTTTTCTTTTAATATATTTAGAGAATAGGGAAGGCCGATGGCCATTTAAAAACATATTTAGAGCTGACCCAAATAGCTTGGAGCTTCAAAGCTTCGTTCGATGGCATGGGATTTGAACATGAAAAGTTTGTTTTTTTAATGTATTTTTTATTTTGATCAAAATAGACGATCTACAAGCCCACAACACATTGAAGTATGAGATGTTGAGAGCTTGTAGGTCTGCTCCTCTTCAAAGCCAAGTGATCAGTGTTGCCAGACTTTCCGAGAGAAATAAGCAACCAGGTCTCTGAAAACAAGCCCAAAAGAAGCGACTATAGGCCACTTGAGAATTTCTAACCTCTACGTGGCTATTTGTAAATAGCCACACAACTTTAGACAAGTGAATGGGAAATTTACTCCTGCCTCAAAAGGTTAATGTCAAGCCCTGCCAATCTGATATAATATAGACTATAGACTAAAGGCTGATATACGTCTTGGTGTGTAACCGAGAGAGTGTTATGCTTCACATGAGCGTCACGTTATTGTGCAAAAAAATGTAACCTGTCCGACGGAAGATTTTAATCTGCATGTCTTTAATTGTTAATTACTTGTCAGGACAAGTGGACAACCGTTAATATCGAGCCCTGTAATAGAATGTAGCGTGTATATTTAAAGGTAGGGTAAGTGATTTGCGTTGGTTAAAATAATTGTTAAATAGCTCTATATTCTGATAGTACTCCTTGCTATAGAGTGTTTGTTCAGTATTAGGAGTCTCCTTGTCTTTCCACCTCTTAATTAAACAGAAAATGCATTTTCGTTTCAGTTTCAGTTTCATTTCCAATTTTATCCAATCAGGATAGAGAACTCAATCAGGATATAGATTAAACAAGGGACATTGGAAGTGATGACACTAAGAAATGAGCATGCAAAATTGGAACTTGAACACTATACAAATTAAGCTTAAAAATGGGTACTTTCTCCTGATTGGCTGAGATTTTGACACCTACCGAAAAATGTATTTTCTGTTTATTAAAGAGCTGGAGAGACGGGGAGACTCCTGTTACTGAACAAACACTCTATAGCAATGATTACTATCAGAATATAGTATTTTAACCTTTTAACAAGATACGTTTTGTTTTAACCAAAAAATATCACTTACCCTACCTTTAACTCATTGACACAACGGTGTGGGGCGTCGCTGAGCGCTGCGTCGCTGTTATTCCAGCGCTTTAAGTGCGATCTCACTGCTTGTCGGAAAGTACATTATTTCAAACATTTAAATTCAGGAACGACTTGAGCCACAGAACCGGCTGTGGAGAGAAAGACACAAAAAACTGATGTGTTCATTAGACAGTAGGCTTAGCTATACGCAATATGGTCAATGTAATGAGATATACCATGTTAGATTGACTTTGCAATTATTTTATAACTGAGACATTCTAATGACATTATCTAAATAGGCTATGAAGTGGAACAAAACAAAAAACGGATGAACATGTGATTGAATGGAGTCAGTGTAGAGGGTCCTCATCTGGAGATGTTTGATACCTCAGTCTCTTTGAAGAGATGGATGGATGAGGGACAGAGTCAGGACACTACATTTTAAATCCTGGCCCCAGAATATTACATAAAGTCCCAGTGGTCTACCATGCATTGTTAAGGCTACTTTGTATGATATTTTTAAACCACATTGTTATATTAAAGTTTGTATTAATTATGTAAATTAAATAAATACATGATTAAATATGGGTGCTCCTAATGTGTTCTGGTGCTCCTTAATTTTTTAATTGGTAGCAGCAGCTCTGCCAACTAAGTAAAAAAGTTTGAGCCCTGTCTGTGACAAATTCTTTAGAAGTGAGTCTTTGGAAAGTATTTTAAAAGTATCATGAAAGTCTTCTAAATGTGATGTTGATTGAACATAAAGCTACCACTGTATTGTTGAAGCTCTTCAGTGATCTTCTCTGTGGTATGTAAGGTTGATGAATGAAAACTAAATGTTTTTTATTCTATTTCCACAGAGCACCACAGGGAGAGATCTACACTATCAAGAGAGATGGCCTCCAAAAGATCATTAACATGGTCAGAGGAACAGAGAGAGATGGAACAGAGACATGGACTGTTTGATGCAATGCTGCAACCTGTAGTAAAGTTGTACAGGATAGGTACGTACTGTTTTATTAACTGTATGTTTCAACTGACTACTACAGAGAGAAGTCTGTATTTACAGAATCATATGTTTATAGTAGCCGGTCTACAAGCTACGTGCTATACAGTATTTTAAAGACAGATCTCATTCAATTCCATTTAATTAAAGTGTCAAATTAACAAGTTGTCTCAAGACACTTCACATGTAGAGCAGAGACCCGACAGTCCCACCCTGAGCAAGCAATGTTGCGACAGTGGCAACAAAAAACTCCCCCTTGGAAGAAACGTCAGGCAGACCCTAGGCTCTAGGGTGGCGGCCTTCTGCCTCGACGTGTTGTGGGAAAGAAGAGAGAGAAAGGGAGAGACAGAGGAGAGACAGAGAGAGATATAAGTATTAACACATATAATAGTGTAAGATAGTATATGATAATATAATATAGTACAACAATAATGTGTATACAGTATATAATGGTATAAGAATGTTAAGATAATGCATAGTATAGTGTAATGTAGTAGGAATCCACGGTCGTGCTCCATGGAGAGGCCCGGTCCGCAGTCACACTCTTGTTCTGCAGCTGGGGGTCCGTAGTGACAGTCCATGGAACTGTGATGTGGGAGATAAAAGAAACACCGGGGAACGGGTCCCCGGGTGTGGAATTAGTGGCAGGCCTTACTGGAACGTGAATCCGTACAGTGTTAATTACAATTGCACCAGTGGGACACAAACCTACACAACTAAAGGGGAGGAAGAAAAGAGAGAGGACGAGAGGAGAGAGGAGAGGGGGGGGGGGGGAGGATGACTATAGGGTGACTGAGTACTGAGAAACACTATGCAATTAAAATTCACAATGTAGGTCAACAATCACCTGGCATCTGTCTACATCAGGCTTGTCAAGGTGGCGGCCCACGGGCGTTTGGCGGCCCGCGGAAAGGTCCATGGCGGCCCGCGAAATACTTTTAAAAATAGTAAATTGATACTACATCTAACAGACAGAGTCGCAGTTTTCATTGCTGTGTGTCCAAGCAGCTGTGAGGACGCTCGCCCCTCCCCCACTCGCTGATACTAGCTGCAGCGAGTAGCCTACCTTTGATGGCCCTGTAGAGAAGCATTGTCTCTACCAAGCTGTGGAATGTTCTGGCTGATTGGCTCGTTAACAGCCTATTCAACTACTAGTCGAGTAGTAATGGCTATACTCTTTGATCCTCACACACGAGTCAGCCTAGCACTAAAGGCTGGATTTCCGAGGCTAGCCTAGCACGGACATGCTCTCTCTCTGTCTGTCTGTCTGTCTGTCTGTCTCACACACGCACACACACACACTCAAACGTAGTGCAGTGTTATGGAAATAACTGGTCCCTGACATTTGCAAGTTGGTTAAAGCAAAGATGTCAGGTGTCTGGAAGCAGCAAGCATCTGTGTCATTTTAAGATGTATTTGGCTATTCAAAAATAGCAGATCTACAAGCTCATAGTGCGGCACTGAGTGCCGCACTGAGCTTGTAGATCTGCTATTTTTTTTAAATCATGGCAAGTCTTTACAAATGTCTTTACAAATCCTAGGTTTTCTGAAACACTTATGTTGCTATAATATGTCAAGTCAAGTCAAGTCAAGTCAAGTTTATTTATATAGCACATTTAAAAACAACATCAGCTGACCCAAAGTGCTTTCCAAACAAAAACAAATAGACCTTAGTCTATTTACAAAACAGACTAAGAGGCATAAAGAGACAAAGTGCAGAAGAGACAATAACAAAACAGAAACAAAATAAGAACAAGGCAGGGACAGGGAAACAGCAAACAAAGAACAAGCCTCAATCTATGTTAGAAGCAAGAGTGAAAAAGTGGGTCTTCAATTTTGATTTAAAAATCTCAATGGTGGGACTTATCTTGATGTGCAATGGGAGCTTGTTCCATAGTATAGGTGCAGCCACGGAGAAAGCCCGGTCACCTTTGGTAATGAGGTTTGTTGAGGGAACTGAGAGGAGTTGCTGGGTGGATGATCTAAGTAACCTAGTGGCAGGAGGTTTATGTAGCAGGTCAGAAATGTATGGAGGGGCGAGACCATTGAGAGCTTTAAAAACAAAGAGCAGTGCTTTAAAATCAATTCTATATTTAACTGGTAACCAGTGCAATTTTGCCAGCGCAGGGGTGATATGATCTCGTTTCTTGGTTCCAGTAGCCTCGGAAACCCAGCCATTTTTTTTGTTACAAAAGAAAAAAGTCTGGGGGAACGATGCAGGAACGATGGTCTTTGAAGCTTGTTATCTCCTAACCATTCAGAGTGCAGAGGGGCGTCGCTTTAAATTTGGTGACGTCAGCCTGCTCCGTGCACAGACCGGGGGGGGGGGAGGGGGGAGGGGGGGGGGAGGCGGGGACATAGATTGGTGAAGCAATCGGAGGACGCGCCTGCTCCGGGCGCCTGGGTTTGGATCCGCCCTTCGAGACCATGGATTGCTCTCGTTCTCTCAGTCTATGGTTCCAGTGATGAGTCTAGCAGCTGAATTTTGAACCAGTTGTAGCCGGGAGTTGGTGGACTGGGGTAACCCTAGATATAGTGAATTACAGTAGTCCAGACGAGAGGTGATGAAGGCATGGGTTATTGTGACTAGGTCGGTGTGTGTTAAAATGGGTTTTAATTTGGCTATAGTTCTGAGCTGGTAAAAATTGCCCTTGATATGTGGTTCTCTAGCTTTTTTATGTCAACATTATATTATATTTTAATTCACACATTAATTCAACAGAAACTAAAAATGGACACTAATTAGCCAATAGAAACTGCAAATGTAAATGAAGGCTTTGACAAGGTAATGTGTGTAAATGAGGCTACTTAAAATGATTTTCCAATGATTGCGTTTAAAGTCCATATTAAAGTAGCTATTTATATATATATGTGTGTGTGTGTGTGTGTGTGTGTGTGTGTGTGTGTGTGTGTGTGTGTGTGTGTGTGTGTGTGTGTGTGTGTGTGTGTATACATATATATATATATATATATATATATATATATATATACATACATACATACACATATGTATGTATGTATGTATGTATGTATGTATGTATGTATGTATGTATGTATGTATGTATGTATGTATGTATGTATGTATGTATGTATGTATGTATGTATGTATGTATGTATGTATGTATATATATACACACACACACACACAAAATAAAAATAACAGGTGGTATGTGTGTGCCCGTGGTGGCTGCCCGCCTCAAGCCACCGTTGGACCAATGTGGCCCTCAACCCAAAATGAGCCTGACGAGCCTGGTCTACATCTATACACTTTGGCTATAGGCTTTACCATAAAGAAAGGTTTTTAATCTAGTCTTAAATATACAGAGTGTGTCTGCTTTACGGACTGAGACTGGGAGAAGGTTCCACAGCTGAGGTGTCTGAAACTTAAATGCCCTTCCTCCTGTTCTAACCTTTTTGGGGTTTCCTGGAGCCATAAGCATTTTTCATACTGTGGACGCAATGGTGTTCTGGCTGGTTTTATCCTTATTAATGTTGCTTAAAGTGATTCATGCTGGAGTGCAGAGGGGGCAGACATTGATGAATTGGAATTTGGCCATTGAGGAGTTCTCCCATGATGTTCTCCCTCCTCTTTTCTCCTTCTAGACCTCACTCTACTTCCTGTGTGTAAAGAGGAGGTTCTCTCTGAAAAGCAGGAGAGGAGCCCCAGTCTGGTCCAGGTGAATCTAGAACCTCCACAGATTAAAGAGGAACAGCAGGAGAGGAGCCCCAGTCTGGTCCAGGTGAAACTAGAACCTACACAGAGTAAAGAGGAACAGGAGAAGATTCTTTTAAGATCAGGGGAGGCTGCAGGGTCATCGTTGACATTATTGGCAGTAAAAAGCGAAGATGATGATGAAAACAAAGAGACAGAGACTCAAGCCAGCACCTCAACTGAACACATGACAATACAAGCATCACAACCAACTATTGATGACCAGCTCATCTCTTCACACTGTTCTGAATCTGATACTGATGACAGTGATAACTGGGGGAACAGGGATTATGAGTCAGTTGTAAACACACTGGAATCACACAAGATGCAACATGTGGAAGGACAAAGATTGTCTTTGAGCAACAAGCTGTCCCAGAACCCAAAATCATTAAAGCAAAGGCTATCCATGAAGAGTCAAAGAGGAAAGAAACAATTTAGTTGTGATCAGTGTGGGTCAATGTTCAGCAGAAAAGATGATCTCAATGTTCACCAGAGAATACATACAGGAGAGAAGCCCTACCACTGTGACCATTGTGGGAAAGTGTTCAGCCAGAGCGGTCATCTCAAATGTCACCAGAGAATTCATACAGGAGAGAAGCCCTACCACTGTGACCAGTGTGGGGAACGGTTCCGCAATAGCAGTCATCTCAAATGTCACCAGATAATACATACAGGCGAGAAGCCCTACCACTGTGTCCAGTGTGGGAAAGGGTTCAGCCAGAAAAGTCATCTCAAAATTCACCAGATAATACATACAGGCGAGAAGCCCTACCACTGTGACCAGTGTGGGAAAGGGTTCAAACGGAACAGTGATCTCAAAGCGCACCAGAGAATTCATACAAGAGAGAAGCCCTACCACTGTCACCAGTGTGGGGAACGGTTCCGCAATAGCAGTCATCTCAAAAGGCACCAGAGAATTCATACAGGAGAGAAGCCCTACCACTGTGACCAGTGTGGGGAACGGTTCCGCAATAGCACTCATCTCCAACTTCACCAGAGAATTCATACTGGAGAGAAGCCCTACCACTGTGATCAGTGTGGGGAACGGTTCAGCCGGAGCAGTACTCTCAAACTACACCAGAGAACTCATACAGGAGAGAAGCCCTACCACTGTGACCAGTGTGGGGAACGGTTCAGCCAGGGCAGTTATCTCAAACAGCACCAGAGAATTCATACAGGAGAGAAGCGCTACCACTGTGATCAGTGTGGGAAAACGTTCAGCATGGGCAGCACTCTCAAAATTCACAAGAGAATTCATACAGGAGAGAAGCCCTACCACTGTGACCAGTGTGGGAAAACGTTCAGCATGGGCAGCACTCTCAAAAAGCACCAGATAATTCATACAGGAGAGAAGCCCTACCACTGTGACCAGTGTGGGAAAACGTTCAGCATGGGCAGCACTCTCAAAAATCACCAGAGAATTCATACAGGAGAGAAGCCCTACCACTGTGACCAGTGTGGGGAACGGTTCAGGCGGAGCGATACTCTCAAAATTCACAAGAGAATTCATACCGGAGAGAAGCCCTACCACTGTGACCAGTGTGGCGAACGGTTCAGCCGGAGCTGTACTCTCAAAATTCACAAGAGAATTCATACAGGAGAGAAGCCCTACCACTGTGACACGTGTGGGAAAACGTTCAGCATGGGCAGTGCTCTCAAACTTCACCAGAGAATTCATACAGGAGAGAAGCCCTACCACTGTGATCAGTGTGGGAAAACGTTCAGCAATGGCGGTCATCTAAAACGGCACCAGAGAAATCATACAGGAGAAAAACCCTACCACTGTGATCAGTGTGTGAAAGCGTACGGAAGTCTGAGTTCCTTAAATAATCATATACAATCAATTCACACTGGAAAGAAGCCTTTCAGTTGTGAATAGTGTACGAAGGGTTTTAACCGGCATAGTTTAAAGCCTCATCTATGCATCTATAGTGGATTTGCTGATGTTAGCTGCGGAAATACTTATGTACTTAGTATGTGATTTATTTCATGGACATTGTTTTTTGTGTTACCACTGTGCAGGACGTGTTTATGTTTCTGCCTCTGCCTGGAACTCCTTGTCATGAGGACACAGTTATTGGTTACACTTCTTCCTCCCTTTGGAGACTTTAAGTGTTTGTTTTTCTAAATATGAATATTGCATTGTCTCTTTATGGACATTTAGTTTACAGACTCATTTCATTGCATTTGTATGCAGTCAGCAATTTTTACTGTAAGGTGTATTTTGTGTATGCATGTACTGTACATGTTTATCTACTGTTATGTTCACATCGTATGCATGTTTTGAGTTCTAGTTTATTTTATATCTTTATTCATTAACAGTTCAACGGCGGATTGAGGCTGATATAAGAATGCTGTGTTTGAGTCATATAAATCCATCAATAGATGAAGAACAAGTGTGTTGTGTTTTGCCTGGAGGCAGTGATAATGACTGTCTCTGTTGATGAGCTCTGTGCTTATGTTTGTTGAAGCTCTTCAGGACAACACTGTGATGCAGTGCTTTTTATACTTTGTGTCCAAGGCACACCAATGGGCAAGTCAGAATCTCAACACACACCTGTATTCACAGCTAAAATAGCTGCTCGAGCTTGTAAATGAACTTGCCTATAATGACATACCCCTTTTTAAATATGTTTTAGGCCGCTACGGGCCCCCATACAACTGTAGAGCCCCATATATGTTCAATTTAGTTTTTTTGTGTGACTATTCTCATGGCAGACCCCTGAACAGCGTTTGTGAGAAGTCTGGTGCGGAATTCATTAACGGTGTGCTTGTGGTCCCCGGGGGTCCCTGACAAAGCGCCTGGGGGCCACATGTGGCCTCTGGTGTGACTTTTGTCATAGTAGAAAACAAAAAGGAGCACTCCGTCTGTATATAATGCAGTTTGCCGGGTGCACGGCTCACGAAGATTCACAGTAAGAAAGCAATAGCCATCACTCTGAAGTCCTTCTGGTACTTTTAATTCAAGCATCAAGCCTTCCTCAGTGTGTATCTGGATTACACGCTGAGGAAGGCTTGACGCCGTAACGCGTCCATGTTTGCTTTGTTTGTCCATGCTTCTATGAATTAAAAGTACCAGAAGGACTTCAGAGTTCTGGCTATTGCTTTCTAACTGTGACGCCCAACGGTCCACTGTCGACCCTCTAGGTCATTTGAAGATAGGATATTTTACAATAATAATATGGTAGGTTGTCACAAAATCACAAGTCACACCTGGACTTGTCTCACAGCTCACTGTTAGAGAACATCTGACTTATTGGAGCAGACAGGAGAACTGAGCTCATCTCTGTATAAAAGCTCCTATGAGCCACAGCAGTCATTAACCTACCTTGTAATTTGCATTACAATCATTGCCATATAAATTATTATGAAAAAGTATGTTATCATTTGAACCAGAATATGTGCAGCAGATTATCTTGCTGCTCCTGAATGTCTGTTCTGTTGCAGTGATACATGTTGCTAGAGTGTAGTTATTGTAGGGTGGAGTAACATGGACAAAATATTAGGTGTAGCAATTTTCCATCGCTTCGTTCTCAATAATAATGTTTGTATGATGTTAATATAATGTACTTACATTTATGTTATGCCATCGAGTTTCCTGCACATGCAGTTACTGCACATTGGCCATTGATGTGTTTGGCTTAGTTGGCCCTCAGAGTTACTACAGACACATTTTCTTCCCCCCCAAAATCTGAAGATTTTGTCTGAAAATACACATTGACTCCAACATAATTAGTGAAGAAAATGTGTATCAAAAACCAAACATGTAATGTAGCGATCAACACTGTGCTGTTGAACACATCTATGAAGTCATCAAAGCTGCATCATCATTTAGCGACAACTCATGGTCACTTCAAATAAAAACCTGTGGAATACTTCTAAGCTGGTCTCAAATCTCTCAACAGTCATGATGAGACAATCATCTAAATATGGTGAGCAGCCTTTAAAAACCTTTTATCAAGTTGCATGGAAGGCTTTCTTTAAAATAAAAAATAAAAACAATTCCATACAATGTATTTACTCTGCTTCATCTCTCTCTGCTAAGAGGTCCTTGGCCTGAAAAACATCTTCTCTATTAGCAGTGCTTCTCAAACGTATTCATGTCAAGAACGCCCAAATTAATGTGTTTGTCTACAGACCCCCATCTCAAAATGTTCTGTGCCAGCCCCCCTGATACAAGATGTGTGTTGATACAATGTTTCAATAATATGACAATTAAAAAAAAACTTTAACGATTCTTCAAATATAGCTGATCTACAAGCTCACAACGTGTCACATTGTGAAGCACCGTGAGCTTGTAGATCGGTTATTTTCAAATCCAAAGCCAATGTAGCTACATAGGTTTCATGTGATTAATCAGATTTTCACGCTATATTAACTATTTTTTTCTGGGGAATCCCCCCAAGGACCCCTAGGGGTCTCCGGACCCTAATTTGAGAGCCCCTGCCCTATAGGATCATTTACATGAAGTGTTTGTGTGATACAGTAACAGACAGCAAATGGATAAAACAGCTGCATTGTTGGTGCATCAATGCTGATTAAACACAAACATATCAGATTGTAAACCAACACAAAAACAACAAACTTAAAATTATTTGTCAGCATCATGTCGTAGTTTATTGTTTTTTTTTGTGTTTGTTTCTTACATTTGTTATAATTGACAAACCTAGCAGATCCACAAGCTCACAATGTGTTGAGCTTGTAGATCTGTTATGTCCGATTAGGGCTCAAGTGGTTTAATGGAGAAAAGGGAACAATATGATCACATGTGAATGAAAGGTGAACCTTTGTACACCTGTGTGTGTTTTTCTTTCTCAAAAATCCAATATCCAGGCAGTTGTACATACTGACTGATATTTGGCTCAGATCCTTGTGCAGAGGGAATTCACAACACATTGGGCCTCAATTCACAACACAGTGAGCTTCATTCACCAATATGTGCTTGGAAATTATCTTACTTTGTGTGCATATAGTACAAACTTAAGGATAGTCCAGTCGGACTATCAGTGACTAACACACATGCAAAGTCTCTAACTCAAATAACAATGAAAAGTACAAAAGCACAATGAATGCAACAATAAAACAAGTAGACTTTTAAGAGATGTGATATTATTCATCATGCACCACTTCTGCTTGTTCCCAGAAAGTGATCATGTTGATGATACTATGAATGTATACACAGCATCAGTCTCACCACTGAGTGAAGACTTGAAAGTGAACCTGATAGTGCTGGGGACCCCTAGAACCCCCTCAAGGACCCCTATGGGTTCCAGGTTGGTTAAACTGAACCTGACAGGATGAGGTTTTTCATGTCAAGAAAAAATGTTGTGTCAGGAACCCCACATACAATATTTGTGTGTGAGTTTGTAGATCTGCTATTTTCAAACAGACAATATAGGGCATGTATATAATTGATTAAACTGGTTTTGATGCTATATTAACTACCCTAATTTAGCTGGGGACCCCTTCAACCGGTAACAGCCCAACTCACTCCAAAACCAACTCACTCCAAATCGAGCCCAACTCACTCCAGACATCTCCCTCCACAGCAGAGCCCAACTCACTCTACAAATTTGGCCAACTCCCTCCACAGCAGAGGACAACTCACTCCACAAATTTGGTATCCTTTCGCCCACCCCCAGACATTTCGCCCAGACATTACGCCCGACATTCATTATAAATATATAATCTATCAGTTGTGCGAGATTCATTATAAATGGCTTTATTTAAGAGGGGAATTTTCAGTCATCCGTGGACTACTTTTTTTCGCCGATAAAGTATAGTTTTGGACCATGGCGGAGGCGCGCCGACTCAGCAGACCTTGAGGCTGAGGAGTTGCGCCCGAGCGCCTCTAGGCGCGAGTGCCCGCAACGACCAGCCAATGGTCTGCTAGTCGACTACGCGCCGTCCGAGTTATGTACCGATAGGGACAGAATCGTAAATATTTTTCGTGGGGACTGCGTTTGCCCCACTGACTGCGTCACACACACACACACACACACACACACACACACACACACATACACACACACACACACACACACACACACACACACACACACACACACACACACACACACACACTTTGGTCCTGGAGTGAGTTGGCTTTGGTCCTGGAGGGAGTTGGCTTTGGTCCTGGAGGGAGTTGGTCTTTGCTCCGAGATGAGGTTCTATGTCGTTCTCATCCAGGATCGGTCGAACGTCCGCCAAGCTCCGCTGTTTACCCTATTGTATACATCGTATTCCAAAACTAATGGTAGATTCCAAACCGCACGGATGTTTAAGGTTTGGTCCGGAGCATAATATTTTAGGTCCTGAGCGAAACTACCCGTTTAAATTGCTTATTTAGTCAGACTGTGGCCATGTTTCCCATTCAACCCGGAAAACCCGCCTACGTCCGCTGCCAGTACTGCTCCCGGTTTGGCTACAATGCTGTAGTAAGCCCGGCCCGGAGCTCCAAAAATAAAGACAAAGACTTCACCTTCAGGTCCTCCTACCCTGCAGAGACCATGGGCGGCACTGGGAGAGGGGCAGTAGAGTCACGCAGTGGTGGGTCTTGTGACAGGTAAAGACACCACAAACTACACCATAAAACATTTAGAGCTACAATAATCTGCTGCTAGCCTGCTAGTCCTGACTCATGCAGGTCCCACCTACTGGCACTGTGCCCAGCCTTCACCTTGATAATCTTTAGATATGTTGGATTATACAATACTGACATATGAAGCCAACGTGCAGTAATTATGTATTTGGACACACTGACTTATTTATTTGTTTCAAACGTCAAATTGGCCTTCATGATTTTGAGGGATAAACGGTTGCATCAAGAACCGCCATATGTATATGCCGATAACCTTTATGGCTAGGGCTGCACGATAATGGCCAAAATGATAATACAGACTATTTTGATCAATATTCTATTATTTATCACGTTTAATATTATTATTAAGATATGGTATGACGGTATTTGATGATTTTGCTGTGACAATTTAGTGACAGACAGTGTGCTACTACTGTACATTACTGCTAATGTACAAATGTTTTAATCAAAATAAAATGGGTCCTCATTCACCTACTGTAAATGATGTGCATTTCAGAATGAATACCAAAACTTAACTCAATTAAACTAGAGACACACCGATAAAAACAGGAAAGACAACACTTGTGCCATATTACGATAAACCCAATCCTGATGTTGATGTATTATTATTATTAGTAATTACAGCTGGGTAATTGTTTCTTTATTCATCCTGTCTGTCTCTCTCTCTCTCTCTCTCTCTCTCTCTCTCTCTCTCTCTCTCTCTCTCTCTCTCTCTCTCTCTCTCTCTCTCTCTCTCTCTCTCTCTCTCTCTCTCTCTCATTCAGATCCACATGAAGACAGTGACTCCAGTCAAGTATTACTGAAAGTCTCTTTCCAGGCCTTTACAATGGGAAAGTGTCAATTAATAATAATCTGTGTGATAAAGTTCCACTTTTGTCAGTTAACTTGACTTTCTGTTCAAATGTAAACTTATTTTTCCCCCCTCAGGTTATGATGTGTATGAGTGCACACTGTGAGTTTTTGATTATTTGATTACTTGAGATTTATGTTTCCATCAGTTATGTTTTTGATTCACTAAACGTACAGTAGTTTGCAAAAGGCAGTCATTTTGACATATTTTTATAAACTGACCAGTTACCCAAACAGCCTTATGGAAAATAATCTGTGTAGAGTTATGACATTATTATTGTAAATTTATATATTTTACTGGCTAGTTTAGTTACATTCTTACCACCTGAGCTACAATGTAACAATATTTACAATAAAGTACTTTCAGCAGGACAAACAGTTCTGTCATTTCTAAGTAGGTTATTTTGGAATCTTTAAAAGCTTTAAAATGCTGTGGTGTCACTAATTCTGTTTTGGCTATGTCATTCCACACACAAGACAAATGAACCCATTATTTAACTCTCTGTTAATGTCTGCAGCGTAACACTTCAGTCTAAATTCTAAATGTTGATCTTTCATAAAAGGCCTGCACAGCATTAATTTATATTCATGACCTATTCCATCTACAGTAGATAAGATAACCTTGATCCCTGGAGGTACTTTCAGGTGTCATAGCAGCAACAGCAGAGATAATGAAACACAGGAGAGGTACAGGTAAGAGTAAGCAAAACAATAGTTTAGATTCTAGCACTAGGCCTCTGAATGAATTAATATATGTACAGTATATCAATAAATATATAAGTACAGTCTATCGACAATATATTTATACATATATCACCCATTCATACAGTGTGTGCATCCATGACCATAACCCTTACTGCTATTAACATTACCTATATATGTTATGTGATCATACAAAAGCAAAATCATATTGCAAATTACTTATATAACTTTAGACCAGTAACAATCAGTGACGATAAAGAAACCATTTTAGTATGCATGGCGTGATGAGGTGGTTTCCATTAACTGTCACACACAATAGGCACACTAGGCATAGATCCAAAACACTATCAAACCAAAATAAAGACAACTTTGATGCAGTGTTGATTTTGACAGCAAAATTTTGATAGTTTTAGTCATAGTCTTTTGAATAAAATTCCTTTTAGTTTTAGTCTAGTTTTAGTAGACAAAATATAATATTATAGTCGACTAAATCTACAGTTGATTTACAGTATTCGACTAAAATGTTTTTTGGCGGTGCCTTGATGGTGTCGTAATGGCTGATTATACACTCGTTTGCGTACTGAAAATAGCCGATCTACAAGCTCACAACGTTGGGAGCTTGTAGATCTGCTATTTTAAGCATGCACACACTAGCACAGCCAATCATAAAATGACTTGTCTTTTAGTTCTACTGGATCTCTTCTCCACTAGTCCCTCACTAACATTTTAGTCTAGTTTTTATTTGTTGACAAAATTGTCAATATATTTAGTCTTAGTTTTAGTCATCATAGCTTAGTTTTTATTTAGTTTTTATTCCGTTTTCGTCAGTGAAAAAAGGTAGTCGACCAACATAGTTAGTTGATTGTGTGGTTGATTGACTTCACCAGCTGTCCATACTGTAGGTGTGACTGGTTCAGAGGTGCTCTTGTGAAAACTCTCTATTGGGTTTGCTTTTCAATCTGTCTTGCATTCCTGGTGTTTAATTCAGCCAACAGTCCAGAAACAAACACCAAATGATTTGAATGAAAGCAATGATCTTATAAAGAATTATATTCCCACCTCTGAATTAGCTGAAATAACGCAGTCTTATGATATTTAGTCGACTAAAACTAAATGGAATTTTATTCAAAAGACTATGACTAAAACTAAATCAAAATGTGCTGTCAAAATCAACACTGCCGTGCTACTCATTCGCTGAGATGGCGGCACTCTGGATCAAACCCTTGTGGGCAAGAGTCAGGTGCTCTACCGACTGAGCTACACAACAAATGTTCACAAAGTGAAGAATGACATCCTCATCCCTTGTTGGACGGTTGTGATGGTGGTTTCTCCAGTTTCTCGGGTCAGAGATGGTGGCCAATGGGAATCACAGATCTTTGTATCTCATATGCTGTCATAGTCATCATAGTTGTAAAAGCATTCATGAGAGAAGTGTTTTAGAGATTCAAGATTCAAAGGCTTTATTTGTCAATCACTCATACAGGTAAAAGCAGTGAAATGTTGGCTAACAATAACAATAATGATAATACGGCATACAATAAAAAATAATAGACACAAATTAAGACAAGAATAGTATACAGTAGGTTAACAATGTAGTAGGTTATGTTTCTAGGGTTTTTACTTACCCGCCCTCGCTGTGGTTGCAGCCAATAGCATTAATGTCCGGTAGCATTTCTGTCCTGATATAGGGCATAGCAGTGGCGGCCATTTTCTGGTTCCACTTCAAAATAGTCAATGCATTTTTCCCATTGACATTTCTAAAAATATTTAGATCAATTTGTTTAAGCCTAGAATGAAGCCATCCAGGGTCCTGGTGAATCATGACCATAAAACATTTTTTTCTGTGATTTGTATTTATTTTATATGTAATTATTTGATATACTATATTTAATAAATACCCTTTGTTTTGCCGTTTTCAAAAAACGTTTTCAAACATTTTATGGTCATGATTCACCAGGACCCTGGATGGCTTGATTCTAGGCTTAAAATAATTGAGATACATATTTTTGGAAATGTCAATGGGAAAAATGCATTGACTATTTTGAAGTGGAACCAGAAAATGGCCGCCACTGCTATGCCCTAAAGAAAGATGACTGATTTGTAATAGTAAGTTTGGGTCCCAGGGAGGGTTACAAGAAGAGTGGGCAGTCTGGTTACTTGCCTGCAGGTGTCGCTGTTGAGGGATTTTGCTTGTCAATCATCACCTCTGCTTCGCCCCCCCCCCCCCCCCCCCCCCCAAAGGAGAAGGCTAGGGGAGGGGTGGGGAGGAAGAGGGGGCAGGATTAATGGACTGTGACGTCAAAGTCCACGGCCAATCACAGCACTTTTCTGAGCCTAATTATTCAGAAAACCCCAGACCACAGAAAACCCACTGAATGTTCAAAGTTCAGTTTTTTGGGGTGTTAATAGAGGTCAAAAGAAATGAAATGTCATGAAACCTTTAACTGACTGTGTTGTTAGTGAGTGTCTGGTCTCTCAGTCTGCAGTGTGAAGGCTTGTCATCCACTCCTGATGGCTCCTCTGTCCTCCAGCAGTCTGCCTCCCTTCCCTGCTCCTCCAGCAGTCTGCCTCCCTTCCCTGAGCAGAGTCATGGAGAGCTTCTCCTCCTCATCAGCCAGGTGAGTTGACTCCACTGGGCCTCTGCTCAAGAGACAACTACAACAGAAGACATTAAAACCACTTAATCCCTAAATACACTGGACTGTTAGTATGTGTAATAATTATTAGAAGCCTGCTACGATTATAAGTAGAATTGTATAGACAGGGATGCCATTGTATCACTACAGTATTTACAGTTAAACAGTAGCTGCACGTATGAATTGGAACTCTAACCATGAATTGGGTCTCCTTATTGAAACACAGCAATCAAAAAGCAATACTTTGGTGCAGGTACCAAACAAGAAGCATTTTTATTAAAGGTCCCACTGTAAAATGCTGAAGGGCATTGTATACTATAAGACTGATCGATCAAACTGGTTTATGAATCCATGGCACAGTCACAATAGGGTTGCCAACTCCCAGAAATGAAAATAAGGGACAGCTAGTCTAAAAATGTTGAACCTAGAACATTACAAATTTTGGGGGGCAGACCAGAAAACTATGCATTTCGGCAGTTATACCTATAAAACACAATACCAACACAACAGGTCTTACACCTGCATTACTGCATTATTTCTACACTTACTTTAACATACTTGGTTGTAACAAGTCCTATTCATATCATGATCACAAGGATATGCAATGCTTCCACCATAGACCAGACGTTTATGATTGTGTATGTATGTTTTGCTGTTTCAAATTGGGCAATTCTTTCCCAAAATGTGAATAAAATCAAGAATAAAAGTATGCTTTGGATAATGGTATACATTCATGTAAAGTATACTGCAGAGTTTAACCTTATTATTATTATATTGTTTAGGCAGCATGGGACATTGTTTTATGGATGCAAATGTCAGTCTATCAACCTCTGTGTGTTTGGGGGGGGGCACCTGCTTCCCTGATAGGCCAACCTCACCCGTCGGCTTCACGTGTCATGCTTGTTGTGCCGCTTTACCAATATAAGTAGCAGCGTGTTCTCGTGTTGATTTTGACAGCAAATTTTGTCCATTTAGTTTTAGTCATATTTTAGTCATCTGAAATGTTTTAGTTTTTGTCTAGTTTTAGTCGACTAAATATCATAAGATTATAGTCGACTAAATCTACAGTTCATTTAGTCGACTAAAATGTATTGTGGCGGTGCCTTGATGGCATCGTAATGGCTGATTTTACACTTGGTTGCATGCTGAAAATAGCCGATCTAAAAGCTTAAAACTTAAAATGAACTTTTATTAACCACTTGAACCCGTTCGCCAAAAATAGCCGATCTCCAAGCTCACAACAACGCGCTGCAACCCGTCGTGATCTTGTAGATCTGGTATTTTTGCCGAATCCATTTGTGAAATAGCCGATCTACAAGCTCACAACAATGCGGTGTGATCTTGTAGATCTGCTATTTTTGGCGAATCGATTTGTGTGAGTGAAATAAGAGCGTGCCAAATGCGCTCTTTACGTGACCGTTATATCAAGTATAGAGGGTTTAAGTGGTACTGAATTTGCAGCTCAACAAAAGCTAATTCATCCTAGTGTATGACAGAGCAAAATTTCACGATACAATTCAAATTTCTGCGATACAATTATTGTGAGCGTTTTTTTTTCATATTTTGTGTCTCTCTTACCATCACTTCAGTCCCCTGCAGTTCAATGGTGATGGTTTGGGTCTCGTTCTTAGCAGGGTCTCCAACAGAGGGGCGCTGTTTGTGGTCTCCGCCCCCCCGAGCTGTCCTCCTTAGGGCCTGCCTGGTAGGGTTGCCGCGGTGTGGAGATTTCCCCTCCAATAAATGAAAGCATGACAACACCGGTGTTTACCGGTAACATATGATGTGCATGCACATAGCCTACTTCACTTCACTGTGTGTGCCGTCTACCCTTTTCTTTATACCTACTAGGGCTTACATGGTTCACTCATAATGTTTTTTGTACGTTTGGGTCCCGGGGGTCACAAGCCACAATATTTGTCTTTGAAATGTGGTGGACATACATACATACATAGAAAATACAATTAAAAACATATTTACTCAAATTATATATACTAAATAAATGAACTGAAGTACAGTTCAGTTCTCAAGTAAATGTACCATGTCCGAGACTCTGCTGTGCGTTCAGAACAAGGATGTATACAGACAGAAGTGCAGACAGAGGCTCTGAAGCGGAGCAGACATTTTCAGTTTATGATTTTATCATCCGTCACCCGTATCGACTGAACACCTTTAGTGTTTTACAGGAACGTGGGTGCCACACTATGATGAACTAAAAGGGTTTTATCAATGGGGGAAAAAAAGAGAAAAAAAGAAAATCGGTGGGCAAGTACAGTCACTTAATCAGTGTATGCCCGCGCACCGTGTAACACCGGAAACCGCGGCAACCCTACTACCCGGGTGGAGGCATCGGGTGGGGGGCTGAAGAGGTTCTCTTCGGGGTCTTCCAACTCTGCAGACATGCAAAGGAAAAGGAATTTCAAAGAATAGTATAGTATAATCATATTAATGTTAACAACATGGAAATGCACAGAAGTTTGAGATTTAGGGACAATTATAATAACTCACAATTAGAATAGTTTAAAAATACCATCAAAATCAAACCGAAAAAAATATCATTTTGAAAAACTATGTGTGTGGAAGGCTCACAATGTAATCGTTAAAACCAAATACGGTCAAGGTAATGATAACTTATAGTGGCAGAAATGGCAAAAAAGCGAACGCAAAAAAAGCACATTGTTTCCATAAAGAAAATAACAAGAAACCAAAAAATGAGATTTGATTGATGATTTAATTTGGCCATGTTGACATCATCAGATTGTGTGATTCTTCTGCTTTAGTAATTACAACTTGTCACTGTCATACTGGATTACAGCGAATGATAAGCTACTTTATGAGATATTATGTGTCAGGTCAGATTGCTTCTTTGAAAAACAGTATTAACTAGAATGTATTTCTCATACAAAACATTTGGTACAAACTCAAGCTGTCTTTGTTTTTTTCACCTGTATGAGTCCTCATGTGTCTCTGCAGAGTAATATTTCGATTGAAGCTTTTTCCACAAACGGCACAAGTAAAGGGTTTGTCCCCTGTGTGAATCCTCATGTGTCTAGTCAGATCACCCATTTGACCAAATCCTTTGACACAAAATGTACAAGTAAATGGCTTTTCCCCTGTATGAGTCCTCATGTGCCTCTTCAGATGGTGATTCAGACTGAATCTTTGTTCACAAACTGTACAAATAAAGGGTTTTTCCGCTGTATGAATCCTCATGTGCCTCTTCAGGGTAACATCTCGATTGAAGCTGTTTTTACAAACTGGACACGTAAAGGGTTTTTCCCCTGTATGAATCCTCATGTGTCGTTTCAGATCTCCCATTTGACCAAAGACTTTGCCACAAACTGCACACGTACAGGGCTTTCTCCCTTTATATGTCCTGACGTGTTTTTTCTGATCAGCCATGTAACCAAAGCCTTTACCACAAACTGTAGAACTAAAGCTTATATTCCCTGCGTGAGTCCTCATGGATGGAGTTTGTATAGTTTTCAGGTCCTGGGACGGCATGTTGCTGAGAGACAATCTTTGTCCTTCTACATTTTGTGTCGTGTTTGATTTCAGTGAGTTGAAATGTGACTGAGCTTCCCTGTTATCCTCCCACTCATCACTGTCTTCAGTGTCAGATTCAAAACAGCGTGAGGAGAGGATCTGGTCATCAGTAGTTGGTTGGGATTTTCCAAATTCCTCTACATCGGGTTGTGTTTTCATGTGTTCAGTTGAGGTGTTGGCTAGAGGCTCTGTCTCTCTGTTTTCATCATGGTCTTCATGTTTCACTGCTAGTAATGTCTGCATTGACCCAACAGCCTCCTCTGGACTTTGAAGTAGCTCCTGATGCTGTTCCTCTTTGATCTGTGAAGGCTCTGGTTCCTCCTGGACCAGACTACGGTTCCTCTCCTGCTCTTCAGGGTATACCTCCTCTTTACACACAGGGAGGTGCGGGAGCTCTAGACAAAAGATTAAAAAAATAGAGATCTATTAAATGTTTTCTCCTTCTATAGTTGTTAAGCTTTAGACTAGAGGTTCAGATGATTCACACAATTTGACTGGTGTTAACTTGCACTGAAGTTCATACTTCCAACACCATGTTTGTCTAGCATTACCAATAGCCACTTCCGTTTATTTTATTTTATTTTGATCCACGTGAACAGTATCACAAAACATAACACACTGTAATTCAATATTTCATACTGTTTGATTGAAAAGGCATAGGCTGAAGCTCATAGCTTATTTATGCCTATCCTTTATATATATTGGTTTAATTTATTCATAATTACAAAGTTCATATTAATCGAACACTCAAAATGTTTCAATATTTACAACTTTAGAGTTAGGTGAGGAGAGCAGGGGATGAGAAATGGACAGATACTGTAGTAGCCTACATTTATTACATTGAGTTTAAATGTCAGTAGAGTTAGGTTAGATATGAGGTCTATACTGTATGCATGTGCATCCTCGGAAAGTCTGAATACACAAGGGACAAATATGCAAAGTTCATAATAATAATATGAAAAAGCTCATTTGCACTTGTGAGGTTCAGTGAGCGATTCTGCTGTACGACGATGTAAATTGTAAATAAACATAGTCAGCGGAGAGGGAAGGGGGAGGGAGACTCGTTGCCTGTAGAGACTCTGGAGAGAGGTAGAGAGTGCACATGGGGTCTGTCTTTAGTGCCAGCGTGATTTGGGACAAGACCGGTGCTTTGGGCAAACCACGCCCACGGAGAGCCACTGGAATCCAAACACGCCCCTCACGGCTGCTATGAGAACAGGCTATAGAGCATCGCAGTTGCGCAGAATCCGGGTGCCGGAAGTAAATACTCAATGCATTTTTCCCATTGACTTTTCCGAAAATATTTATATCAATGAATTTAAGCCTAGAATCAAGCCATCCAGGATTCTGGTGAATCATGACCATAAAACCTTTTTTTCTGTGATTTTTTAAATTTTATATTTAATGATATGATATACTATGTTTAATAAATACCCTTTGTTTTGCCGTTTTCAAAAAAGTTTTTTCACAGAATCAAACGTTTTATGGTCATGATTCACCAGCATCCTGGATAGCTTGATTCTAGGCTTAAATTAATTTATATAAATATTTTCGCTAAAGTCAATGGGAAAAATGCATTGGGTATTTACTTCCGGCAACTGGAAGTGGGCGGGAACTGCGACGCTCTATATATCTATCTATAGCGATCGCGCGACGCAATTATTATATTTAATCATATTAGTTAGTTCTTTTAGATCGCCAGATTTTAAAACACCATTCTGTTTGCTGCTGCTTTTAACGGTTATTATTTCCCCCCTTTCTCTTCTGGATGATTTTCCTCAGAGTCCCACTTTGTCCCGCCAAACGTCTGACGTGACATGACAGTACATTTTGACCACACCGACACCATATTACTATTTATGAGTGAGGATGTGTAGTCGTGCCTGGTCAACTGTTCTAAGTTGGACTCTGACTCTGACCAAAACTCCAAGTTTTGAACCTTTGGGCCCTGATGATATTTGACTGGTATTTCGACGATTGCAGAGTCTTCTTTCACTTTTCGTCAGACGTTTGGCGGGACAGACTAATGTCAACGTCGCTTTTCAATGTTCGCGGTAGTCCTGCATCACATGACTGACAATGGAGTGGTTTTTTTTGTATGCTCCAATGTTAGATGGAAAAACACAATTAAACCGTTAGTTGTATGATGATAACTAATCGTCAAGTTAAATTCTGTGATCGTGACAACCCTGAGCCAGGTGAGGCATGCCGAAGTGAGGCGCTTTCCAAGCAGGACATACTAGCAGGGACGTGCACATATAGACTCTAGGTGGTGCTAGAGCACCTGCCCTTTGCCCTCTTGACCAGAAGTGCCCTTTTGGGAAAAAAAATGAAAAAAAAGTTTTTTTTTTCCCAGTTCACAGCAGGGGTCTTCAACAGGGGGTCCGGGACCCCTATGGGGGTCCTGAGAGTTACTACAGGGGATCCGCCAAAAATGTATGTGATACGATTTTTCTTTTTACCATAACCACTCGAAACCTAGCATCCCTTTTCTGAGGAGAACTTTAGCCAAAAATAGCAGATCTACAAGCCCACAACGCCTCGCGCTGCGAGGCGTTGTGGGCTTGTAGATCGGCTATTTTTGGCAAAGAGGTATAGGTGTAGAGGGAAAGAAAAAAGAGCAGACCAAGTAAACAAAAACAAAAGTATAATTTACTTGAGCACCTGCCCCTCAAAATGTCTGTGCACGCCACTGCATACTAGGGCACTGTAGTCACTGTATACTGTACACCCGGGGTGGGGTGATGCAACTTTGATGACGTAGAGGGACACTATATTTCCACACTCTCTCCAGAGGGCCATATTGCATATTGTTGTTGTCGGGCAGAAACCTCTTATCTCCATATTTTTAAAAAAATCGTAAATTAATGCCGTACTTCGCCATTCTATGTCAAACAAAAGTAGCAAAAATAGCCGATCTACAAGCTCAGAACGCGTCAGCATCCAGATTTTTTTTTACATTCTTATTTAATTCCAAATGCCTTTAGTTATACTTATGTTAACTTTATTAACTTAAATACAAATACATTGGACATAAAAAAAGACAATAGAATTGTAATACTAGTCATTAAGCTACTAATATAGACTGAAGTAATTAAAGCGGGTCATGTTTGGAATCATAACAGCTGAAATCAATAATATATCACTATTCTGATATTAGCTGCATTAAGTGATGGTGGGGGCCGCATGTGGCCCCCGGGCCACCAGTTGCCCATGTATGCTCTACACCTACGTATGTGTATGTTTTCACCCCTATTTTGTCCCAAATGCAAAATCAAGAAATCAATAAAAAGTTAAGTTTCTATTTGAGAACATTTAGCTTATAACAAATAAATACAAATAAAAACAAAAAACTTTTTTTATTAAACTTCCAAGTTCAAATATATAAATGTATTACATTTGAAAAATGTCACCTATAACATTGGTTCTCAAAGTGGGGTCCGGGGACCCCCAGGGGTACTTGAGGGGGTTCCAGGGGGTCCCCAGCTAAATGATGGATAGGAACCAAATGGACCCTTATGGGTCTGTAACTCTGAGAGTGTACAAATGGAACCAAATGGACCCGTTAGGGTCCATTTGGTTCCCATTTGTACACTCTCAGAGTTAAATTAACATTGATTTTACGATATGAATTGGGGTCCCAGAGATAGAAATGCCATTAAATGGGGGTCCGTAGCCTATTGCATGTCAAACTGGGGGTCCTTGAAATTAAAATGGTTGAAAATCACTGCTAGAGCTGTAAAAATCTTCTCTTGTGGGGAGTCCCTGGCTTATCATTTCAAATGGGGGTCCACAGGCTAACAAGTCTCAATTTGGGGGTCCCTGCCATGAAAAAGTTTGAGAACCACTGACCTATAACATCCACAATAGGGACACTAGGTTTAAAAAACAAATTGCCAAATAATGGTCCATACTGTATATTGGCCAAACGGACATATGGGCCGGGCTCTATTGGGCATTGTGAGTGTCTAACCAAATAGTTTTACACATGGCATCGGTCACATGGTCACATGGCACTTTAGTCTGGTCTATGTCCAGATCCCATGATGCCTACTGCTGCTGCCAAGGAAGTAGGGCTGCGACTACCCATTATTTTCTTATCGATTATTCTATCCATCACTTTTTCGATGAATAAAATAATTAATATTTTTGTCACGGGGCAGCCTGTGCCCTATAGATAGACCCTCCAGAAAAACGCGGGCAAAAATCCTTGATTTTGCGGAAAGAAATCCTTGATTATCCAATGAAATATGCCGGGTTTTTATGTGAATTTATGCGGTGAAATTTAGAAAGTTCTAAATATGCGGGAAAAATAATGCGTTTTGATGAAAGAATATGTGATTTCCTAGGGGTTCCAGGGGGTCCCCAGCTAAATGTATGAATATAATAAAAGTCTATTTAACCACTTTAATCATAACACGTATACAGTATATTGGCTTTTTGAAAATAGCCAATCTACAAGCTCACCACATGTCACTATGCAATGAGTTGTGAGCATGTAGATCTGCTATTTTCAAAATAATCTTGAAAATAGTTGGAAAATTTGGAATTCTTTAAACATTATATGGGGGCGTACACACACACACACACACACATTTCCGCCGCATTTCCGCCACATTTCGAGCTTGCAGATCTGATACTTTTGATACTTTTAAGTGACTAAATTTAGCGATATGCACAAAACAAAGATTGCACATTTTTGGACAAGGATGACACAAAAAAGCCAGAGGGCTTATTTCCAATGTGATCCTATTTGGTGTTGTGACAAAGGGGAGAAATAAAATATAGCTAAACAATTATAACATTTATACAATTTGGTTTAAAATCAGGACCAGGTGGTGTTAAGAAAACTCGGTAACACTTAACTAAAAAGTTTGGGTCTATCATGCATTATAATGCATTATAAATGGGATTATAATGCATTATAGACCTGACCTTGTAACTATAATAGTTTATCATTTATAAGTGCTGTTCATAATGCATTAACTCAGTGGAACAGCACTTATACATTATAAACTATTATATTACATAAAACTTGTTTTAAGTTGTTAAACGTAATTATAAACATTTATAACAAGTGTTATAACGCCTATATAAGTGCATTATAATGCATTATAAATGTGGTTATAACGCATTATAGACCCGACCTTATAATATATAGTGATACTATTATTATTATAGTGTACTGATGTTCTCATGTCTTACTAAATAAAGTACATCAATTAATCAATCAATCAATCAATCAATAGTCCTTTCCTAGCACTTTTAATTCTGCATGAAACAAAGTTTGTGGCCCTACCTCTAGTGGAGTAGCATTGAACATCACAAACCAATTATATGAAGATAGGTTGAAAATGGGTGAATTGGTCCTTTAAGTGTGAATATAGTGAGAATTCTGGATCCACAAGCTCACAACGCCTCGCACACTACACCTTTGTGGGCTTGTAGATCGGCTATTTTCACAATTTTCTATCTATTTTTTTCAACTTCATCTTTTCACCACTCTGTTATGTTCTTCTGGTTACGCTGTAATCTACTCAGAGTGTACAAATGGAACCAAATGGACCCCTTAACCGGGTCTGTAATTCCAAGAGTAGATGGAATTTGGTTCCAAACTTCCATCTGTATATAGTCTATATCTCACAAAGTAAAATCAAATGACACTTCTATGGTGCAGATTGAGATTGGGGTCCCTGAGATTAAAATCTAATCAAATGGGGGCCAGTGGGCCAATGCATATCAACACTGTGGTGGGTCCTTCCTTCAAATTAAAAGGCTAACTTGAGAATCGCTGGTATAAAGCAGGCAGGACGAATGTGGTGTCAAAAGCATACTGTAGCCTAAATATACTGCTCTCTGTGTGTGTGTGTGTGTGTGTGTGTGTGTGTGTGTGTGTGTGCGTGCGTGCGTGCGTGCGTGCGTGCGTGCGTGCGTGCGTGCGTGCGTGCGTGCGTGCGTGTGTGTGTGTGGGGGGGGAGGAGGGCGGGGGGGGGGTTGGGTTCGTGGTGGTTTGTGAAATGTAATGAGTTGGTTCAAGAAAGGTAAATAAATCCACGCGTTCCAACCTGCTTCTTGTTGTCTGACGTGTTGTTTCACAGCCAGATCCTCATACTGGTCCTCATAGTCCGTTATGATCCTCTCAACCACCTCAAAGATCTCTTCAGCGGCCGCAGAGAGCCGCTGGTTGACAAAGGACCTCAGTGTTTGTAGTAAAGACATGATTAGGAGAGTGAATGGGCTTCAAAGATGGAACACATTCAGAGCTACCGTTAGCTGCCTCCTGTGTCCGTGGCTCAACAACAACAATATAATAAAATGAACATGATCCGGGTCAGAATAGTTGAGAAAAAAGACGGATCCTGTTCAAAGAGCTTGGAAACGCAAGAGACGACACTCTGTTCAATGTGTTGACATCACCACTAGATGGCGGTGGTGTCATGTCGTCTAGTGATGAGTTCTGATGAGGCAGCCATGTTGGAGTGAAAACGTCAAACAGAACAGAACCGAGTAGGGATTATAATAGTTTAGCATATTTCGTTAGTTTTTGGGTTTTTTTTTTTTTTTTTTTACTTTTCTAATGTATTGTTCTTTTAAATTTCAGTTTAGTTTTATTTTATTTTTTTGAATACATTGTTAATGTGGGTTTACTGGTTTAGTTTAGTTTGTATGTTTAGAAAGGGCTACCGGGAGAGAGAGGCCGCCGAGGTCTGTGAGGAGAGACTTCAGGACCCTGGACAGCTCCTAGTAACCTAACCCTAACCCTGGACAGCGCCTAGTCTGTGGCCAGCTGACCAGCTGCTTTCTAAATCAGTGGTTCTCCAAGGGTCCTTGAGGGAGTTCCAGGGGGTCCCCAGCTAAATGATGGATAGTTAGGAACGGAATGGACCCTTATGGGTCTGTAACTCTTTGAGTGTACAAATGGAACCAAATGGACCCTTACAGCCAGGTATGTAACTCTCAGAGTTAAATTAACATAGATTTTACAATATAAATGGGTTCCCAGAGATAGAAATGCTATTAAATGGGGGTCCGTAGCCCTAATGCATGTCAAACTGGGGGTCCTTGGAATTAAAATGGTTGAGAATCACTGCTATAAAGCCGTGAAAATCTTCTCTTATTGGGGTCCCTGGTATATCTTTTCAAATGGGAGTCCGCGGGCTAATAAGTGTCAATTTGGGGTCCTTGACATGAAAAAGTTTGAGAACTGCTATGCAATGTAGGACGGTAACCGCCCAACTCACTCCAAATCCAACTCACTCCAAATCGCGCCCAACTCACTCCAGACATCTCACTCCACACACTTGCCCAACTCACTCCACACACTTGCCCAACTCACTCCACACACTTGCCCAACTCACTCCAAAAATTATTATTGAGTACAATATTGAGGAATTAAGTACAATATTGAGGAATTTGTTACTTTTAACTCTATTCTGTTTTAGGCTTGGTTAAAGTTTTAAATACTGTCTCTACAACAACTTAATGGTTCTGGGGGGGGGGGGGGGGGGGGGGGGGCTCGCTGGCCACTTTGGCACTTGGAGTCCAGTGTTTGTTAGATGTCTTATTCTATTGTTGGTCAAATCAAGAGGTGTTGTTATATTCCTCGTTAAGGTTTTGGCCCTCCTCCACTGAGTTCACCCGCATAATCACCCTCCACCCAGGTTAGGGTTAGGGTTTAGGGTTAGGGTTAGGGTTAGAATGTAAGAGTCTCCACCGATTCAACCCACACACACACACACACACACACACACACACACACACACACACACACACACACACACACACACACACACACACACACACACACACACACACACACACACACACACACACAATAATATTATAATTTATAGCTGCAAAGTAACTAGTAAAACAAATACATTTAGTGGAGTAAAAAAACAATATGTGGATCCAATATGTAGTGGAGTAGAGGTAAAACCATTGGAAGTTGGGAATACTCAAATAACGCACAAATACCCAACATTGTACATAAGTACAGTACTTAAGTTAATGTACTTAGTTACTTTACACCACTGACACATTGAACCAATATTACACTGGTGACATTGCATGGAGTGAGTTGGGTTTGGTCCTGTAGTGAGTTGGCTATGGTCCTGGAGGGAGTTGGTCTTTGGTCCTGGAGGGAGTTGTCCCAGCCCTGGAGTGAGTTGGGCGAGCCCTGGAGTGAGTTGGGCAAATATTTCTTAAGTCTTCATGGAGTGAGTTGGATTTGGAGTGAGTTGGGCGGTATTCTGTAGGACAGGTTGGTTATTCTTAGATGTGATATGTTTTTATATCAGAGAGGTTAAAGAGGTCCTCTAGCGCAGTGATTCTCAAACGTTTTCATGTCAAGGACTCTCAAAAGTATGTATTTGGCTGCGGACCCCCTTCTCAAAACATATGTTGTGCCAGGGACCTCCAGAAGCAAAGATTTGAGTCAACAAGTTTGCGTAAAAAATGTAATATATATAAGCTCACTAGCTTGTATATATCCTTTTTTTAAATATCCAAAGTATAAAATATGGTTAAAGTGTTTAAAATGATTGTACGCTAGATCAAGATAGATCAAGCATCAATGGTGCTGTACTCACTTTCTCCAGCAGATGGTAGCAAGAATCAAATTAACACCAGAGATCAGTCTTTACCACTTTGACCCGACATGCGCGACAGTGTTGCCATGTCTATAAGCGACTTTGGGCTTGTTTTTCCTGTAAAGTTGCTTGTAATTGTAAACATTGGTAGTTGTGGGTTGTGTTGTTAAAATGAAAAAAGAATGCAAATAGTACAGTGGTATGATTTTATAATGATGATAAAAGGATAACACAAAAAGGCCTAGGGCTTGTTTCCATTGTGTTCCGTATTCAATGCATCAAGACATTTAAAGACAATACAATAGTAATTATACAAGACATCATCAACAGAGTTGGGTCCATTTGGTTCCATTTGTAGGCCTACACTCTCAGAGTTACAGACTCACAAGGGTCCATTTGGTTCCTATCATTTAGCTGGGGACCCCGGCCCCTGGAACTCCCTCAAGGACCCCGGGCTTGTTTTCATAGACCCGGTCGCTTATTTCTCTCGCAAAAGTCTGGCAACGCCGCATGTGCTACTAGTCGTCGTTGACCCGGAAGTTCATTCATTACATTGTTGTCGGAGCCCACGGACGGCGAGAGCTAACGTTAGCTTAACGCTAGCCTCGTACTAGTTCCACTTCTGAAGCCCATTCACTGTCCTTAATCATGGCTTTACTACAATCACTGAAGTCCTTTGTCAACGAGCGGCTCTCTGCGGCCGCTGAGGAGATATTCGTGGTGGTTGAACGGATTCTAACAGACTACGAGGATCAGATTGATTTACACAGAGCAGGTCAGTAGAACCACTACTTACACTGAACCTCTCACTCCGCTATACAGCTCCGACATGAGGTCCTACTGCGAGCTCTCCCACAATCGGCTGAACGGCCGCAAAGGGTCCGCTGTTTACCCTTTTCGCCACATCGTATCCAAAAACTAATGGTAGATTCCAAACTGTACAGATGTTTAAGGATGTTCCGGAACCCTAACGTTTTGGTCCGGCACGAAACAACCCGTTTAAATCTCTTATTTAGTCAGCCTGTGGCCATGTTTCCCATTGTAGCAGAACCGGCAGCAGTACTGGCACCGGGCGGTAGGCGGGTTTCCCGGCTTGAATGGGAAACATGGCCACAGGCTGACTAAATAAGAGATTTACACGGGTTGTTTCGTCCCCGACCTAAAATGTATGACGCCGGACCATACCTCAAACATCTGTACAGTTTGGAATCTACCATTAGTTTTTGGATACGATGTGGCTAAAAGGGTAAACAGCGGACCCTTTGCGGCCGTTCAGCTGATTGTGGGAGACCTCGCAGTAGGACCTCATGTCGGAGCTGTATAGCGGAGTGAGAGGTTCGTAATAATGGGGCAATACTAATACTTACACTGCTGGTTAACTTAATAAAACAGTTTAAACCATGGGCGACGGAGCCATTTAAACATGTCTAACGTAGACCCCACGCACTTTACTGTGTCTTAACGTCTTACATCCACTATGGACCTGTCAGTGTTGCTCCACACTATCAAATCCATTCCACTTGTCTATTGAGAGAAATGCCCAAATGAATGAAACTCCATTCCACGGTTTCACTGCTACCTTGTTGCACGGCACCCTTGAATTGAAGTGGTGGGGAATGCATTCAGGTCTGAAGTGGTGGGGTTTGAGGGTGCTTTGAAACGAGGAGAGGGTGGTGGGCAGCTTTGTTTTATGTGAGCTGGGAGTGTGTTCCATGAGGAGGGGGCAGGCCAGCAACCTGAGTAGGGATGTTCCTATACCAGTTTTTCCTTCCTGATGCCGATACCCATTACATTACATTACATTACAGTCATTTAGCAGACGCTTTTATCCAAAGCGACTTACAATAAGTGCAATCAACAAAGGTAGGGAACGAAAGCTACTAATCACCAGAGGTTATAAGTGCATTTCCTGCAATAACAAGCATACCTTGAGGGGTATGGGACAGGGTCCAAATTAACCCTTAACAGGTCTGTGACTCTGAGAGTGTACAAATGAAACCAAATGGATCCTGCTTTGATACCATCAGGAGGGTGGCATCACCATACCTGAGGGAGCGGGAGGGGGCGTGGTGGCGAAGGAGGTCAGATACGTAGCGTGGAGCCTGGTTGTTGATATTGAGGGCCTTGCTTGAAGTTGTAGGTGCTGAGCACAGTGAGCAGTGAAAGCAAGGATTGTTTCTATACAGGGGTGTCATTTTGGGGTTCTAGGGGATGGCAATTGCCACCCCCTAGCTTTCATGTTTAACCCTTTTTTGAGTCTGAGATTAGATCGACACTTTCTTTCTATGATCATACATTCATTAATCACTTTAAAACTGTCCTCCCTATTCTGACCCTATGTCATTATTACAAGCAAAACTGTTTTTAATTTTTTCTTTCTCCCTAAAATAGCAAAAATAGCCGATCTACAAGCTCACAATACATGCATTGAGCTTGTAGATCGGCAATTTCTTTGCCACCCTCTAGTTTTAAATGACATTACGCCCCTGTTTTTATATTGTTTGTTATTGTGTATCAACTCTTATCCAATAAAGTAATAATAACATGTAATAAAAAATATGTATTTTTAAGAACTGAACTTTTCCATTCCACATTCCTCCAAGGCTGTTAAAACCCCTGTTTTAATCATTGCCAGTGTCATAATGTCAACCATGTAAGAACTTATACAAGCTAAATCACACCGCTCACATTCTGCATATCGTCGCTGTCGGGCAGGAACCTTGTATCTCCATATTTCAAAACTTTGTTTTGAAAAGTGTTTTCATGAATACCCTATTTCATCATACAAGAGTGTCATGCAAAAATAGCCGTCGCAATGCAACGTGTTGTGAGTAGTAGATCAGCTATTTTCAAAAAAATCTTGGGAACATAGAAACAATTGAATTGAAACATTTTATTTTAAGTACACAAATCTTTTTATGGGGGTCCCTGGCATCAAATATTTTCAGATGGGGGTCTGCAGACAAATACATATCAATTTGGGGGTCCTTAACATTAAAATGTTTGAGAACCACTGGTTTAAACAACATTACATAGCAAGCCCAAAATAAGCCCTGAAAAAAGGAGGGAGATTCCCCCCTTATATGCTTCACATAGGGGGGTTGTAACTTTCTTGAGATTGCATTTTTTGTTAATTATATAATCAGCCAATGTTAATTGTAGGGCTGGGGCTGTAAAGACGGACCACCTGTCTACCATGTCTCTCCCTCTCAGAGGCCTCAGAGCATCAGCCAGCCTCTCTGCTCTCTACAGCGAGGGTTCCCAAACCTTTCAGGCCGTGACCCCCCCAAAATAATCATATTTGAACTGGGGACCCCCCACCCACCCTGACAAGCACTTAGAGGCTTTACATTTTGTTTGACTCGGTTCCACAGATAAATATTGTGATAATAGCTAATCTATAAAGTCACGTGTGAGGCGTGGTGAGCATGTAGATCGGCTGTGTCACAATTTTTGCCTCTTTCTTAGGTAATATTTTGATGATTACTTTTGACGTATAATGGTCTTATTATTAGTTTGTTTTTCATTTTAGAGGTATTAAGAAGGTCTTATAAGTCCTTAAATTGTAACTAGAAATGTGCAGATACCGTACACCCTTATACTGTATATTGGTTAGTTTACTGTTGAGTGAGATTGAGAAAACAATGTAATTTGGGGGCCCCAACTTTGGGGACCATGGCTCTACAGGCAACAAACCCACCTCCCCCTTCCCTCTCCGCTGGCTAAGTGGCAAAATGTTCTATTTTGTCGTGCGACAAGGCACAGAACCTCGCAACGCACTGTGAGCTTGTAGATCGCTATGTACGACAAAGTATCAGGCTTATAAAACACCAGACCAATAAGTACCGGAGCAAATGTTTCTATTTGTCTTTCTAGTTCTTCTGTTCAGTCTCTATCTATCTTCCCCCTTCCACATTACCTTTGTCTGGTTCTTTAGTTTAGTTTTTTGTAAATGATCTTTATTATATAATAAGTATTGTCCCAGGCAGCCTCTCTACCCTTTCAGCTATGACCAATATGGAGGTATCTAAAATATTTGTAGTCGTTTAGAGCAGTGGTTCTGAAAGAGGGGTCCAGGGACCTCCAGGGGTCCTGGGGGGGGGGGTGGTTCTCAGCAAAATGAGGAGCAGTAAATTTCAAAACGTTTGAAAATAGCAGATCTACAAGCTCACTGTGGCTCTCGTTTATCAATGGAACGTTGAAACCAGCTTAAATTGGAGCCCAGCCATCAGCTTACGACCACATGTGATTAATCAATAAATCATATCCAGCCAATCCACAAAGTGGTTTGGACAAAGTGTCTATTTTGAAAGTATCGAAATAAGTGTGAACGAGGGAGGTTGCATTTGGATAAAAGGTCGTTGAAAGTGGCAAAAGTCCCGTCTGTGAAAAGGTCAGTGAATTTGTCCAGGCCTGATTTTTGCCATTACATAATGGTGGCATCCAGTTTGGTAGGGAGGAATAGATGATTAAAACATATGGAGCCTTCAAAGGAGAAGCCACTAAAATGTTAATGCTGACGAAAATGGGCCCAGATTTTAAGAGTAGGATATAACATGGTCTGAAGTGAAATGTTTGGTTTTGCTACTTTTGACAAATATTTTCAGTTAGCCAGAAAGTAGTCCAATGACAGAATGTACTGTACAAGAACAACTATTCAGATGACTGTAGGCTTCTCTCCCTTCTCCTATTGCATAGTTGTAGAATTCTCTGCTAAATCTAATTGAACAATTAACATCTTCCCTGGCACAACATCTTTTCAAATGGGGGTCCTAATATGTAACAATTTGGGGGGTCCTTGCCATGAAAACCACTGGTTTATAATTGTATAGTTGCTTCACTGTAAAAGTAAACTTGCATTGTAGTTGCACAATAAGAAAAAAAATCACACCCTGTGTGAAGGTAGCGGCGCCTTTGATACATTATGTCATCGATATGTGTTTATAATGTGTTTATAGCCATGTGTCACGTGAAGCTTGACCAATCACTTTGTTGACGGGTCTGACCAATCAGAACGTTGACGGGTCTGACCAATCAGAACGTTGACGGTGAACACGGACAAAGTCAGGTATAGAGCAGGATCCTAGCGCCGCTAAAAATGGTGAAAATAGCCTATCTACAAGCTCACAACATGTCGCGTTGTGGGCTTGTAGATGTGTATGTGCCTATAGACCCCTTAACAGATGACGTCACACTGATAAGAACCAGTAAGCGTGCAACCAGCTCAATGAAACCCATTCTGTCAGGTCTCGCTAGGACGCGCCTCACTATCCAACACACAAGAGGGGGTTGGGGTGTGCTGAAACCAGCGCACCCCGAAACAACAGGTTGAGAATTGATTGCATGAAACAATCACCTGTGCATCCAGTCTCAATGTTAGTAAACAAATAATTGGTCTATAAGGCTGGGCTATATGGCAAAAAAAAAAATTGTCACAATAACCTTTTTCCCATATTTATCAATCACAATATAAATGTATAATTAAATGTAATATTGCTGCCAGGTGGAAGAGTATCCTGATAATGACTAAAGCCTGAAGAAACCAGAGGGATCTTTAGTAAATAAAACACCGGTTCTCAACGTGAGGGATCCTTCAGGGGATCCCCAGCTAAATGATTGATACTAATTTTGAACCAAATGGACCCTTACCAGGCTAGATGACGCCCACCCAGGGACTATAAAACAATTAGCTATCTCTTATTGTGCATTGTCCCTGTCAAATAAAGAAATGCAATTACAATAAATATTGGATTGGATTGGTCATGAGCTAGAGTGTTATTATTAATAATAATAATAATGGATTTGATTTATAACGCACTTTACATTTGCAAGAAATCTCAAAGTGCTACAGAAGGCAATTGCATAAAAACAGAAACATCAAAAGAAAACAACAACTAGGAAACTAAAACAAAACTATTAAAACATGGGGACATAAAGACTAGAGGTAAAACCAGCTAAAAAATGCTTTGCTTAAAAGGTAGGTCTTTAGTCCTCTCTTAAAGGAGTCAACCGACTGTGGTGCTCTCAGGTGGACAGGGAGTGCGTTCCACAGTTCGGGGGCGACCGAGCAGAAAGCCCGGTCGCCCATGGTACGTAGATTTGCCTTGTGGGTTTTGAGGAGGTATGTGTTTGAAGAGCGGAGGTTGAGGGTTGTAGGGGGACTAATTCCTTGAGGTAGGAAGGAGCGTTGCCGTGGATGCACTGATGTGTCAGCAGGGATACATCGTATTCGGTCCGAAAAGAGACGGGAAGCCAGTGGAGTGAACGGAGGATGGGTGTGATGTGTTCATGTTTATGCACTCTCAACCTGGAGGAGATGAAGGCGTGGACAAGTTTCTCTGAATCTGCTAGTGTGAGTGTGGGGCGGAGTTTTGAAATGTTTTTGAAATGTTTCTGAAAATATTAACCTGTGTATGGGCATTGTGTATCTTTTACTGTACAGAGGTTCATTCATTGCTGGGAGTGAAGGGTGACAACAAGTCCAAGAAGAAGGGGCCGGGCTGGGCGAAAGGCTCCAAAAGTAAAGAGGAAGACTTCCCCTTCAGGTCCATACCCTACCAGGGAGAGAGCTCCTCCTACCCGGCAGAGGCCATGGACAGCACTGGGACGGTGGCGGTGGAGATGGAGGGACGAGCAGCGGTGGGTCATGTGACTCAAGTCGCAGGTACGGACGCAACAAACATCTAGAGCTACACTAATGTTCTCCTAGCCTGCTCATAACACACATCTAGAGCTACACTAATGTTCTCCTAGCCTGCATATCTCCCTGAGGCCGATTCTACAAAATGTCTTCTAAATCCTTTTTTTCCAAGGTCAACTAAGGCATGAATCACTCATACATGTACCCAATCAAATAACAAATAAAACACTACCAAGCATTAATGGAAAAACTCTTACTAATTCTATATATGTTTATGATGACTTAGTTTTCCCTGCTCCAATTTTAGCATCAAAAACATTTCTGATTTTCACACATCGTAAACTTTTCTGACGTCTTTGTCTCTGTGTGTCTCCTTCTGATAATTAATTGATGCCAGCTGCCGCCTGTATAGGCTCCATCAGTCTCTCTTTCAAAATAAAAGTTTGGTCATTTAGGTTTTGACAACGCAGTTTCACTTCATTTCATTTCAACAGTGCCACTAATGACTGTTAAAAGCACCGTCTACATTCTGCTGTGAAAATTTACTTGACTTTCAGGGGGGATTAAGCTGTTTATATTGTTAACAGATGTGTATTTGTAATGGAGACAGTCAGTAACATCAATAGGAGTCTTGGGTCTGGTTCAAGTTCTGAGTTCAACACACTAGAATCACAGCGCAAATCGTACCACAACATACCGCTTGTTAAAGTCTTAGTTCATTTATTTGTTGAATTAACTGCTACTATTTGTGGTCTTACTTGCCCTGCAGTACACGGACACTCCTGTCCGGTGATACTGATGTTAAAGTAGTTGATTGATATAGCGAGATGTGGTTTTGGTGTGATAAATATTTTCCTGTATTTTGTTTGTATTTTGTCTTACATAAGAGTGGGCCTAATTGCGCAGTGGATATTTTGAACACTGTGGCGTCCCTTGTTGGTGACCCCACCCAAACTCTAAACCTTTATAAAACAATTTGTCCCATATCTGTAGCACTTTCTGTTGCTTTAATATGACTCCAAAAGTGGGTTATGGTTCAATGGTCAATATGTCGGTGTCATATTCTTCAGATTGACATATGTTACTTTACAACAACGTCTTTTGTTTTGTCCTGAGATGAAGTTGACTTTTCCACCCTGTGCTAGAATCAACATGGTCAATACTTTGTCATATGACCAAACCAAAATACAGTTTTGGAAAGGTCTTCACCTGGAGAGAGTACTAATAGAGTCTATGATGTTGGCATGTGCATTTTGTCTGCATTTCTTAATCAATGGGTTAGTCAGAAATGTAAACAGCACGAGGTACAGTCAGACATTAAGGCTAAAAGGATAACACAAAAAAAGTCCTGGGGACTTGTTTCCATTGTGGTCCTATGTATTCAATTCATCAACATAGCATAGCACAATAACATTATACATGTCATCTAAAGTTAAAGTGCAACTTAACACCAGGCCCATTTTGTGAGTTATTTGAAACTCTGAAGTTGAAACACTATAGACGGGGAAAACATTTAACTCATTCCCTGCCAATGACGTCTTTTGACGGCTGTTTTTTTGTATGCCCACACCGCCTTTGAAGTCTCTTTAAAAACTAGAACCAGGAGACCTGGTACTGCCAGACCCCTAGTGGTTGAAATCTGAATGGCCGGGCTTCGCATGACGTGTGTCCCTTCTATGTCCCTTCTATGACGAAAGGGGGACAGACTTTTTTGGCTGGGGCCGGGGGACAAAGTGACCATGCCCATGTATGGACAAAACAGATACAAAGCCTCATGTAAGCCCGACCCCTTGGGTCTGGCAACAAAAATAAATAAAAAATCTCCAAATTTCACACAGAACCAGGCGATAAGGCGATCCAAAGATTTACTGCTCCATTCACTTCCTGGTTAAAATATCAGGGAAATATTCAGAATCTCTGCTCCTGTGTTTTACTATGTTTGTTTTTTTGGCGAAACATGCTATTTTAAACTGGGTGTAACAAGCGAACGGGAATCGCAATGACATTTTTGTTTTCCACGGAAGCACCCTCTGTGATTAGCAACCATCAGGGGATTGATCATACTGGAGATAAATATTCGATGACTACTTGAAAAGGTAAGAAAATCGCAAAATCCTGGCAGCCTGGGGCTTTTTGGGCTTTTTGTTTTTGGCAGTGTATGAGTTAATAGTGCTTTCTTATGTTATTCTTGTGTGTAGAGTTCCAGCACCTCCCTGTGTGTGAAGACGAGGTTTCGCCTGAAGAGCAGGAGAGGATCTCGGGTTTGGTCCGGGAGGAACCAGAGCCTCCACAGATCAAAGAGGAACAGCAGGAGCTACTTCAAAGCCCGGATGAAGCTGATGGATCAACTATGACATCGATGTCAGTGAAACGTGAAGATGACGATGAAAACAGAGCGACGGAGCCTGTAGCGGGCACCTCAACTGAACACATGACAACACAAGCTGGTGTAGAGAACTGCGGAGCATCGCAACCGACTAGTGACGACCAGCTCCTCTCTTCGCGCTGTTTTGCGTCTGACACTGAAGACAGTGACGAGTGGGAGAACAGGGAAGATCAGTCGGCTTTAAACGCACTGACATCTCACGAGACGCAAAATGTGGAAGGACAGCAATTGTCTTTGAGCAACAGTCTGTGGACGGGTGAAAAGCCCTTTATTTGTACAGTTTGTGGCAAAGGATTTGGTCACAAGGGTAATCTGAAATCACACATGAGGATTCATACTGGGGAAAAACCCTTTACTTGTACAGTTTGTGACAAAAGCTTTTGTCACATGGGTGATCTGAAAAGACACGCGAGGAGTCATACAGGAGAAAAGCCCTTTGCTTGTATATTTTGTAACAAAGGCTTTAGTCACTCGGGTGATCTGAAAAAACACATGATGATTCATACGGGGGAAAAGCCCTTTACTTGCACATTTTGTCAAAGAAGCTTCAGTCGGAATTATCATCTGAAGACACACATGAGGGGTCATACAGGTGAAAAAAAACAATAGTTGTACAGTTTGTCAATGAAGTTTCGATCAAAATGTTTCTCTGAAGGAACACGAGGAGTCATGCAGGGGGAGGAGTGTTGTAGTTTGGGCGGGGCAAATGCATTGGTCAAAATGCAACTCGAAATGATTTTGGAATATGTTGGCCAAACGGGTATCCACATGCTATTGGCTATGTGGGGTAAATAGCTACACTTTATCAGGTATTGATGTGATCAGGAGCATGGAATTATTGCTACACTACACGTATTATCGCTTAATTTATAGTATCATGTAATATTGGCAGAGGATATCCAAAAGACGAGTAGGCGTATCTAGTAGTGGCGTACAAGCCACTAGGCGAGGACCAGCTATTCTGTGTCAACATCAAATGTTGGGCAATAATTTGTAGAGTCGTTCCGATACCAGTATCGGTGAGAATATGCCCGTCTATGCCATGCCGATAACCAGGTAATTTATCACATGATGATATTTCATTTACAGTCATATGTAGGGGTGTGCCGATACACTAATTTCACCAAACGATACGATACGATATTTGGCTCACAACTTCGATACGATTTCGATACGATACGCACTTTTTTATTATGAAAATATATGGGGGAGAAAAAAAGCAAATGCAAACAAATAATTCTGTTTTTGCATTATTCAGACATGCAAACTTGTAGCTTTTCAGCTACAATAGCCGTTTTGAATCCAAATAGGGCAATAGTGTGACCCGAAAAAAAAAAAACATGTTGTCACCCTTTTCACCTCGGGGCTGTTTGCATGCCTGATTATTATTATTGTAGTAAAAAAAAATTTTTTTTTTTTTTTTTTTTTTTTTTTTTTTAAACGATATTTTTTTTTCCCAAAACGATACATATCGTCGCGAAAACGTATCGCGATATATCGTGGGACGATATATCGGCACACCCCTAGTCATATGTTGAATGCTTCAGTTGATGATGCACTACTGTTTTATGCTCTTACTGCACTATCTACATTATAAGTTGTAGCTGCACATTAACAATTATTGATGGCATTTTTATTTATTCCTATTTCAATGGTTCTCAAACCTTTTTCATTTCAAGGACCTAGGGCTGGGTATTGCCTACAACCTCACAATCGATACGTATCACGATACAGAGGCCACGATACAATATGTATGGCGATATACGCGTTGATTTTGAACGATGATTGCAGTCCTAGAGCACCGATTGCTGATGTTTTGACCAATATATTGTCAGAAAATGTAAAGTTTCCAAATCAATTTGAAAAACTTAGTTGATAACATTTAAACAAAAAGCAAGGAAAATACAAATAAATGTTTTGATGGATAATTGCTAAAGATTTAATCATGTATCGTCACTGTTGGGCAGAAACTGATGCTGATGTTTTTTGTTTTTTTAAACCTGCGTCACACAGCATTTCCTGCTGTATCGATATGGTAGCCTCTGTATCGATACGATTATCGGCAAGGGATACGATACGATTATTGCCGTATCGATTAATTGAACCCACCCTTACAAGGACCCCATAACTCTTGTGAGTGTACAAATGGACCCTTCCATTTGTACACTCACAGAGTTACAGACCTGCAATGGTCCATTTGGAACTACCCTCAAGGAACCCAGATGGTCCCTGGACCCCCGCTTTGACAACCACTGTCCTAGAGTTTTCTAAATTACACACCGGTATCGGATCGGTATCGACCGACACGCAAGTTATGGGTATCGGAAAGGAAAACATGGTATCTGTACCTCTCTAATAATTTGTTTATTATCACGTACCTGCAGTCTTATGGAAATCCTCCAGTATTGTCCATGCTTCAACGATCTTCTGTCACTATTGCATTAAAAACCCAACAAATGCATGTATAGTGTTTTCAGACTAATCCAATTTCATTTACAATACATTAACAAACAAACGAAAAGCTCCAGTCTGAAGGATTAATATTGCTGACAATCACTACTCTTATCCTCGTCTAATAAAGACTGGTTATGTGATAAGAATAAATCTGTTGAAAAATGTGGACTGGACAAGAGGATGCTGATACAGTACAACAGTGTTGATTTTGACGGCACATTTTGATTTCGTTTTAGTCTTTTGAATAAAATACCATTTAGTTTTAGTCATATTTTAGTCATCTGAAATGTTTTAGTTTTTGTCTAGTTTTAGTCGACTAAATATCATAAGATTATAGTCGACTAAATATACAGTTGATTTAGTCGACTAAAATCTATTGTGGTGCCTTGATGGCGTCGTAATGGCTGATTTTACACTTGGCTGCATGCTGAAAATAGCTGATCTACAAGATCAGCTATTTTCAGAGCGCAACACCCACACGCAACCAAACATAAAATGACTTGTCTTTTAGTTCTACTGGATCTCTTCTCCACTAACATTTTAGTCTAGTTTTTATTTGATGACAAAATTGTCAATATATTTAGTCTTAGTTTTAGTCATCATAGCTTAGTTTTTATATAGTTTTTATTTAGTTTTCGTCAGTGAAAAAACGTAGTCGACCAACATTTTACGTCATAGTTTTAGTCGACAAAATCAACACTGCAGTACAACAGCCCTGTAATGTATCAGTCATCTAGGCAGCTAGTCAGGGGTTACTGTTAATATGTTATATACAGTAGAATAATAAATGAAATAAATAAATGACTAGAACCAGGTCTCTGCCAGGCCGGGTTGCCCTACCATGGGGCTGCAAACTTTGGAAGTCAGTCATAGCCAATCAAAATGGAATCTGAAACATCTGCCTGATACTTCTTGATCACATGAATTCAGAGACAATGTGTTCCAACGTGCATGAGTTTTGGACAGTGTTCATTTTGTTGACTAAATCTATGACAAAAGATGTTCGTCGACCACCCTTTTTCACTGACAAAAACTTTGGTAGAAGTTTCAGTAAAACTAAGTAATTTCCAATTTAATTCAAAGGTAAGCACATAAGCTAAAGTGATTTTGATCAGTTAATCAGTGGTGTAAATTAACTAAGTTCTAAGTACATTTACTCAAGTACTGCACTTAAGTACACGTTTAAGGAATTTCTACTTTACTGGAGTATTTCCAATTTTCAATACTCTTACTTCTACTCCACTAAATCTCAGAGACAAATACTATACTTGTTACTCCACTACAATTATTTGAACACTTTAGTTACTAGTTACTTTGTAGAATTTGATCATTATTACAAAACAGGCATTAACCACTTCAGCCCTATACACTTAAGCTATTTGAAAATAACACGTTGCAAAGCGACGCGTTGTGAGCTTGTAGATTGGCTATTTTCAAAGCATTTTTATACATTTGGAAACTTGTGAAATGGGATGTTCTGCCAGTACATTTTTAATATCGGACTTTTATTTGTAACAGAGTATTTATACATTGTGGTATTGGTACTTTTCTTCCACCACGCTCCACCACGCTCATCTAAGTTTGTAAATCAAAAGATTGACACACTGAATGAGTGTAAAGTTTTACTGCTCAAATTGTAACACATTATGTATTAAAAAGAAGAATGCACTTTTGAGAATCACTTTAAGGACGACTTCACCAATTTTCACCCACTAATGCTCCTGATAAAATTGTCATGTTTTTCCTACTCAGTCTGTGTCTCATAGGAGGACTGTGGACACTTCAGAAGGTTTTTTTTTTCTTTCAATATTTCAATTTCTTTGTTTAGATTTTTATAATGGAAGACAATGGCTTCCATTATAGCATGATACCTTTCCAGGAATAGAAAGCCTGTAGTTTCTATTAGCTTGGATTATGTTACCCGACTTAAATATTATTTTTGGTCAACTGAAACTAAACTAAAACTAAAACATTTCAGATGACTAAAATGTGACTAAAGACTTGACTAAAACTACATCCAAACTGCTGTCAAAAGTAACCCTGGTTTTGTAAAATAATTGTAGGACTAGCCTAGTAACAAAACGGCTGAAAATGTAGGGGGCGTTGTGTCATGATCCAAAGAATCCAGAGGAGGAGGGGGGGTGTGTGGGGGGATTTTGATTGTACGACCTACAGTTCAACAGTTAGACGCCAAAAACCGTGAAGCAGCCTGTTATAGCGCCACCATGAGACTAATTTGAAGAGATTTGGGGCACACGGGCCTAGTGAGAGTGTGCGTGCAAAGTTCCACGCCAATCGGTCCAACGGTGGCTAAGATTAGCTGCTCACAGACTGACTGACAGACTGATGGACTGACGGACGGGAGTGAAAATATAGTCTCCGGCCTTTTGGCCGTCCGGCCTGGTGGAGACAATCATCTCCTGATAAATAGTTTTAATAGCAGAACTGTTATTATTTGCTATGGGGGGAATGTGTTGGGGGGGGGGGGGCATTCATGTGTCGTTTGTGATTTATCTTTGCTTTGTATTCATTTAACCATTTATTTCATGTGTATGCATTTGGTCAAAACAAAAGGCTAGTGTTCAAGAGGTGAGTTGGTGTTTGTATGTACTGTATGTGAGACAGTCACATTAAAAAGACTATTCCTATCAAGAGAAGTTGCCAGTGTGCTTCCTTTCCATCGCTCATTGAGTACAGAAGTCCTGACGTCACTCGTTCATCCCCTGGGTCGTAGGCCTAAAGTAATTTCTCTATGGAGAATAACATTGGGTCATCTTAGAATCGTCTCATATAAGAATTGTAAATGGTAAATAAAGAATTGTGGTCCAAAAATAAACAAACTGTCTCTGCGATATTGTCAGGGAGGAGGTTCTGTATCGTTTATGATAGTCTGTCACTTATATTTGATACAGTCTGTTTCTGGCAAAGATTTAACTAATTTGGCGGAAGCAACATTATCGTTTTCTCACCGTCAGTTGCTTCATATCCATAAGAGTCAAACCACCGGGATCATTTGTTTATTTTTGGAACACAGTTCTTATTTGACGTGATATAAACACGTCTATGAGAATTCAGAACAGGGGGGAAAAATCGAGACCCAGGTAGGATGTGTAAATTACGACAGACTTCGGTGCTCTATTACCATGGTATAAAAATATACTGTGCTGTTTCACTGTGTGTGTAACAGCACTCCCTCTTGTGTGATGATAGCCCATAGGACTAATATACATACTGTACTTGGTTCATATCGTTGCTGTCGGGACGAAACCTTGTATGTCCAAAACTACCTTTTTTATTTGTATTTATTATAGTGAAAATATCTGCTCTTTGTGACCTTGTAGTTCAGCTGTTTCCACTACGTTTGTGCGACATTCTTGTATGATGATGTATGGCATTCATTTATGGGGGGGGGGGACACAAAGTTGATATTTGGGCTATTCAAAAATAGCAGATCTACAAGCTCATAGCGCGGCACAGAGTGCCACGCTATGAGCTTGTATATCTGCTATTTTTGGAAAAGAATCGTGAAAATGTGTGTAAATCTTTATATATATATATATATATATATATATATATATATATATATATCTATATCTATATCTATATCTATATCTATATCTATCTATATCTATATCTATATCTATATATATATCTATATATAACTCAAGTCTTTGAATCTGGGGGGGTCCCTGGAACAAAATATTTTGAGATGGGGGGGTCCGCAGTCAAATACATGGCATTTTGGGGGTCCTTGACATGAAAGTTTGAGAACCACTGATATTACAGCAACGTAGGTTTTTTTCACCAAAAGAAAAAAGTATTTAGAAGACATTTGTAAAATCCCCAGAAGCAAAGATTTGATTTAAAAACCCTAAAAATATATATATATCAAAAAGATTTGCACACATTTTCACCATTTTTCAAAAATAGCCCAAAGAAATCAAAAAATGGCCTCTCCTTTACATACATTAGCACTTTATTGTGCTTCTATTCTCTAATATTTTAACTGCATTGATTTTGATTCTGATAAGGAGATACAAGGTTTCTAACCGACAGCAGTGATATGCTGTTGAAGGTTTGAACTTCTGTCTGCTGGATTAGGTGAAGTATTTCTACTGACATAATTCTTGTATTTTGATTTGACTCTAGTAATACTTCTACTACTACCACTACAATACTACTCCACTACTACCACAATTTATAATATTAAAGGGATAGTTCACAAAAAAAGGACTTCAGTAGGATACAACAGCAGTGACCCCACAGAAATGTGTGTGGGGAGGAATTAATTGGCATGACGACTACATTGGGAAGAAAAGGGCGGTAAACAATTATTGGCTACTCTAAATTTAAAATAAATAGAATAAGTCATTTTTTGGGTGAACTGCTCCTTTAAAACATTTCATATAGCACTTTTGAAAATATTTAAGAAGTGCTTTGTCAAATGTTAATGCTTATGTGCATTCCTAACTCTGTAAATTAACAATATACTGTATTCAGAAAAAGCCATTGCACCCGACCTTTAAACATCTGAATGGGGGAAAAAAGAGCAAAAAAAACAGGATGAATGAATGGAGATGTTATTTATCATGTGTTTTATTTTATTTTTTTACAATTCAATGGGACTCAAACCCACAACCACTCCAGTAGCCTCTACTCCACAGGCTTCTCCTCCTCCACTTTCTTTGGGCAAACCTCTGCATGGGGGGGGGGGAGAGGACAGGAAAGAGACAGGACAGCTGTCAGCTACAGCAGTGGTTCCCAAAAACACTGGGTCCGGAGTCGGACCAGTGTTGATTTCGTCGACTAAAACTATGACGAAAAATGTTGGTCGACTACCTTTTTACACTGACGAGAACTAAATAAAAACTCAATACAAACTCAATAAAAACTAAGCTATGATGACTAAAACTAAGACTAAATATACTGAGAATTTCATCAACAAATAAAAACTAGGCTAAAATATTAGTGAGAGATCTAGAGGAGAAGAGATCCAGTAGAACTAAAAGACAATACAAGTCATTTTATGTTTGGTTGCGCTCTGAAAATAGCAGATCTACAAGCTCAACGCGTCGCGCTGCGACGTGTTGTGAGCTTGTTTCAGACGCGTTGTGAGCTTCGTGCTGCGACGCGTTGTGAGCTTGTAGATCGGCTATTTTCAGCATGCAACCAAGTGTAAAATCAGCCATTACGACACCATCAAGGCACCGCCAACATACATTTTATATATAATCTTATGATATTTAGTCGACTAAAACTAGACAAAAACTAAAACATTTCAGATGACTAAAATATGACTAAAACTAAATGGAATTTTATTCAAAAGATTATGACTAAAACTAAATAAAAAAATGCTGTTAAAAACAACACTGGTCGGGACAATTTTTTTTACGTTAAAAAACTGAAAATAAAAACTCCAATAAATTAAAACGTTAAATAGTGAAAACGCCAGATCCATAAGCTCACAACGCATCATGACGCGCTGTGAGCTTGTAGATCGACTATTGGTTCGGGACCCGACGGAAACTATATGCTGTGTCTGTGCATGAGTATTGTTGTTTATTTAATTGCACGAGGAGAATTCTATGATGATAATACATACCAGACTTCCCATCGTACACGTAGTGACGGTCGAGTATGAACTTCAGACATTCAGCTTGTTTATCAATGACAGTTGATTTTTCAGCTGTGAACTTCTCAAGCTCCTGATGTTTACCTTCTCTCTCTAACACACACACACACACACACACACACACACACACACAGTGTTACTAAGAACTAGCAGTCATTGTACCAGGCAACACTCACATTGTATTCTGTCATGACTATGCAGTGACTGAATGTCCATTGTATTTGTCTATACCAGTGGTTCTCAAAGTGGAGTCCGGGGACCCCCAGGGGTCCTTGAGGGAGTTCCAGGGGGTCCCCAGCTAAATGATGGATAGTTAGGAATGGACCTTATGGGTCTGTAACTCTGAGAGTGTACAAATGAGTTAACATAGATTGTACAATATAAATTTGGGTCCCAGAGATAGAAATGCCATTAAATGGGGGTCCGTAGCCATAATGCATGTCAAACTGGGGGTCCTTGAAATTAAAATGGTTGATAAATACTGGAGCTGTAAAAATCTTCTCTTATGGGGGTCCCTGGCATATCATTTCAAATGGGGGTCCGCGAAGTGACAATTTGCAGGTCCTTGACATGAAAAAGTTGAGCAATGCTCTCACTAAATAAGTGTAGAGGAAATTGAGGAATATATTGTGTCATTGTTTCAGCTACTATGCACCCCAGACATATAAAGCTTATAAGGATTTGTAATGCAAGGAATTTGTAATTTGTAAGGAAATGTAAACATGGCAACTCTTTTAGATGTACAGTAGGCCTACGTAGGTTTATGGTTTCCCAAGGACTATAGCCGTTTCAGTCCGACTTCACTGTAGCCTATAGTAGTCTTTTCATAAATGATATTTGTACTTAGGCTGTCGATATTTGAGAAATGTAAAGTTTCAAATACAAAATCAGTAGTAGTAGTTACTAGTTGTGAATTAGCAAACTGGACATTTAGACTGAATGTTTCCTTTATCCTCATCTTGCCCTAATGCACGCAACTGTTTGGCCAGGTTTTATTTTTGTTGGAGCACCCCAGGGAAGCGTGCTGAGCCCTCTCCTCTACTCCCTGTACACCAGGGGTCTTGTTTTTCAGCCCAAGGACCCCTTAGCTGAGAGAGAGAGATGAAGCAGGGACCCCTTAGCTGAGAAAGAGAGATGAGGCAGGGACCCCTCCACGACATATTGTATGAAATTCTGTTGCACATTAAACTTTTTCGTAGATAGCCTCATAGACGTGTGTGTGTGTGTGTGTGTGTGTGTGTGTGTGTGTGTGTGTGTGTGTGTGTGTGTGTGTGTGTGTGTGTGTGTGTGTGTGTGTGTGTGTGTGTGTGTGTGTGTGTGTGTGTGTGTGTGTGTGTGTGTGTGTGTACTCACTGTAGAAGAAGAGAACGCGTGCCTCCTGTCCAAAGAAGGTTGCTCGGTAGATTCTGACCAGACAGTCAGGGCAGGTCCTGTAGAACACCACATCCGCTATGGCAGAATGCTTAGTCTGTACGCCATCCTGTTCCCTCACTACACACACACACACACACACACACACACACACACACACACACACACACACACACACACACACACACACACACACACACACACACACACACACACACACACACACACGGACAGACACTCTTATGTGATTCATTATACATAGAACCTGTATCCTGCTTGCACTGCTAACACACTACCCTCAAAATAATAATATAATGAAGAAAACATTTCAATAAGAAGACGTGTATGTAAGGGATAATGTATGGGGAGGTGGTCATTATTGAAATGTAAAGCCCGACAGGGTGATTATCCACCGACGCGATAGCGGAGGTGGATAATCACCCTGAAGGGCTTTAAGTAAAGATAGATATTCTATCCATTCATATTATATTCATTGTGTATTTTATATGTATTGATAGACTGTACATATCGTCTCTGTCGGGTGGAAACCTCATTATGTCCAAAACTGTTACTTTTTTCAGGATTCAAATTCAAAAGTAGCAGATCTACAAGCTCGAAACGCTTGTAGACTTTTGATGCTTTTGTGTCACGCTGTAGTGTGATCAAGTAGGGTGTTAATTTATGAAAAAACACAAAAAGTTAAAATATGGAGATCAGAGGTTTATGTGCAGATATTAAGGACCAGCAGCTCAGTTTTTTTTAACAGTATTTTATATTGACTTTTATTTGTGTTCTTGTTAACCCATTAAGACCGGGAAGGCATTTTAAGATGTCTTTGGCTATTAAAGAATAGCAGATATACAAGGCCATGAGCTTGTAGATCTGCTATTTTTGGAAACATCACGAAAATGTGTGCAAATCTTTGAATATATATATTTTTTAAAGCGAACATTTGTAACCCAAATCTTTGCTTCTGGGGGGCCCCTGGAACAACATATTTTACAAATGTTTGCTTTAAAAGATATATATTCGGCCTAGACCGTGGCGTCGCGGTCTAGGCACCCTGGTTGAAAATCCTTAATAGCAGTGTGCCGCGGGTTCGCGTCCCGTTCCCGTCGGCCTTTCCTGCATGTCTTCCCCCCATCTCTCTCCCCATTCTTCCTGTCAGACTACTTTCTCTGTCCCTCTTCAATGAAAAATAATAAAAATCTACCACAAACAAATCTTTAAAAATATATATATATATATATATATTCAAAAACGTCCACGAATAGGTTTTCATGTCAAGGACCCCCAAAGTTATATGTAGGTATTTGGCTGCGGACCCCCATCTCAAAAATATGTTGTGCCAGGGACCCCCAGAAGCAAAGATTTGAGTAAAACCGTTGCACAAATGTTCACGATTTTTCATAGAATAGCAGATATACAAGCTCATAGCGCGGCACGAAGTGAGGCGCTATGAGCTTGCAGATCTGCTATTTTTGAATAGCCAAAGTATAAAATATGGTTAAAGTGGTTAGAATGATTGTGACGCACTGACGTTATACTGACTCATTTAGCTGGGGACCCTCTGGTACCCTCCCAAAGACCCCTGGGAGTCCCCGGACCCCACTTTAAGAACCAATGTTCTTATATAAGGTGGAACTCACCGAAGTCTGTAACATGCAGAGTGAGTGCGGTGCTGTCCCTGTCTACCACTGTGGCCTCACTGATGCGAGCCACACACACGCCATTCCTACAAGACAACACATACACACACACAGAGGTGGGAAAAGTACTCACATTATTTTTACTTAAGTAAAAGTACTGTATCAATACTGCAATGTAGAAATACTCCGTTACAACAAGTAAAATTCCGGAATTCTAAATTTACTCGAGTGAAAGTACAAAGGTTATGCCTTTAAATCAATGAGTTAAACCCAAAAATATCACACACAGCAACTTTAAATGTATAACAGTACTCGCAGGTCTTTAACCCATTGAGACCTGGAACTCATCTGTGTCACTTTTTAGATTTGAGCTAAAAAAGCATTATTTTACACTTTGGCTATTCAAAAATAGCAGATATACATCTGCTATTTTAGAAGAATCGTGGGTCCCTGGAACAAAATGTTTTGAGATGGGGGGTCCACGGCCATATTTGTTTTTGAGAACCACTGATTTTAGAGCAAATATGTTTTTTTCAAAAAAACTGTTAGGATTTAGAAGACATTTGTAGAATCCCCCAGAAGCAAAGATTTGAGTTACAAATGTTTGCTTTAAAAACGCATAAATCCAAAGATTTGCACACATGCATTTTTCACGATTTCTCAAAAAATAGCAGATCTACAAGCTCATAGCGCGGCACTCAGTGCCGCGATATGAGCTTGTATATCTGCTATTTTTGAATAGCCCAAAGAAATCAACACACAGAAGGTCTTAACACAAAATCTGCCAGAACTATTTCAGATTTTTTGCAGTTGTCTGCCAGAGATTTTTCATTGAAAAAACAAAATGCGTGATTGGCAGCCATGGGTGTAGTGTGTGTCACAGTACTCACAGGTCTTTGTTCATCTCGTGGTAGTGGACGGCTGTGTTGTCAGCGTTCATGGACATGTCCAGGTGAGAGGTGGAGATGTTGCCGATCATGGCCACGCCCGGCTCGAAGTCTGCGAACGCCGCGACCAGCACCCACTGCCCGAAGATCTGAGAGGGCGTCACATTCATTATTACATCATCAGTGTCAGCACCCACTGCCCGAAGATCTGAGAGGGCGTCACATTCATTATTACATCATCAGTGCTTCACAGCACCCACTGCCCGTAGATCTGAGGGTGTCACATTCATTATTACATCATCAGTGCTTCACAGCACCCACTGCCCGAAGATCTGAGAGGGCGTCACATTCATTATTACATCATCAGTGCTTCACAGCACCCACTGCCCGTAGATCTGAGGGTGTCACATTCATTATTACATCATCAGTGTCAGCACCCACTGCCCGTAGATCTGAGTAGACATTAGAGGGTTAACAGAATATGAGATATTAGACATCAGGGCAGCAGTGGAGAGGGCCGCTATATTTCCACACTCACTCCAGAGGGCCACGTTGCATAACTGTCCGTATTTTAACTTTTTTCAACATTCTATGTCACACAAAAGTAGCAACAATAGCCGATCTATAAGCTCAAAGCGTGTCACACTGTGAAGCGTTTTGAGCTTGTAGATCTGCTATTTTTGCTATTTTTGAATTGGAATCCAGATTTTTAGGGGCTATTTTTTTATTGGAATCCTGTAAAGTAACCTTTGTATTTAATTTCAAATGCATTTAGTTATACTTATGTTAACTTTATGAACTTAAATACAAATACATTGGACATTAAAAAGACAATAGAATTGTAATACTAGTCATTAAGCTACTAATATAGACTGAAGTCATTAAAGCGGGTCATGTTTGCATGTTTAGAATCATAACAGCTGAAATCAATAATATATCACTATTCTGATATTAACCTGCGGGCCACATTAAGTGAAGGTGGGGGCCGCATGTGGCCCCCGGGCCGCCAGTTGCCCATGTATGCATCAGGTCATTGGACATTAGGAATACAGTAGACATGAGAACATTAGACAGTGGACAGAATACAGAAGATGTTAGACAGTAGACATCAGGGCATTGGACATTAACCCATGAAGACCGGGGACGCATCTGTGTCATTTTAGTCATATTTTATACTTAAAATAGCATATATACAAGCGCATAGCACGGCACTGACACTGCTATTTTTTGGGGGAAAAATCGTGTAAATGTGTGCAACTCTTTGAATGTAGGCTTTTTTTTAGTAAAACACTTTTAACTCAAATCTTTGCTCCTGGGGTGGGTGGGTGGAGGGGGTCCCTGGAACAAAATATTTTGAAATGGGGGGGCGGGGGGTCCGTGGCCAAATACATATAATTTTGGGGGTCCTTGACACGGAAAAGTGTTGTTCCAGGGACCCCCCAGAAGCAAAGATTTGAGTTAAAAATGTTGTTTTACAAAATGCACACACATTCAAAGATTTGCAAAACGAACGTCACGATTAAAAAATAAAAATAGCAGATCTACAAGCTCATAGCGCGGCACTCGGTGCCGCGCTATGAGCTTGTAGATCTGCTATTTTTGAATAGCCAAAAGTATAACATAATGGTTATAGGCTATAATAGATAGCTGAAATGACACAGTCAGTATGCGATTGAATGGCTTCAGAAAGAACACAGCAGACATGAGACTAACCTTGTCCATCTCAGAGGTGGGCAGAGTCTCACTCAGTGGAGCACATTCCTCCTCTGGGCTGAGCTGAGCCCTGCAGCTCACAGCCAGCAGAGCCACCAGAGCGGTCAGTCTGTACAGAGAACACATGGTCTGTGTGGGTCAGTGTGGGATGAGACGAGAGGAGAGTGTAGTTGATGAGTCAACCTGCTGCTCTTTATAAATACCCCCCCCCCCCCCCCCCCCCCCGCGCCCGCCTGCCTTCCCTTAGCTGGCCCAAATGTGTTTGGACTACAAAGTCCAACGTACGTGTGTGTGTGTGTGTGTGTGTGTGTGTGTGTGTGTGTGTGTGTGTGTTATGAAATGTAATAGCATTTCATAATATACTTCCTCTACTACTGTGTGTGTGTGTGTGTGTGTGTGTGTGTGTGTGTGTGTGTGTGTGTGTGTTATGAAATGTAATAACATTTCATAATATCCTTCCTCTACTACTATGTGTGCGCACGTGTGAGCGCATGTGTGTGCGTGCGTGCGTGCGTGTGTGTGTGTCTTACTATGAATGTTACATGATTTCATTCCCATGTGTGTGGTGTTATTTGCTGTCCTGTTTGAGATGTAATTGCCCAGCATAGTCCATGGGCCAGACGAGAAGTCAGGGACACGTAAGGTGGCAAAATCTCTTTGGCACCATTTTGTTTGTAGGGTCCATATAAGTACTTTGAAACATGATAACCTTTTCAAATGAGTAGCTTTAATACTTTTTTAGGACATTCATGTTTTTGCCATTATCTCCCCACATTATCTGCACAGTAGTTCTGTACCTGGCCAATAGAACCGTTCGCAATTTGGTGTTAGGAGAATTTCTCACTTGAACTGAGTCAATGGGTACCTAGACATGAAAAATCACAGAGGTTCTCATCCGCCATAGTGCCACGAATGGCGCAATGGCCAAATCAAAAATGGCCGCCATCGCCTATGATGAAAATCCAACTTTTTTTGTTTCTGAGTGTATATACACATGCAATACCTCCATGTTGACTAATTGTGGGGTGGGGAATTCATTTCTGTTATGACCACTTTGGGTGATGTTGACCTTGAAAGGTCAGGGTCAAGGTCATCTTGCTATTTCGAAGACCTTGGCCATAACTTGGCCATTGTTAGGACTAAAAACAGGTGTAAGAAGACTAATTAAACTAATTCTGGCATTTATAATTCCTTTCTGATATTGTTTTGACCATTAAGGAGCATCTTGTCATTGAAATATGTAAGTCAATGCAATTTTTCAATAACTCAATTACTCAATAACTTTCATTGTATTTTTTTTCCAATAATGATTTGTATTATTTCTAACAAAAGACATACAAAGACATACAAATAAAATCGTAACTCAAAACCAAATAACAATTCCTCTCAAAGTGCACCATATGTGTGCATGCTGGTTAGTGTGATGGACTTTTACAGGATGGATTTTAAATGTTTCCATGGCAGAATATGATGCATGGAACTCCAGCAGCACGGCACCCACATCGGCGAGTGTCACACTTGCCTGAATACTTGCATGCTGTGAGCAGACTTGGTGGTAAGGCCTTCAGACACTTAGATGGCAGGAGTGTACCAAAGTGCTCCTCCCATCCATGTTCCATTGGTGCTAGTCTTGCCTGAGGTTCCTTGGCTGTCGCAACAGGTCGCAAGCCCTATGCACCAGAAAGACACCTTGGATGTGGCCTCTGATCACACTACTTGTGGGAGGGAGAGCATCCATTCCAGCACTGGCACAGGTATAGTTTTCTACCCTGAGGTCATCAAATGTCTTGCTGTTGTACTTGAACTGCACCCTGCCCAGACACGCACAAAGTACTTCTCTGTCAACGCGGTGTCTTGTTCGGTCAAGGTGTCTGCCTCTCCAAAGATTGTCAGATATTGCACTGGGTCAAAAGCCATAGCTGCATGTTTGGTCCCCACCTTACTCATGCAGTCATCTCCAGTCAGGATGTGTGCCTTGATCACTGTCTTGGCTAGTGGTGCTCCAAGATGAGAGACTGCTTGATGCAGTGGGAGAATGCGCCGCTTCTCACCAGTGCCATACTGCTGCCAGATCTCGTAGTATAGCAGTAATGTGAAGGTGTGTGTGTCATTGGAGACTATGTCAACTCTCTTGCACTGTTTCACATGAACAGCCCACTCCACATGCACCACCATGGGGCGGCAGTGGCTCAGGGGTAGAGTGGCCGGGTAGAGTGAACTGGAAACCGCAAGGTTCCTAGTTCGATCCCGGGCTCCCCCAGAGTTAGTGTCGAAGTGTCCTTGAGCAAGACATTGAACCCCTAATTTCTCTGAGCAGTTTGGTGCCTTGCATGGTTTCCTCCGCCATCGGTGTGTGAATGGGTGAATGTAACGTACAATCTATGTAAAGCGCTTTGGATAAAAACGCTATATAAATGCACCATTTACCACCAGCCTGTCAGCCTAAGCACCAATGGCTGTCCTGGAACTTATGGCCTGCAAGTGTGTACGGACCTGCAAGTTTCCAGACTGTTCCTGCCTTGCCAACAAATTAAAGTGCACCGAAATGTGCAAGCTACAAACCTGCAGCAATCAGAAGGAAGAGGAGGAAGATGAAGTGGAACTGATTATTGATGATGATGATAATGATGACGATGACGAATACTGAATAATTGATATTGGTATGACAGTTATGATGATGATGATGATGATCATTGATTAAAGTACCTCTCAAGCCTACTCCATAAACCGACTCTGTCACGGACCCTGTGGTCCACAGACTTGGACCTCCTCTCTGTCCCTAAGGCAAACAAGTGAACCATGTTCTGAACCTTGTTCTGAAGGCTCTGTCGGGGACAGAGCCTTCAGTGTGGCAGCCCCCACCCTGTGGAACTCTCTCCCAATAGGGATTGGTCATGCTCCTGCTCCATGCTCATGTAACACTGGACTCTTAAGGCTGTGTGTCTTGAAAAGACACCTGTTCTCTCAGGCTTATGGCATATAGTTGTTTGTTGTTTTGTTAGTTTGGCTGTTGGTTGTTCATTGTTTTTGAAAGGCGCCATATACATTCAAGCTACTATTATTATTATTATTTTATTAATATTAAAGTGAATGAAAGAGAGAAAATTATTTCCCCCCCCCCCCCTCTGTATCACATGTTCTGTTCAAAAAAAGTGGCACGCTTTCTTCATTATTTGAATATATGGTTGGTGTCTTTGAAGACTGATAACTGTGACTAATCTACCACTTGGGAAAGGCTATCATGATCAAATATCATCTAGGGATATAGACCTATTCAAAATACAAAACTAGATTTTGCAAATGTTGCACTTGAGTGACCCCGATTAGTGAAAATGCTGTTCACATCGTATCACAACGTGAAGTGTTGTGAGCTTGTAGACATGCCATTTGCTGAATGTTTGCCCCAGAATAGGCATGCTAGGGTTCATGTGGTTAAATAAGTGAATGTAAGAGATTGAATAATGTTTTTTTCCCCTCTGTATGACATGTTCTATTCAAAAAAGGTTAGGCGATTTTTTCATTCTTTGGATCTATGGTTGGTGTCATTGAAGGCTGATAACTAGGACTAAGCTACTACTTGGGAAGGGTTATCATGTTGAAATATTATCTAGGGATATAGACCTTTTCAAAAAACCAAACTAGAATTTGCCACCTTGAGTGTCCCTGATTAGTGAAAATTCTGACCTGGGCCCATGGACTAGCAGGCTTTTTCTGTTCTGTCTCAATACCTTGTTGTTTTTAATCTCACTGAATGTAAAGCACTTTGGGAGTTCTCTCTGTGAGAAGTGGTGTATAAATCTAATTTACTTACTAGGAATGGAATAGGAATGATTCAAAAAGAAGCATCCTTTAGTCGATTTGAGTCTGGCCTTTGCATCGCCTAGTTTGGTAGCCTATGTTCGCTTTTGTGAGCAATTGTTCAGTTTACGTTTCCTCGTTTTGTTATTGTGTACTATATTTTGGCCAGTAGGATCAGATGCCCACATAAGCAGTAGTTCAAGTGAATGTAATCTGATTCCACAGCCAGTCTGCCTTCACTATACATGCACAGCCACACAAACAAAACCACACACACACCGACTGCCACACTATGAGCTTGTAGATCTGCTATTTTAGAACAATCGTGAAAATGTGTGCACATTTTTTTTATATATATATTTTTAAAGCAAACATTTTTGACTCTCTTACAACTTTCTGGGGGTCCCTGGAACAAAATATTTTGAGTCCACGGCCATATCATTTTTGAGAACCACTGATATTATAGCAAATATGTCTTTTCAAAAACCTGTTATGATTTAGAAGACATTAGTAGAATCCCCCAGAAGCAAAGATTTGAGTTACAAATGTTTGCTTTAAAAATACATATATCCATTTGCACACATTTTTCTTTTTTTCTTTTTCAAAAATAGCAGATCTACAAGCTCATAGCGCGGCACTCGGTGCCGCGCCATGAGCTTGTAGATCTGCTATTTTTGAATAGCCCAAATAAATCTAAAAATGGACACACAGATGCGTTCCAGGTCTGAATGGGTTTAATGGGTTAATAGAAAATGATGACTAACAGTCAGACATCATGGCTCCAGCCACAGGCGTTCCTACTGTATGTTCAATCCATACTGTATGTTTAACTGTGACATGTGTTTGTCATGGCTGTCTGAACTCCATGTACAGTACAGTACAGTAACCTGATAAGGTAGAAGCTCCTTTGGATGCTGGCACGATGAACTCATAAGTACAGTTCATCAACATAATGTTTACATAAAGTCATGTAAACATTATGAAATTATGAAAACATATGATCACGGTGTCTCTCACAGTGGTGTTCATGAAGCGTGCCCCCACACAAGCCAGCCTTGCGTCACAGCATACACACCCGGGCGAATGTACACACACACACACACACACACACACACACACACACACACACACACACACACACACACACACACACACACACACACACACACACACACACACACAGAGACAGACAGACAGACCACGTATGCACACATGTACATGCACACATGTACCCACACATACACGCACGCATGCACACACAAACACACTCTGGAAGCTGGTTGGTGTGTGAAGCTGCCATGTTAGAACTGTGTTTCAAAAAACTGTGTTTTTTCGGTTTTCTATTTAAGTAGCCTAAGAATGGCTTATTGTCAGAAGAATCAGCTGGTTTCAGTGGTAAAGCCCTGGGAGATGGATTGCATGCATTTATTTATATATATATATATATATATATATATATATATATATATATATATATATATATATATATATATATAGGGCATAGCAGTGCTGGCCATTTTCTGTTTCCATTCCAAAATACTCAATGCATTTTTCTCATTGACATTTCCAAAAATATTTATATCAATTCATTTAAGCCTAGAATCAAGCCATCCAGGGTCCTGGTGAATCATGACCATAAAACATTTTTTTCTGTGATTTTATTTTATTTTATATTTAATCATATTATATACTATTTAATAAATACCCTTTGTTTTGCCGTTTTCAAAAAAAGTGTTTTCACAGAATCATACGTTTTATGGTCATGATTCACCAGGACCCTGGATGGCTTGATTCTAGGCTTAAAATAATTGATATAAATATTTTTGGAAATGTCAATGGGAAAAATGCATTGACTATTTTGAAAATTACAAAAAAAAATGACATCCTAGATCTGCTATTTTCGGCTACTGTTCCCCTCAGAAAAGGAATTCTAGGGTTCAAGTGGTTAATGTAAAAAAAACTAAATCCTATCACACAAAGATTTGGCAGACCCCCTACAGTAGCTTTGAGGACCTCCTAGGGGTCCCGGACCCCCTGTTGAAGACCCCTGGTCTTAAGTAATGTTAAGTACACATGTGAACATGAACGATACATCATGATCACACTTTTGTATCCACTATTGTATCCTTCAACTTCTTGTGTATGCCCCTAAATGACTGGATATAATGGAAACACTCTCAGGGCTTTGTATTATCCTTTTAGCATTGCTTGCGTAATTGTACTTGCTGCACTGTTTGCAATTTGTTAACAAAGAGTATGTTCATGCTCCTGGAAGATGAGCCCTTCTGATTAGGGATGGTGGTGACCCCGTGACCTTTCCTGTAGCACCACCTGTGTGTGATGTCGTAATGACATGGAAAATGAAGCACTCTTGCAACTTCTCTTGACTAGAATACTTTTGAATGTGACTAGGGTTGGCCAACCGGTAACCGTTGAGAAATTGGCCACCGGTTAACACTAACGGCTAATGGTTAACCGTTAAAAAAAAAAATGTTTAAGGGTAAAAAATGTTTCTAATTGTTTTTTTGGCCAAGTCTACACCTGCAACCACACGGAACTTCCACTTTATTCTTCTTCTTCCTCGTCTTTGTATTGGTAGTGTTTGTGTTGGAGTGCCTCAGTGCGGCTGCAGAGTTCATGTGCAACCTCTTCCAGAGAGAGATAGAGACACTAGAAACTCTGCTGGAGACACAAAACAAACTGCGTAGACTTGGAAATAGAAGCCCTTTGAAATAAAATGTATTTTGGCCATTTCTTTTAACGGTTATCGATTAATTACTAACGGTAACCGGTTGATAAAATGTCTCCATTTGGCCATCCCTAAATGTGACTCTCTCACACACACACACACACACACACACACACACACACACACACACACACACACACACACACACACACACACACACACACACACACACCCAACTCAACTCTTATGTTGAGCACAGAGAGGGTGTGCTGCAGTTAGCCCTTGTGTCTTCGCCTTGCCTACTTGTTGTTAGCTAGTTGTACGAGCTTGTTTTATTGGCTCTTGTTTAGTCGATACACGTATTTGTTTAGCTCTTGCTCATTTGATTTAGCTATTTGTCTCATCTGTTTAAGAAAGTAGGTAGCTGATATATTGCACTTTTACCTTAGCGCTAGGTATACTCTTAGTTGCTTGATTTAGAAGAGAATGCACTTATGACTTCTGGTGATTAGTAGTTTCTTTCCCTACCTATGTTGAATGCACTTATTGTAAGTCACTTTGGATAAAAGCGTCTGCTAAATGACTGATGTAATGTTTTTTACTAAATAAATAGTTCAAAACAAGTGGGTTGCGCACATCCAGTTTGTTGCTGGTGCTGGACACAAAATGACAGTTTAAAAGAATAAAAGTCTGCATAACAGCATTGCTTCTCAGTGTTTCTTTTACTTAAAACACAGACATAACAGGGTAAACGATGTTTTGGCCACAGTTGGCCTTCATCAGGTGATTCATTGTATTCATTTACTAAATGAATACACATGAAATAAATGTCCAAATGAATATAAAGCAATGACATACATAACAATCAACAGCAAATCCAAACCCAAATCTTTGCTACATAACATATAAAGTTTATATAAACAATACTCGGAGTCTCCGACTGTAAATAACAGGCTAACATTAGCTAGCTGGAGGAGCGATACACTACAGTGCTGTTGTACTGAATATCTGCATTAATGGAATGCCTCTTATCCAATCACATGTATCAACTGAAACTTGTATAAACCACTTTATCGCCTACCCTGTCCTCACAGTTGGATTAGCCAAAGCCTAATATATGTTATACATGTAACGAGGCATTAATTCCATGTTCCTGATCACTTCAATACCTGATAAGGTGTAGCTATTTACCCCACATCACCAATAGCATGTGGACACCTGTTTGTCCAACGTATTCCAAACTAGTTTCTTAAAGGTAGAACTTTGGCCAAAGCATTTGTCAAAAACGACAACTTTCCTCATGTGTCTTCAGATGACTCATTTGAGTAAAGCCTTCGGCACAAACTGTACAAGTAAAGGGCTTTTCCCTTGTATGACCCCCCCATGTGCATCTGCAGATGATAATTCCGACTGAAGCTTCTTTATCAAATTGTACAAGTTAAGAGCTTCTTGTGTTTTTCCAAATCAACTGAGTGACTAAAGCCTTTGTTACAAAATAAACAAGCAAAGGGCTTTTCTCCTGCATGACTCCTTGCGTGTCTTTTCAGATCAACCCTGTGACAAAAGCTTTTGCCACAAACTGTACACGTAAAGGGTTTTTCCGCCGCATGCGTCCTCATGTGTTTTTTCAGAAGACACGTGTGACCAAAGACTTTGCCACAAAGTGTACATATAAAGATGTTTCCCCCTATGTGACTCCTCATGGGCGGAGTTTGGGATGACTTTGGGTTCTTCTTGTTCCTCAAAGTCAATCTTTGTCCTTCCACATGTTGTGTCTTGTGTGATTTCTGTGTTTTTATAGCTGACTTGCTGGCTTGGCTGGTCTCTTCCCACTCATCACTGTCTTCAGTGTCAGATTGGCTGGTCTGGCTGCTCTCTTCCCACTCATCACTGTCTTCTTCAGTGTCAGATTCAGATTCAGAACCGTGTGAAGAGAGGAGCTGGTCATCACTAGTTGGTTGTGATGTTCCACAGTCCTCTGCATCAGATTGTGTTTCCGTGTGTTCTGTGGAGGTTGTGGTGGCTAGAGGCTCTGTCTCTCTGTTTTCACCGTCATCTTCATGTTTCACTGCTAGTAATGTCTGCGTTGACCCAACGGCCTCCTCTGGACTTTGAAGTAGCTCCTCTTGTTCCTCTTTGATCTGTGGAGGCTCTGGTTCCTCCTGGACCAGACTAGGGTTCCTCTCTTGATGTTCAGGGGAAACCTCTTCACACACAGGGCGGTGCTGGACCTCTAGAAAGAAGATAAAATAAGAGAGAACTATTACATGTTGTTCCGTTCTATAATTTATAAGCTTTAGAGTCGTTCTGTATCAAATAATGTTATTTCACTATTTCTTTTCAAGATCTTTTTGAAAATAGCAGATCTACAAGCTCACTGTGAGCTTGTAGATCGTCTATTTTCAAATAGCTTATGTACTGTAGTATAGGTTTAAAGTGCTAATGTAGCCTAGTCGCCTCTTTGGGTCTTGTTTTCATAAGACCTGCTTAAGGCTGCTTATTTCTCTCACAACACCTGGCACACGTTTTGCCGTTTCCTCCGTCTACATGGAGACGGGACGCGGAGCGTTGTCAAAGAATTCCACTCTGGAGGTTGGTTTCACTTAGTTGCGGATTCAAGCCCGAAAACGCCGTTCCCGTCTAAACGGACTGATAGGTGGATTTTTATGGAACAAAACTTTGCAGATACTGTAAGAAAGAGGATAATTCCAGCTTTCCGTAGGCCTACAGCTGCCATGTTGGTGAGTTTAACGTTGTTTAATACTATCAGATAGGACTTTTCTGTGTGGATGTGTATGGGCTGTCAAGGGTTGGTGTTTTAACTCTAGAATCAAGAAATGTAAAATAGAATTTAGAGTTGCTTGCGGCTACAGCTTTCTATGAAAGCTATGAAAAAGTTCAATCTGCAGCACAAGCTTATAAAATATGTAGTGGGGGGTCCCGGCTTCATGTCTCTCTCAGCTAAGGGGTTCTTGGCCTGAAAATATGTAGTGGGGGTCCATGCTTCATCTCTCTCTCAGCTAAGGGGTCCTTGGCCAAACGCATATGAAACTGGTGGTCCTTGAAATTAAAAACGTTGAATCACGTAAAGTAACTATAGTGCATTTACTTTGTAGGTATTTTTACTTCTAATCACTACATCTAAGGGCCAAATATTATACTTTTACTCCACTACAATCATTTATTTCAAAACTTGTGTTACTAGTTACTTAGTAGATTTTGATTATTATTACAACACATACATTAACCACTTCAGCCCTATTTACATTTTGGCCATCTGAAAATAGCCGATCTACAAGCTCACAATATTGTGAGCTTGTAGATCTGCTATTTTCAAACGATGTTTTACACAATTGAAAACTTGTGAAATGGGACATTCTGCAAAAGTAATACTTTTCTACACTGTTTAACATTATTTTGAATTCAGCATTATTGATACTTTTACTTAATTGACTTTTTCCACCACTGGTAAAAACTCCATAGTGTTTATTTAAAGTACATTGTAGTGTACTGAACCAACCTGTTTTGTGTAATCTGATGTCAGGCTTTAAAACCACATCCAGGATTCTTTGTTGTTGCTCAATGTGTTGTTTGGAGCTGAAAGCTTGATCCTCATATTCTGTTAGAATCCTTTCAAACACCACAAAGATCTCTTCAACGGCTACAGACAGTCTCTCGTTGACAAAAGACCTCAGTGTTTGTATTTGAGACATGATTAAGGGCATTGAATGGGGTTGAAAATGGAACTAATTCAAAGATAACGGTAACGTACTACGTGGTGTGCGACGCGCAACCAAACTAACGCTCAAACAATAACAAACAAAGAACTCAAACAACTTCCGGGTGGACGTAGCCACGGCTCACGTGACTCGTCTGTCACATGCGTCATGGCGCTACTTGTTCCTGTTTTTTGAAGATTTTACATTAACAACCCGTACATCTACATAAAGGTTCAGATTTCTAATATAAAGTGCTGACCCCGCGACCATGGATGTTACAAGTTAAAGCGCCTGGGTTTAAATATCGTTATCTTCCGTATTGCTCAATAAAATGCATTTTAATCCAATTGGCAGCCATTGTTTTATTTTGTATTAATGCATCAGAGTGCAATACACCTCCCAACCGATAGGGGCGTGTTTGAAAGCATATGGAGACATTTCTGGACAAATGGCCAGCGATCGGATTAAAAAGTATTTTATTGAACAATACAGAAGATGCGGGTACTAAGACCCAGGCGCTTTAACTTGTAACATTTCTGGCCGTAGGGTCAGCACTTTATATTTGAAATTTGAACGTTTATGTAGATGTACTGGTTGTATATGTAAGATTTTCAAAACACAGGAACAAGTAGCGCCATGTCATGTTTCAGGGCTCGGGTGGACGAAGTGACACGAATGGTGTTGATTTGAAGCTTGCTGGTGGAGAAGCACTGTTGCCATATTTTGTGAGTGAAATAAGCAACCAGGTCTAGGGAAACGAGGCCAAAAGAAGCAACTAGGCCACATGAGAGCATTGCATGCTATTTGGAAAATAGTCGATCTACGTGAGCTTGTAGATCGGCTATTTTCAAAAACTCTTGCAATAAAATGTGGAATATAATATTTTTGAAACATTCTAACAACGCAAAATTAATGCTCCCTGGAACAAAAAAAATGTCATGAAAATATTTTAGAACCACTGTTTTAAAAAATAATAAAAAAAAATAAACAAGTCTAAATAAGCAAGTAGGCTACACTTTAGAAACGAGCCCAAAAAAACTCAACCCGCAACTACCAATATTTACAAGCAACTTTCACACAATGGACATGGTGTTGATTTGAAGCTTGCCGCCATCTGCTGGAGAAGGTGTGTAGTACAGCTCCATTGGTGCTTGATCCATGAATCATCTGATTCATCTATCTCACGCATAGAGTTATAATATTTGCCATGGCATCAACTTCACACCAGCAAATTGACACTAAGTAACCGTTTTAAGTCACAACAATAAGTAATACACTTATCCCCACTGCAAAAAGATGCATGCATTTTAAACTTGGCTTGATGCAGAGTTATGCAGCATTCAGCTACCTGCTGCTATAGTCTCAGGCAGGGGGTCCTCAAAGATACTGAAGGGGGGGGGGGGGGGGGGTCTTTGTATGATAAGGACTTTGTTTTTGTATTTTTACATTAACCACTTGAACCCTCGCATGATCCCTATATTCTGAGGGGAACAGTAGCCGAAAATAGCAGATCTACAAGCTAGTACTTCTGCAACTAAATTAGATCGTCTATTTCCGGTGAAGAGGTTCAGTGTACAGGGGGGGAAAGAGCAGACCAAGTACCGAGCCAAAGGGTCAAGTTTAAACAGGGTTAAAAGGAGTAGTTCCCCCAAAAAATGTTATTTTCTATCAATTATACACCCTGATGAAGCCTTGAATTCATGTCCATTTTCTTTTGTCGCATTCCTGAGCCAATAATTTGATGACCGGGTCATCGGTCAGTAGGAGACTCAGTAGGACACTCTTTGAGTCGACTCTGCCCGTCAAAAAATTATCGGTTTAGGAATGCGACAAAAAAAAAAGTAAGTAATTTTAGTAAAATTACTAAAGTAATTTTCCGGGTGAACTACTCCTTTAAGTTGTATGAAAACACACATTTAACATGAATCCAATATGTAGTGGTGGGAGGGGGTCCCTGCTTCATCTCTCTCTCAGCAAAGGGGCCCTTGGCCTGAAAAACGTTCAAGACCCCTGGTCTAAGGACTTTGTCATGGACCCCCAATCGATACCTGTTAGGCTGCGGACCCCCATTTGAAAAGATGTGGTGCCGTAAGTGGGGAGAGAGAAACCTATGATCTGAATAGTCATTCTTATAATACAGCACATTCTGTCATTGGAATACCTTCTATCTGGTGGAGGTGTGGTTAAATAATCCACTTCAAACCTGGCAACCATATTTTGGGCATGTCATAGGCAATAATAATAATAATAATAAGTATATAATATAGTTAAATGGATCTACAAGCTCACAATGCGTCGTGAGCTTGTAGATGAGCTTTTTCCCTTTTTTTTGTGGTACCGGGACTCCCCTTTGAGAACCACTGACATAAATGAGCCATTTTCCACCAAACCAACTTGTTTAATGGACTTTAAATAACTAAATGAGAGAGAGAGATAAATACCCTTTAACAGTTTAGAGTTAATGTATATTTATTATGGAGAGAGACGAAGCACAAGGCAGTGGGTTAAGCCTTTTACTTTGTTGTATGACAATTAGCAAAGATAATCAATCTACAAACTCAGACATTGTTTAAGTGGTTAAATCAGATGGTACCAGTGGCGTGCACAGACATTTTGAGGGGCAGGTGCTCAAGTAAATTATACTTTTTTTTGTTTACTTGGTCTGTTCTTTTTTCCCTCTACACCTATACCTCTTTGCCAAAAATAGCCGATCTACAAGCCCACTATTTTTGGCTAAAGTTCTCCTCAGAAAAGGGATGCTAGGTTTCGAGTGATTATGGTAAAAAGAAAAGTCATATCAAATAAAGATTTGGCGGTTAACACTAAAGGCTAATGGTTAACCGTTAAAAAAAAAAAGTTTTTTTTAAGGGTAAAAAATGTTTCTAATTGTTTTTTTTTGCCAAGTCTACACCTGCAACCACACGTAACTTCCACTTTATTCTTCTTCTTCCTCATCTTTGTATTGGTATTGTTTGTGTTGGAGTGCCTCAGTGCGGCTGCAGAGTTCATGTGCAACCTCTTCCAGAGAGAGATAGAGACACTAGAAACTCTGCTGGAGACACAAAACAAACTGTGTAGACTTGGAAATAGAAGCCCTTTGAAATAAAATGTATTTTGGCATTTTTTCTTAACGGTTATCGATTAATTAACCGTTAAGGCCTAACGGTAACCGGTTAATAAAATGTCTCCATTTGGCCATCCCTAAATGTGACTCTCTCTCTCACACACACACACACACACACACACACACCCAACCAACTCAACTCTTATGTTGAGCACAGAGAGGGTGTGCTGCAGTTAGCCCTTGTGTCTTCGCCTTGCCTACTTGTTGTTAGCTAGTTGTACAAGCTCGTTTTATTGGCTCTTGTTTAGTCGATACACGTATTTGTTTAGCTCGTGCTCATTTGATTTAGCTATTTGTCTCATCTGTTTAAGAAAGTAGGTAGCTGATATATTGCACTTTTACCTTAGCGCTAGGTATACTCTTGGTTGCATGTTTTAGAAGATAATGTACTTATGACTTCTGGTGATTAGTAGTTTCTTTCCCTACCTATGTTGAATGCACTTATTCCTAAGTCACTTTGGATAAAAGCGTCTGCTAAATGACTAATGTAATGTTTTTACTAAATGAATAGTTCAAAACAAGTGGGTTGCACAGATCCAGTTCGTTGCTGGTGCTGGACACAAAATGACAGTTTAAAAGAATAAAGGTCCGCACAACAGCATTGCTCCTCAGTGTTTTGTTTACTTAAAACACAGACATAACAGGGTAAACAATGTTTTGGCCACAGTTGGCCTTCATCAGGTGATTCATTGTATTCATTTACTAAATGAATACACGTGAAATAAATGTCCAAATGAATATAAAGCAAGGACATAAATAACAGTCAACAGCAAATAACAAAAAATGTTGCTACATAACATATAAAGTTTATATAAACAATACGCAGAGTCTCCGACTGTAAATAACAGGCTAACATTAGCTAGCTGGAGGAGCAAAATATTACAGTGCTGTTGTACTGAATATCTGCATTAATAGAATGCCTCTTATCCAATCACATGTATCAACTGAAACTTGTATAAACCACTTTATCACCTACCCTGTGAGTAGGCTTATGATGTGCCTACAGCTGGATTAGCCAAAGCCTAATATATGTTATACATGTAACGTGGCATTAATTCTGTGTTCCTGAACCCTTCAATACCTGATAAGGTGTAGCTATTTATTTACCCCACATCACCAATAGCATGTGGACACCTGTTTGTCCAACGTATTCCAAAATAGTTTCTTAAAAGTAGAACTTTGGCCAAAGCATTTGTCAAAAACGACAACTTTCCTCATGTGTCTTCAGATGACTCATTTGAGAAAAGCCTTCGGCACAAACTGTACAATTAAAGGGCTTTTCCCCCATATGACCCCCCCATGTGTGTCTTCAGATGATAATTCCGACTGAAGCTTCTTTATCAAATTGTACAAGTTAAGAGCTTCTTGTGTTTTTCCAAATCAACCGAGTGACTAAAGCCAAAATAAACAAGCAAAGGGCTTTTCCCCTGCATGACTCCTTGCGTGTCTTTTCAGATCAACCCTGTGACAAAAGCTTTTGCCACAAACTGTACAAGTAAAGGGTTTTTCCGCCGCATGCGTCCTAATGTGTTTTTTCAGAAGACACGTGTGACCAAAGACTTTGCCACAAAGTGTACATACAAAGATCTCTCCCCCTATGTGACTCCTCATGGGCGGAGTTTGGAATGATTTTGGGTTCTTCTTGCTTCTCAAAGTCAATCTTTGTCCTCCCACATGTTGTGTCTTGTGTGATTTCTGTGTTTTTATAGCTGACTTGCTTGCTTGGCTGGTCTCTTCCCACTCATCACTATCTTCAGTGTCAGATTGGCTGGTCTGGCTGCTCTCTTCCCACTCATCACTGTCTTCTTCAGTGTCAGATTCAGATTCAGAACCGTTTGAAGAGAGGAGCTGGTCATCACTAGTTGGTTGTGATGTTCCACAGTCCTCTGCATCAGATTGTGTTTCCGTGTGTCCAGTGGAGGTTGTGGCTAGAGGCTCTGTCTCTCTGTTTTCACCGTCATCTTCATGTTTCACTGCTAGTAATGTCTGTGTTGATCCAACAGCCTCCTCTGGTCTTTGAAGTAGCTCCTGTTGTTCCTCTTTGATCTGTGGAGGCTCTGGTTCCTCCTGGACCAGACTAGGGTTCCTCTCTTGATGTTCAGGGGAAACCTCTTCACACACAGGGCGGTGCTGGAACTCTAGACAGAAGATAAAATAAGAGAGAACTATTACATGTTTTACATTCTATAATGTATAAGCTTTAGAGTCGTTCTATATCAAATATAGATATATATATATCAAATATTATTTCATTATTTCTTTTCAAGATCTTTTTGAAAATAGCAGATCTACAAGCTCACTGTGAGCTTGTAGATAGTCTATTTTCAAATAGCTTATGTACTGTAGTATAGGTTTAAAGTGCTATTTAATGTAGCCTAGTCGCCTCTTTGGGTCTTGTTTTCATAAAATTGGCTGCTTATTTCTCTCACAACACCTGGCAACGACACACGTTTTGCCTTTTCCTCCGTCTACATGGAGACGGGACGCGGAGCGTTGTCAAAGAATTCCACTCTGGAGGTCGGTTTCACTTAGTTGCGGATTCACACTTTGCAGATACAAAGAGGATAATTCAAGCTTTCCGTACAGCTGCCATGTTGGTGAGTTTAACATTGTTTAATACAATCAGATAGGATGTTTCTGTGTGGATGTATGGGCTGTCAAGGGTTACTGTTGCAACTCTAGATTCAATAAATTTAAAATAGAATTTAGAGTTGATTGCGGCTACAGCTTTCTATGAAAGCTATGAAAAAGTTCAATCTGCAGCACAAGCTTATAAAATATGTAGTGGGGGGTCCCTGCTTCATCTCTCTCTCAGCTAAGGGGTCCTTGGCCAAACGCATATGAAACTGGTGGTCCTTGAAATTAAAAACATCGAATCACTACAAGTAACTAAGTGCATTTACTCGAGTACTGCACTTAAGTACAATTTTTAGGTACTTTTACTTCTACTCACTACATCTCAGGGCCAAATATTATGCTTTTACTCCACTACAATCATTTATTTCAAAACTTTAGTTACTAGTTACTTAGTAGACTTTTATTGTTATTACAAAACATACATTAACCACTTCAGCCCTATATACATTTTGGCCATTTGAAAATAGCCGATCTACAAGCTCACAATATTATGAGCTTGTAGAGCTGCTATTTTCAAAATATGTTTTACACAATTGAAAACTTGTGAAATGGGACATTCTGCTAAATGAATACTTTCTACATTTTTTAACATTATTTTGTATTCCTACTACTGCATTATTGATACGTTTACTTTTACCACTGGTAAACTCCTTAGTGTTTATTTAAAGTACATTGTAGTGTACTGAACCAACCTGTTTTGTGTAATCTGATGTAAGGTTTTAAAACCACATCCAGGATTCTTTGTTGTTGCTCAATCTGTTTTTTGGAGCTGAAAGCTTGATCCTCATATTCTGTTAGAATCCTTTCAACCACCACAAAGATCTCTTCAGCGGCCATGGAGAGACGCTCGTTGACAAAAGACCTCAGTGTTTGTAGTAAAGCCATGATTAGGAGAGAGAATGGGGTTGAAAATGGAACTAATGTAAAGATAACGGTAACGTACTACGTGGTGTGCGACAAACAGCCAAACTGACGCTCAAACAATAACAAACAAATAACTCAAACAACTTCCGGGTGGACGTAGCCACGGCTCACATGACGCTCGTCTGTCACACGCGTCATGGCGCTACTTGTTACTGTTTTTTGAAGATTTTACATTAACAACCATTGCATCTACATAAAGGTTAAGATTTCTAATATAAAGTGCTGACACCGCGGCCACGGATGTTACAAGTTAAAGCGCCTGGGTCTAAGTACCCGTATCTTCCGTATTGTTCAATAAAAAGCATTTTAATCCAATTGGCAGCAATTGTTTTATTTTGTATTAATGCATCAGAGTGCAGTACACCTCCCAACCGATAGGGGCGCGTAGTTGAAAGCATATGGAGACATTTCGGGACAAATGGCCAGCAATCAGATTAAAAAGCTTTTTATTGAACAATACGGAAGATGCAGGTACTTAGACCCAGGCGCTTTAACTTGTAACATTTCTGGCCGCAGGGTCATCACTTTATATTTGAAATTTGAACGATTATGTAGATGTACTGTTTGTATATGTAAGATTTTCAAAACGCAGGAACAAGTAGCGCCATGTCATGTTTCAGGGCCCGGGTGGACGATGTGTAGCTGCCCCAGGTTCAACAAATGTCCACGCATCATACAGATGTCTTTTTCTGGTATTTATTCCATCATAACTCTCCAAACTCCATACAGACACCATACAAGACACCGTGAAAACTACAAGGAAATAAACATACATTTGTTCAGTAGAATCCATAATCATTATGAAACACTCCTCTGATTAGTCAGTCCACACAGGTGCATCCAATTATTGTCATCTTACAATGAAGTCTTCCAAACAAAGTTTAACTTGCAAATAACAATGCACACAACAATACATCACAAATCAATGAAAGGCACAGAATGCAATAAACATTTACCGTGTGCGCCTCTTGAACCTTGTGCAGAACTATAGCAATTGTATCTCTCTCTCTGGAGTTTCTCAAGACGTGACCTCTCTGTGTCAGCTCTGCTTGCTTCTGACTTGATTGACAAGCTTCACTCTGACCATGTGACTCTGCCCAATTTACCATAAACCCTTCAAGCAATGGGCACCGTTTTTACCTTAAATCTTGTACTATATAAACCTTTTTAATATATTTATTGTAAATTTTAGTACTAATTATTCATAATTAAATGAATCTTTTATCCTAGTGTGTACATGAACTTTACATAAACAAAACATATTTATAATTATAACTGAAACCACTGTCTCTCCATCTGGGACAGTTACACTCCCACCAAATTACTGTAATTCTTTAGTGTACATATTTTAATAAATACAGTAATTTCTTTAACCAAACTTCTAACTCTCAGGTCAAGACCCTTAACCCTTTTTCTCACAGGTAAGATGAAATACACCAACTTTTACTCCACACAGGTAAGTATGTACAGGTTAGTTCACTTAGAACCCATTTTCATTGTTTCCTATCAACACAACCAACTTAGGAAAAGGACCATTAATCCATACCCCTTTGGCACATTTCTAGAAAGGGAATAGGACCTCTAGTGGGTCAAACATAGAGGCTACAGTAGTGAGTATTCCGCTCTGTGATACTAGTTTCTCATTTGTGTCTTTATCTGCATGTATTTGCAGATTTTGCACTTTATGTTTCCTTTCCACTTCAGGTTCTGGTACCACTTTGTAAGTGCAGTGGGTCTCACTTGTGTCTTCTGTCTCAAGCTCTTTATCTCTGCTGTTCTCTGTGTCTCTATTGACAGGAGCTGGTGTCATTGGCAGAAGTTCTTTAACTGATATCCGATTACACAGACCAGTCACATCAGTTGACTTTACTTTCTGTGGTACGCTGCCAACTATGCTCCAGCCCAAGTCCGTCTTTATAGCATATGGCTCGTCATCACCTCCTGTGATAACTCTCCGTGGCGCTAATGCTTTAGAGCAGTCGTACCCTATTAGTAACCCCACCTTGACATCAATCAGCCCTGACATTTCGTATGCTATGCCATCCAAATGCTTCCATCTTCTGGCTGTCTCTGCGGTAGGTATTTGTGAACGCTCATGTGGGATAAAATCCCTGGTGTAGGCAGGTGGCAAGTCAATATAGTTGTCTAAGTCAAGTCCTCTAACTCTTAGCCCACTAACTCTCTCACTCTTGACGCTGGAGTCTTTTCCCATCATAGTAGTTAGCTTTAAGTTGACTGGTGCCATACCTGCCCCAATCTTCTCACACACTTCCTTGTCTACAAAGGTGTTGCTACTCTGGGTGTCTAATAGGGCATACACTAGGGATTGTGTTTTAGGGGTGGTGGTCGAGGAAAGCCATACAGGTACTATCATGGATGTGCTCCCACCATCACCTGTGTTTACACTGCAAGTTAGGGAAGAGGTACTTTCTTCTACTTGCTCAACCTGAGAAGATGATTTGTCTCCAACAGGACGGTCTTCATGAAGGGGTGTCGGATGATATTTCTTACATATGTTGCAAGTAGCCTTTTTCTTGCAGTCCTTTGAAATGTGTCCTCTTCTTAGACAGCCGAAACATAGGTTATTGTCAAACACAAACTTTTTCTTGTCCTCAACAGATTTGTCACTGAACGTCTTGCATTTGTAGATGAAGTGACTCTCTCCACAGCATGTACATTTGACTGTGTTTGAGGATGCTGTTACTTCCTCATCTTCGGAAGCCTCCTCCGAGCTACTCTCCTCTGCACTGTGTGTTTTTTCCACTGTTTTTGGCTTGTCTCTGGTGCTTAGGTTTGTGACAAACACATTTGCCTTTGGGCGCGTCATGTCTCTAGATTGCCTCTCTTCAGTATGCTTCAGTGCATGGAAGGAGGTTATTGGATTGCACGCGATATATGCTTCTTGAGCAATATACTCAGCAAATTCTTTAAAACTAGGGTACTCTTCATTTTCTTTTAGGCATTTTGAAACTATGCGATTCCACCGAGAGGTAACCCAGTCAGGGAGTTTTTGAAGCATCTCTTGATTACTTTCACAGTCGTTCAACACTTGAAGCCCCTTTACATGTGGCATGGCATTGCTGCAAGCTTTAAGAAAATCACCGAACTGTCTTAGTTTAAATGACTCTCGAGAACCAATCTTTGGCCAGTTCTTCAGCTTATCTCTGAAGGCACGCTGGATTATGAACGGGTGACCATAACGCTCATTCAGTGCCTCCCATGCCTGACCGTAGGCTTCCTCATCCTTTCTGAAGAAGCTTCCTTCCAACACAGATCGTGCCTCTCCACTGACATATTTTTGCAGGTAAAAGAGCCTGTCTGCTGTATTTGTGCATCGGCGCTCAATTAATGCTTTGAAGCTCACGCTCCACTCTAGGAAGTTCAGTGGGTCGCCTGTGAAGATGGAGGGCTCAGGTGCAGGCAGTCTGGTAAGCACCATTGTGTCATAAAGGGCTTGTACTACTGACACTTCGTTGTTAGTACTGTTTGATTGTACATTGTCCTTATATGTTCTTTCACTTTTTATCTCACTTTTTATCTCTTTCTTAGGAACTGCATGAGGAAGAACCACTTCACTGCAAACTGATCTCTCATCACAGTCGGCTTCAGAGTATGCCTTAAGCTTGGCAGTTAGCACTTGAATATCCCTCTGATTTTCTAGCTTTTTAAGCTCTGCTGCCATAGTTTGTTGCTGTGCGGCCATATCTGCCGCCATAGTTTGTTGCTGTGCGGCCATAGCTTGTTGCTGTGCTGCCATAGCTTGTTTTTGTGCAGCAATAACATCCTCCATCTGCATTTCTACTTGTTTGGCAGCCAATTCTGCTGCATAATCTGCAATTTTTGCTGAGACACTTGGGTGATCTGATCCATGTTTTGAGTGTTGGGAAGTCCCTGCTATGGACTGGGCGTATTCTTTGTTAAACACCATATTGAGTCTTGCTCTTTCTGCGTCTGGATCAAACTCTTCCATTCCATTTTCAACCAAACGTATGTTCATCAGCTTCATCAGGTCATTTGTTAGGTGTACGCAGCCATCTATTTTCCGCCTAATATCCGGAGACGGAGCTGATAATGTTCTCATACTATTATACACCTCTTCCAATTGTTTCTCTAACCCTTCAACACTGTCCATCATCTCAGCCAAATTCAGGTCAGAGCATTCAAGTTTCAGATTTGCACGTGCAACTCTAACGTTGTCTTTCCAATGTCCATACAGTGAGTTGAATTTACTCTCCATTTTAGAAATCTCTTGTTGCTTCAGCTCCTGCATTTTTGGAGTGAACCTTCTCTCTCTACTGGATTTCCGTGTTTGATCTTGCTTTGGCGTGGAGGTAAGCTCCTTTTGAGACACTTGAAGTATTTGTATTTCAGCATGAATTTCACCTATTAGTGTCTCAAGCCGTTCTCTTTCTTTATCATCAGTTTCTGTTTCAAGTTGTTCTTTTAGTTTGTCATAGTCCTTTTGAAGAGACTCCATTTCTTTCTCATCACCTTGTGGTTTTCCACCGCCAGCAGGCATAATTCTGTTGTATGCTGTGCTGTATTTAACATCAACTTAAAAGGTGCTCTTAAACCTCGAGTGCAATGAGTGTAAACCAAATCTCTATAGGCTACTGTATAGCGATTCAAAAATAAACTTTGAGTGCACTCTTTGATTACAGCGACTCTCAATTATCAAATGGCAATTAACTGTCAAAACACAAACAATATGCATAGCAATGCAACATCAATACAGCAAATAACAATTACCATGTTTGTAAACAATTTCTTTGTTTTTCTTTTCTTTGGGTTTGTTTTTCTCTTTTAACTTCTGTATCTTATCAACTGTTCTTCATGTGTTGCACTGTCAAACCTTGACGTCTGGGATGACGATGCAATCCTGCACTCTCTTGGTTGCAGCGATGAGATGAAAACAGTCATGCGCACAAAAGCCTCTTGCAGAGCTGCAGTGTACACTGGGCAACGCTGCCCTCCGTGGGTAATACTGCGGTACTGCAGCTTCAGTTGTTCAAAGCAGACTGTTCCTCTCCTCTCCGTCGGACATTATTTCACTGCGTTAGAGCTCTGTCACTCTTTTTACTACCACGTCCACGTTGGTGTGTTCCGTTCCCTCTGGGACCACGCTGGCTTGACGTTCTCTCTTGGGGACCACGCTGGGCGTTACGTTTTCACTGTAGCTGCCCCAGGTTCAACAAATGTCCACGCATCATACAGATGTCTTTTTCTGGTATTTATTCCATCATAACTCTCCAAACTCCATACAGACACCATACAAGACACCGTGAAAACTACAAGGAAATAAACATACATTTGTTCAGTAGAATCCATAATCATTATGAAACACTCCTCTGATTAGTCAGTCCACACAGGTGCATCCAATTATTGTCATCTTACAATGAAGTCTTCCAAACAAAGTTTAACTTGCAAATAACAATGCACACAACAATACATCACAAATCAATGAAAGGCACAGAATGCAATAAACATTTACCGTGTGCGCCTCTTGAACCTTGTGCAGAACTATAGCAATTGTATCTCTCTCTCTGGAGTTTCTCAAGACGTGACCTCTCTGTGTCAGCTCTGCTTGCTTCTGACTTGATTGACAAGCTTCACTCTGACCATGTGACTCTGCCCAATTTACCATAAACCCTTCAAGCAATGGGCACCGTTTTTACCTTAAATCTTGTACTATATAAACCTTTTTAATATATTTATTGTAAATTTTAGTACTAATTATTCATAATTAAATGAATCTTTTATCCTAGTGTGTACATGAACTTTACATAAACAAAACATATTTATAATTATAACTGAAACCACTGTCTCTTCATCTGGGACAGTTACACGATGTGTCACGCATGGTGTTGATTTGAAGCTTGCTGGTGGAGAGGCACTGTTGCCACAGTTTGTGAGAGAAATAAGCAACCAGGTCTAGGGAAACAAGGCCAAAAGAAGCAACTAGGCCATATGAGCTCATTGCATCGGCTATTTGGAATATAATATGTTTTAAACATTCTAACAACGCAAAATTAATGCTCCCTGGAACAAAAAAATGTCATGAAAATATTTGAGAACCACTGGTTTAAAAAATAATTTAAAAATAAATAAGTCTAAATAAGCAAGTAGGGTACACTTTAGAAACGAGCCCAAAAAAACTCAACCCGCAACTACCAATATTTACAAGCAACTTTACAGAAAAACAAGCCCTATTAAAGTCGCTTTTAATACGCAGACATGGCAACACTGCTGCCGGGTGGACGATTTGTCACACAATGGACATGGTGTTGATTTGAAGCTTGCCGCCATCTGCTGGAGAAGGTGTGTAGTACAGCTCCATTGGTGCTTGATCCATGAATCATCTGATTCATCTATCTCTCACGCATAGAGTTATAATATTTGCCATGGCATCAACTTCACACCAGCAAATTGACACTAAGTAACCGTTTTCAGTCACAACAATAAGTAATACACTTATCCCCACTGCAAAAAGATGCATGCATTTTAAACTTGGCTTGATGCAGAGTTATGCAGCATTCAGCTACCTGCTGCTATAGTCTCAAGCAGGGGGTCCTCAAAGATACTGAAGGGGGGGGGGGGGATCTTTGTATGATAGGGACTTTGTTTTTGTATTTTTACATGAACCACTTGAACCCTCGCATGATCCCTATATTCTGAGGGGAACAGTAGCCGAAAATAGCAGATCTACAAGCTAGCACTTCTGCAACTAAATTAGATCGGCTATTTCCGGTGAAGAGGTTCAGTGTACAGGGGGGGAAAGAGCAGACCAAGTACCGAGCCAAAGAGTCAAGTTTAAACGGGGTTAAGGAGTAGTTCCCCCAAAAAATGATATTTTCTATCAATTATACACCCTGATGAAGCCTTGAATTCATGTCCATTTTCTTTTGTCGCATTCCTGAGCCAATAATTTGATGACCGGGTCATCGGTCAGTAGGAGACTCAGTAGGACACTCTTTGAGTCGACTCTGCCCGTCATCAAATTATCGGTTTAGGAATGCGACAAAAAAAATAAGTAAGTCATTTTAGTAAAATTACTAAAGTAATTTTCCGGGTGAACTACTCCTTTAAGTTGTATGAAAACACACATTTAACATGAATCCAATATGTAGTGGTGGGAGGGGGTCCCTGCTTCATCTCTCTCTCAGCAAAGGGGCCCTTGGCCTGAAAAACGTTCAAGACCCCTGGTCTAAGGACTTTGTCATGGACCCCCAATCGATACCTGTTAGGCTGCGGACCCCCATTTGAAAAGATGTGGTGCCGTAAGTGGGGAGAGAGAAACCTATGATCTGAATAGTCCTTCTTATAATACAGCACATTCTGTCATTGGAATACCTTCTATCTGGTGGAGGTGTGGTTAAATAATCCACTTCAAACCTGACCATATTTTGGGCATGTCATAGGCAATAATAATAATAATAAGTATATAATATAGTTAAATGGATCTACAAGCTCACAATGCGTCGTGAGCTTGTAGATTAGCTTTTTCCCTTTTTTTTTGTGGTACCAGGACTCACCTTTGAGAACCACTGACATAAATGAGCCATTTTCCACCAAACCAACTTGTTTAATGGACTTTAAATAACTAAATGAGAGAGAGAGATAAATACCCTTTAACAGTTTAGAGTTAATGTATATTTATTATGGAGAGAGACGAAGCACAAGGCAGTGGGTGAAGCCTTTTACTTTGTTGTGTGACAATTAGCAAAGATAATCAATCTACAAACTCAGACATTGTTTAAGTGGTTAAATCAGACGGTACCAGTGGCGTGCACAGACATTTTGAGGGGCAGGTGCTCAAGTAAATTATACTTTTTTTTGTTTACTTGGTCTGTTCTTTTTTTCCCTCTACACCTATACCTCTTTGCCAAAAATAGCAGATCTACAAGCCCACAACGCCTCGCAGCGCGAGGCGTTGTGGGCTTGTAGATCTGCTATTTTTGGCTAAAGTTCTCCTCAGAAAAGGGATGCTAGGTTTCGAGTGGTTATGGTAAAAAGAAAAATCGTATCTCATAAAGATTTGGCGGACCCCCTGTAGTAACTCTGAGGACCCCCTAGGGGTCCCGGACCCCCTGTTGAAGACCCCTGCTGTAAACTGAAAAGGGGCACTTCTGGTCAAGAGGGCAAAGGGCAGGTGCTCTAGCGCCACCTAGAGTCTTATCTGTGCACGTCCCTGGACGGTACATTAAAACAGTTAATTAATACATTAAACATTTCATTAGGGGCAGACCGTGCGAGACGCACAAACAAAAGGGCCGGTAAAATAACACGGCAAGTCATTCCACAGCTTTGGTCCAAAGTTTGTGTGCACGCAGTCATACAGATCTGCAGACCTCTGTGGCCCTCCGTCATACAGCAAGCTGAAGTCCACTCTGGAGCCGTCGGACCACATCCACGCCCCCTCCTTGTGAATGAATGAATGAATGAATTAATTTTATTTGTACAGCGCTTTTCCAAACAAAGTTACAAAGTGCTTTACATACATGATTAAAAACCGAAAACATCAGCAAGAGAAAGAATAAAATAAGAAAACATAAACAAAAACATAAAAACGGCATTTAAAGTCAGTCCATAAAACAATCCTTAGGAAAAACACTTTATATGCAGATGTGTTTTCAAAAGCGATTTAAAAGAGGATACTGACTCTGCTAACCTAAGGTCCAAGGGTAGGGCATTCCAGAGCAGCGGTGCCCGGGCCGAAAAGGCCCGGTCCCCCCTTGTGACAAAGTGTGTTGTGGGAGGATCCAGGAGGGCCCAATCTGAGGATCTAAGCTGGCGAGCTGACTCATGAGGTTTTAGCAAGTCCACAATGTAACTGGGGGCCAGTCCATGTAGGGCTTTAAAAGTGATCAATAAAATCTTAAAATCTATCCTGTAGCTCACGGGCAGCCAATGTAGGGCAGCCAGGATGGGTGTGATATGCTCTCTTTTCTTTGTGTTGGTGAGTAACCTGGCAGCAGAGTTTTGCACCATCTGGAGACGGGATATTGTTTTTTTTATTGATACCTGAGTAGAGGGAGTTACAGTAATCTAAATGGGATGAAATAAAGGCATGTATGACGGTTTCCAGGTCTGCAGTGGATATGAATGATTTTTATCTTGGCAATGTTCCTAATCTGGTAGTAGCAGGACTGGACTACTCTTGTGACTTGTGTGTGAAATGATATGGTTGGGTCAAAAATTACACCTAGGTTACGGGCGGTGAGGGTGATATTTGGAGCTAACGTGCCAAGTTCAGAGTGGAAGGAGTGGGTGGAATTTGGGTGCCAACCTTGTGAAAGTCACTCATTCCGATCCAGGCCGGGTCCTCCGGTGGGTTGAAGTTTTTGATGAGTTGTCGGACAAAGCTGTGCTCCTCCATACTGTGGATGGACGCCAGGTTGGCACCTTGGGACAGGCAGTGCAGCTCCGCGTCGGCCCAGCTCAAACGAGTAGCCACGTACGTGTAGCAGCGTCCGTTGAAGCTGAGCCAAGGCTCAGGACAGGCTCCATGCTGCAGCCAGAGGTGAGAAGTAACATTAACATTATTAAGACCTGAGGCCAATTCTACAAATGCCTTCAGTTTTCTGAAAAAAAACATATATGTTGCTATATATCATTGCTGTCGGCAGAAACGTTTTGTGTTTTTTTGTCGTTAATGAATCATGCCCTATTTGATCATACTACAGCGTAGCATCAAAAGACGCGTTTCGAGCTTGTAGATCTGCTATTTTTGCTATTTTTTAATTTGAATCCTGAAAAGTAACAGTTTTGGACATATGAGGTTTCCACCCGACAGAGACCATAATTATGTAGCTTAAATTTAAAATGACACTGATGCTTTCCCAGTTTTAATGGGTTAACATTATTAAGCACATTTCTGATTATATGTGCTTATTTTACTCAGAAGCACATACAAGCAGAATCAGGATCAACCTTATTGTCACATCACAGGTTTACAGGTGTAAAACACTGTGTGACATTTATTTTGATACCAAAGTGATATAGTCTGGACATGTCAGGCTAATACCTTTCTATTTGTACTCAAGCACACATTTCAATACAGGACTTTTACTTGTAACAGAATATTTCTACATTGTGGTATTGCACAAAAAAAAACCTAACTTTTTCAACCACTGGCAGCTTCGTCTCAGCCAAGGGATGGGTGTGCACGGTGCCTAGCACCACGCCCAGCAAGCACAGGAGAGGAGGAACCAGTAGCATGTCAGCTGGAGCTTGTCTCTTGGATTGGGGTCTTCTTGGTGGGATGGGTCTCTGTTCTGTTGCTGTGTGTTCCTGTTAGACGTTCAGGCTGCCCGCCTGTTTTATGTGCTCCACATATAGGGCGTCTACTCTGCATGCATGCCGTGATATGATTGGTCGTAAGGCCTTATCTGCCAGCTGTGGCGTTCACATCTTTGTTGGTCACACACTTTTCCAGTGGTGGAAAGTGTACTCACATTCCTTTACGTAAAAGGATCAATACTGCAGTAAAAAGTCCGGAATTCAAAATTTACTTGAGTAAAAGTACAAAGGTATTGGTATGAAAATGTACTTAAAGTACCAAAAGTAGAAAGTACTCATTATGCAGAATGTCCCATTTCAAGTTTTCAAACCTTTTGAAAATCTTTTGAAAATAGCCGATCTACAAGCTCACAATGCGTCGCATCACGACGCATTGTGAGCTTATAGATCTGCTATTTACAAATGGCATTTATATAGCGCTTTTATCCAAATCGCTTTACATAGATGTGTGCATTACATTTACCCATTCATACACACATTCACACACCGATAGCAGAGGAAACCATGCAAGGCACCAACCTGCTCATCAGGAGCAGTTAGGTGTTCAGTGTCTTGCTCAAGGACACTTGGACACTAACTTTGGAGGAGCCCGGGATCGAACTGGGGACCTCGTGGTTCCCATCCAGCCGCTGAGCCACTGCCGCACCCATGCAGATAGATTAACATTATTGTCAGTGATCAGGGGAACTGGGATTTGCAGGCATGATGAAACGCATTGAGCTTTATCTTGTGTGTACTTACGTACTGACTGGAACTTGTGGGAAGATTCACAGATGGCGAGAGAGAGATACTGGAAATGTTACCAATTATTCTCTTTACACATGGGGGGTGGGCACTAAATCGCGCAGACATAGACATAGCCTGAAGTAGTTTGTGGATGGCTACCTATGTGTTTGAGAACAACGGCAGCTTACATGCACAGCAGGTAGTTTAGTCCCCTTTGACAGCTAGTCCCTGTAGCCTAATCAAAAAAAGTGTTATTGTTAATTCCTGTATTGTTTTTAACACCCTTTAATCAAATACTATGATTTGAAATAAAAGTGTTGCATTTTCACTGCCTAAACTCACTACACTGTCCATTCCATTCCATTCCATTCCATCCATCCATCCAGCACCCCTGCAAATCTGCAATTCAAGTTCTCTGTGATCTTGCAAAGTGTGGTTGTTAGTTCCTTGTATCAAACATGATTTTATCACCAGTCAAACAATGAAACAAAGGCTAGTGGCTTTCTTTCTTTCAAGTAGAAAAACCTAGTCAAATGATTTGTGGTTTGTCCGAAAGTGTCTTTCAAAGTTCCCTTTCTGCGCCATCAGTTGTTGCTGACTAGACAAATATATAAAATACTGATGATAGCACTTTATCCAGTTTCATTTGTTATACAAATATACATACTGTATATGGCTGACATTTCAGTTACTTTTTCTTAAGGCCTGTTCAAAGTGCACATAGATGGATTTAAAGGCTGGAGAAGTCTTGTCAAATGATTTGTGGTTTGTCAGAAAGTGACAAACTAAGTTCCCTTTCTTTACACAGATTTCTTTGCCATGGCTGCATAATTGTTGCTGATGAGGCAAATACGTTTCCCATTCCATATGACAAAAACATATGTCAATCATTTGTTTCTGCACCACTGCCATGATATGTTTGTTGGGGTTCAGAGTTCACATTCAAACCAGCAAAGGGAGCTTGATTGGACGGTGGACTACACACACACACACACACACACACACACACACACACACACACACACCTCTGCCGGTAGCCAGTGGAAACCGGCAGAAACCCAACACTTCCATTTCAAGCCATATAGCCTTTGTTTGACTGGTGATTAAATCATATTTGATACAAGGAATTAATTAACAACCACACTTTGGAAGATCACAGAGAATATGAATTGCAGATTTGCAGGGTTGTGGGATGGATGGATGGATGGATGGATGGATGGATGGAATGGATGGACGGACGGACGGACGGACGGACGGACGGACGGACGGACGGACGGACGGACGGACAGTATAGTGAGTTTAGGCAGTGAAAATGCAACACTTTTATTTCAAATCATAGTATTTGATTAAATGGTGTTAAAAACATACAGGAATTAACAATCACATTTTTTGGATTAGGCTACAGGGCTAGCTGTCAAAGGGGACTTTGACAGCATATGAATTATTTTCATAATTATTATAGGCTACAATTAGATTGTGGCAAAGCAGACCATATTGTTGCTTTTATTCAGCATGCTTTGCATTTCTGCATTTGCTGTAATGGTATACTTGTATTAGCTACCTGTAGATGGCAGCATTTCCAAGCTGATGCAGCGAAAACCACAACATCTTGGACTGTTGCTGCTTTGACCAAAACCTTAACTTTTCAGGAAATGGAAAAAAGAAACTGTGTTCCAATGGATCTAATATAGTTATTATTTAATAAACTTTATTTGTATAGCACCTTTCATGACATGAAATGCAGTTTAGTCACAAGCTCTTATTAATACTGTACATTGGTTCAGTAATAAAGCTTTCACTTACATGTTTCAATTGTTTCCCAAATGGCAGAATTAGCAGATGTAGATCGACTGTTTTTGTGCGACACTCTTGTACAGTGAAGTAGAGCATTAATACATGGGGAAAAAAACATGAAAGTTGAAATATGGAGATACAAGGTTTCTGCCTGACAACAACAATATAACGTACTGTATATCATCGTCTCTGTCGGGTGGAAACCTAAACTGTTACTTTTCAGGATTCAAATTTCAGGATTCAGGATTCAAATTCAAAAGTAGCAAAAATAGCAGATCTACGAGCTCGAAACGCGGCGCGAAGCGTCGCGTTTTTAGCTTGTAGATCTGCTATTTTTGCTACTTTTTAATAAATATTTCTTACACTCTTTTTTTACACTATTTTTACATAATTCTTTACTCTATTTTTACACTATTTTTCCTACTTTTGTGTGATGCTGTAGCATGATCAAGTAGGGCGTAAATTTACCAAAAAACACAAAAAGAAAAAATATGGAGATAAGAGGTTTCTGCCCGACAGCAACAATAATATGCCATTTCCACCTTGGGCTTGACTGTTGCCGTGTCCTTGGACATTTTCAACCTATAAGTGAATCATCTCTTTGGGGAAGAAGACTCATTCAGAGCAAATTCCATGAACATCTGCACTCCAGGCATTCTTTTTTTTCTCCTTTTCTTTTCTTTTCTTTTACTTTTGACGTGACCTTGATTGTGAGCTTGACCGAATTTTCACCAAAAACAACGGATCTATAAGCTTGTGTGCTTGTAGATCAGCTCTTTTCGCAGAGCGACAGTAGTATGACGTGGGGCTTAAATGGTAAATGTGTACACCTTTCTATGATGGAGTATAGGCTATAAATGAAGCCGTGGATGAGGTGACTGCAGTTGATTCAGAACTCTGCTGCTAATAAACAAAGAGGATCATGTTACTGCAGTTCTTCAATCTTTGCACCATGGCTCCCTGTCTGCCAAATCACTGATTTAAAAATACGACCAATATGTTGGTTTAGGGCCAAGATACACTCTGATCTCGTGGTCTACTATATCATGAACCATCCAGACCTTTCAAGTCATCTGGGACAGGCCTGCCATTAAGGCCTGAGATTCCGATTCTACAAAATGTCTTCTAAATCAGTTCTAAAAACAGTTTTTTTTTTTAAACGTATGTTGATATGTCAATGGTTTTCAAACTTTTTAATGTCAAGGACCCCAAAATGTATATGTATTTGGCTGCGGACCCCCATCTCAAAATATGTTGTTCCAGGGACCCCCCAGAAGCAAATATTTGAGTTATAAATGTTCTCTTTAAAAAGGTATATATTCAAAGATGTTCTCAAACTTTCTTGATTTTTCAAAAATGGCAGATCTACAAGCTCGTAGTGCGGCACTCGGTGCCGAGCTACGAGCTTGTAGATCTGCTATTTTTGAATAGCCAAAGTATAAAATAATGTTTTTTAGCTCAAATCAAAAAGTGACACAAATGCGTTCCAGGTCTTAATTGATTAAACCCAAGTACAAATTTGACTGAGCAACTTTCACTTGCAGTTGAGTAATATTTGACCAGGTGTAGCAGCACTTTAACTCAAGTAGGCCTACTGTTGTGGTCGAGTACTTTATCGACCAGTGCTGAGTGCTGACACACAACCGGCCACAAACCCTGTGCTTTCAGCATTGCTTTGCATTCTGCATCTGAAATGGTTCATTGACTCTATCGGCTACCTGTAGATGGCAGCATTCCCAAGCTGATGCAGCAGAAAAACACTACATGACTGACACCACACGCACGCACGCACGCACACACACACACACACACACACACACACACACACACACACACACACACACACACACACACACACACACACACACACACACACACACACACACACACACACACTACAACACTTTACTCCACTCTCCACTACAATTATTTGAAAACTTTAGTTACTAGTTACTTTACAGATATAAATTATTATATTATAAAACATACATTAACCACTTTAGCCCTATGTTATACATAGGCTATTTGAAAATAGCCGATCTACAAGCTCACAACGTGTCGCGTATGCATTGTGTTGTGAGCTTGTAGATCTGCTACTTTCAAACATTTTAGTACTTTTACTTTAAGTATATGTTGATGCCAAAACGTTCATACTTTTACTCAAGTAACATTTTAAACACGTGCCTTTTACTTGTAACAGAGTATTTTTATATTGTGGTATTGCTACTTTTACTTGAGTAAAGTATCTGAGTACTTCTTCCACCCCTGATCTCATCTTATCTTGATGGACTGCTCTGGGCCGAGCCTCCCTGACTCCATGATCTACTATCTGCTCTTCTCTCAGTCAACTTCACACTCCAGATTTATCCCAGGGAAGAAAACAGCCATGAATCTCACTGACACCCAACAAACAGCCAACAAACACCCAACAAACAGCCACTTCCACAAACCACAATCCTCTGCTCTGGTTCAATGGCTCTCACACTCTTTCAATGTAAAGGACCCTCACATTGATATGTATTTGACCGCGGACCCCTACCTGAAAATGTTTTGTGCCAAGGACCCCCAGAAGCAAAGATTTGAGTGAAACATGTTTTTACAATTTTTTTAAAATATTCTTTTAAAATATATATATTCAAAGATTTGCTAGCTCTTAATGTCCACGATTTAAAAGAAAAATAGCAGATCTACAAGCTCATATAAATAGCTTGTATATCTGCTATTTTTGAATAGCCAAAGTATAAAATATGGTTAAAGTGGTTGAAAAGAAACTGCTGGGGACCCCCTGGTATATAAAATATAGGTATAAAATGGTTGAACTGATTTGGTTGAACTCGGGGCCTGCGGTCCCTGGACCCCACTTTGAGAACCACTGTTCTAGTCTAGTCCTCCACCCAATTTACAGTGTATTTAATCACATTGTCATCGCAATGTCACGTTATTAATAATAAAACCAAAGCCTGGTTATGGGGCGTAGGTAGTACGGGTAGGTAGTAACATAGTAATAAGCAATGGTAGGCCTTCATACAAGCTACCAATATTAGACATAAATGTGTAAAGTCATATACCATGTTCATGAGTGACAGACAGCCTACATGCAGTGTTTTGTAAATGGTTCTACATACAGAAGGTGAAGTTGAAATCTATGTATTTAGTCTTTAGAAATGTTTTCATTTTCTATCACACACACGCACACACTTATAGTTATCTATCAATCTGTGTCTCTCTCTCTCTCAATCTCTCTATCTCTCTCTCTCTCTCTCTCTATGTACACAGTGTGTGTGTGTGTGTGTGTGTGTGTGTGTGTGTGTGTGTGTGTGTGTGTGTGTGTGTGTGTGTGTGTGTGTGTGTGTGTGTGTGTGTGTGTGTGTCTCTAAGTGCAGTGTAAAGTGGAGGCAGGGTGCAGGCTGTGTGTGTGTGTGTGTGTGTGTGTGTGTGTGTGTGTGTGTGTGTGTGTGTGTGTGTGTGTGTGTGTGTGTGTGTGTGTGTGTGTGTGTGTGTGTGTGTGTGTGTGTGTGTGTGTGTGTGTGTGTGTGTGTGTGTGTAATAAAGTGCAGTACATTGCACAGGCCAGGGTAAGTGGTCTCTTTAAGAGGAAATGCCTCTGTGAAGCGGTAGTGATCGTATCAGCACGCCGGCTGTGTGTGTGTGTGTGTGTGTGTGTGTGTGTGTGTGTGTGTGTGTGCCGCGTGCGCGTGTGCGTGTGCGTGTGCGTGTGCGTGTGCGTGTGTGTGTGTGTGCGTGCCTGTGCCTGTGCCTGTGCCTCTGCTCGTCCTCCATAGAACTCGAGCCGTCACCGCCCTCCTTCTACACTAGTCTGTCTGTAAACCCGGATCCAGCTCAGTTTAACACCGTGCGATGATGAAGATGATGATGATGATGATCATGTACATGTGATGATCCCCCTGGACTGTCTGGATGAAGGACTGACCTCACAGACCTCACACATCATGATAGCTGTGTGATGGAGGCTTAATATTTAAGTATTGTGTTGAAGTTCCAGCGGCCAGCATGATCCGCCGCTATGCAGGTGTATAGACATACTGGAGGAGGAGATGTTGATGACGCGCCGCTCACATTAAAGGAGGATTCATTCATTGTGCCGGGATCTGAGGGAAATACAACACAAACTAAAGCTGCTGGAAATACATCTTTTATTTTTTTCCCTATCAGCCACCATGTCGTTTTTGGTTGTTTTAGAATGGACGACTGCCTCATCATACGGTAGTTTTTTTAATCACCTGGATTATAATCTCTAAAAACCCGGGTTTTGCAAGAGGAAGGGGAGAGAGGGAAAAATTGTCTACCCCGCACACACACACTGCGCAGCCTCGGCTGTCACACTGTCATGTAAGTACTGTATGTTACAACTAGCTCTGGTTTCACAGCGGTAGAAGGAGTACTCCTTTAACGCTGTGTTACTTTATGGCCGTTGCCGGCAGACCCCCCGGCCTGCCTCTCGTCTGTTGTACAAATTAGAAATACACTTTCACCAAAACAAAGACGGGTTTAAGATGTTGAAAGCTTACTTTCTTTAGTGGGGACACTCGGAGCCCCCTACCTCACGTCTAAAATACACCTTTTTACCATAATGTGAAATATTCCACCGGATGGAAGAATGTTTTAGTTGCTCCACTGCGCCCCCTACAGATCTTGTCGATTGAAAAGTTCCATTGACCAATTCTGTAAGGGGCGCAGCCAGTAAAGTCACTAAAACATATTTTTAGTTTTCTTTTCTGGCCAAAAAGTGTATTTTAGACGTAAGGTGGGGGTCTCCGAGTGTCCCCACTAAGAAAAATCGTCTTTCAACATGTTAAAACTGTCTTTGTTCTGGTGAGTAGCAAAAGTGAATGTTTTATTTTTGACTAAAGACTAGAGGCTGCGCAGCCTGCGGTACCGGGGGTTTGCGGGGAACGGCTGGAAAGTAACATAGCGTTAAAGGAGAACTCCTTCTATTATGGACCAGAGCTATGTTACAACTAAAGAGCTATAGTTCATATTATGTGAGTGTCTGCTGCACCCAGAGCTACTGCATTATTACCATGTCAGAATGTCAGAATGTTGTGTTTAACGGTTTCTGCACATATTTTAAACGTGACCACTGGTCACGTTTAAAAAGTGGTGGAAAGTAACTAAGTACACGTACTGCACTTAAGTACAATGTTGAGGTATTTTTGTTACTGTAGGCTACTGGAGTATTTCCAAGTTTCAGTACTTTACTTCTACTCCATTTACATCTCAGAGCCAAATGTTACACTTTTTTACTTTACAATTATTTGAACACTTTAGTTACTAGTTACTTTGTAGATTCTGATTATTATTACAAAACATACATTAACCACCCTATATTTGGTTAATTGAAAATAGCAGATCTACAAGCTCAATCTGTGAGCTTGTATATCTGATATTTTCAAAGGATTTGTATACATTTAGGCTATGATTCAGAGCTAATACATTTTATACATTTGAAACCGGTGAAATGGGACATTCTGCATAATGATTACTTGTACTTTTGGTACTTTATATAAGTACATTTTGATACCAATACTATTGTATTTTTACTCAAGTAAATTTCGATTATCTCCACCGCTGCAGATAAGCGTTAAATACAACCTTTGCCTGTCAATCCCGGCACAAGTCAATAATGCCTGTGCTGTGCTGGGATAACGTCAGCAAACAGCATATGGAAGTATTATAGGCAACATTAGAATGGAACATGTTATTCTCCATGCCCTGAGCAGCTCAGCTATAACTAATCTGATTCATTTATGGACACACACAGTTACATCAATGTCATCCCAAGAGAATGAGTTGACCCTGAAAGGCTTGCCCATGGAGAGCTGGATGGCTGACCTCTCCTGCTCGCTGTGGGACATGCCCCTATGCAACCTGGCCATCCCAGGTAAGCACACACTGATATGATATGTACCTATTGGAAGTGCTGTAGAGCAGTGGTTCTCAAACTTTTTTCATGTCATGGACCCCCTAAATGATATGTATTTGGGCCACGGACCCCATCTCAAATATTTTGATCCAGGGACCCCCCCAGAAGCAAAGATTTGAGTTACAAATGTTTGCTTTAAAAAAATATATATTTTCAAAGGTTGGCACACATTTTCCCGATTTTTTCAAAAATAGCAGATCTACAAGCTCATAGCGTGGCACTCGGCGCTATGAGCTTGTAGATCTGCTATTTTTGAATAGGCAAAGTATAAAAGCTTAAAGTGGTTAAAATGATCGTGATGCTATATGAACACATTAATTGCTGGGGACCCCCTGGAACCCCCCCCCCCCCCCCCCCCTCACGGCTCAAGCTCAAACAGCAGATCTTGCTCAAACAGCAGATCTTGTGGATCTGCTATTTGAGCTATTTCTGCATTTTACTTTGAAGTGAAAGTGAGAGTGTGTGTCTGTGGGTTTGAAACATTCTGAACCAAAGTATTAACAACAGCTTGTGACTAAATCATAACGACACTGAATCCACTGGAAAAAACAGGTTCTTTCTATTTGTTGTTTTCATTTCCTGAAAAGCAATCTGGGAACCCATTGGGTAAAAGGGGGAAAACTAAATGTTTTCCTTGTTTTTGCCTCTGGGGGCACCACATCCTTTTTTGTGTAGAAACAGGAACTTGGTTTGGCTCCTCCCCCTTTCTTAGTATCATATCCTCCCGGGTGCTTCTGTGTTTATTCCTGTACTATCAACAACACTACATGTTTAGGGCAGTGGTGCTGTACTATCAACAACACTACATGTTTAGGGCAGTGGTGCTGTACTATCAACAACACTATTGCTAGATCTGCTATTTAGATCTTGTAGATCTGCTATTTGTGCAATTTTTACTATTCTAAGATGTGTGAACATTTTTCAACATGTAGACGATTATGACGATTATGTAAAAAATAATTGTGATTATCTCAAATAATTGCGATTTAGACTATTATGTAATAATTGTGACAGAGGTCTGTTTTGGATGTAAGGTTTTCACCCGACAACAAAGATATTATTCTGCCTCCAGCGTTGAGTGTCGTTGTGGGAACACATTTATAATATCAAGGACTGTCATAAATCATATCATATACTCTGCAGGCTTCATCTGGGCACAGAGCCCAGTCAAAACAACTCCATATCCCAAATATATATATATATATATATATATATATATATATATATATATATATATATATATATATATATATATATATATATATATATATATATATACGCCCTGCAACAAATGGTTTATACTACCACTTGTATACACTGTCTGCGCTAATGGGAGACTCAGACTACTGTTTGTACAGACTGTCTTCTCTGATGGCATCAAATAACATATCATTGCTGTCGAGGCAGAAACCTCTGATCTCCATTACTTTAACTTTTTTGTGTTTTTTCGTAAATTAACGCCCTACTTGATCCTACTACAGCGTCACACAAAAGTAGAAGATCTGCAAGCTCGAAACACGGCATGAAGCGATGCATTTTGAGCTTGTAGATCTGCTACTTTAAAAAAAAGATATGTATTGATAAACTGTGAGTTTATGTTTCCCCCTCTTTTTCAGGAAGTCACAACGCCATAACGTACTGTCTGGACATGAACGACAGGTCTCCGGTGGACCTCACTCAGCCAGACATGCTGCAGAAGCTCGACAAGTTCATGAAGCCGCTCATTCGTCCGTTCGTCTACAAGTGGGCAAAAACCCAGGTAAATTAATGATGGGAGTAAATCGTCACTGTCGGCCGGAAACCTCTTATCTCTATATTCTAACCTTTTGTGTGTTTTTGTGAATTAAGTGATCATACTGCAGTGTCACACATAAGCATAACAAATGGAGCATAGCGTTAGTTAGGCACGGAGGTCGCAAAAGCTCAGCTGTAATCAGCTGTCAGTCTGCTGATTGCTTTCAATCAGCCACGCTTTCCTACACACAACAAGGCTGCCGGTTTAAATACGGCTCTCCCCTACACTAGATCTCTGCTTCAATCTCTGCCACACACTGCTGCTGCCGGCAAAGCTTGCCTCCACCACCCCAGCCTCCACCACCCCAGCCTCCACCACCCCAGCCTCCACCACCCCAGCCTCCACCACCCCAGCCTCCACCTTACAGTTCAGAGTTTTGCATTACTCAATCGTTTAAACTGGATGTTGAACTGACATTCATGTCTGCATGGCTCTAAAGTAAATTCAATGTTCTATGGCGGTGGTTTTCAACCTTTTTCATGCCAGGGACCCCTAAATTGATATAAATTTGGCCGCGGACCCCCATCTGAAAATGTGTTGTGCCAGGGACCCCGCAGAAGCAAAGATTTGAGTTAAAAATGTTCGCTTTAAAAAATATATATATTCACAGCTATGCACACATTTTCAAGATTTTTCAAAAATAGCAGATATACTTGTATATCTGCTGTTTTTGAATAGCCTATGCCCTAAGTGGTTAAAATGATTCTGACGCTATGTTAACAAATTTTGTTGGGGACCCCCTGGTGCTCCCTCAAGGACCACTGGTGGTCCCCGGACCACTGGTTGAAAACCACTGGTTTAAACTGGATGTTGAACTGACATTCATGTGTGCATGGCTCTAAAGTCAACTGGAATCCACTGTCTGCATGGCTCTAAACTGAATTCAATGTTCTACGGCTTTAATGTTAAAATGCATTCAAGTTTGCATGACTCAAGTTAATCTGATTAAAATGACTTGCTATGAGTTTTCCACCCCGACAGAGACTAAATGTTATATCAGTTACTAATCATCCATGTCAGCGTGCCAAGACGTCATGTTATCCGTAAGCCAGTGGTGGAAAAAGTACTCAAATGTTTTACTTGAGTAAAAGTATCAATACTGCAATGTAGAAATACTCTGTTGTAGATGTAGAAACATTTCCTATCACACACCTATTTGGCGGACCCCCTGTAGTAACTATGAGGATCCCCTTAGGGGTCCCAGACCCCCTGTTGAAGACCCATGCTATAGAATATTTGTTCAGTATCTCCAGACTCTTTAGTAAACAGAACACACATTTTCATGTCGGTAAATCAATGCTGTCCAATCAGGACTCATACAGGATAAAGGTCAGGATGCAGGATAAACACGTGACATTGTAAAAAAAAAAGGAATAGCAGACAAAATGTCTCTGGAACACCATACTATTACTATTACTATTACTATAGTATTACTACTAAACTGCGCACAAACTTGAATTTGGGCCATTAATCTCCCCTTTACTAATACCAATCAGTAAAGTGTTATATATCATTTTTATCAGTGATTAGTCACCTTTACAACGAGGTACAGCTTGTAAGCATCGGGCATTCATGGAATGAGCAACACAGGCAAACGTGTGGGTAGCGCCGAGCAAAAATGTGCCAAAATCACCCAATATGCTTTTGTTGGTAATCGCTCTTGTTTTGAGCGACCTGCCAGCACACACCTGCTGAGAGGTGGGTTCTGCAACTTTGCGTTCTGCAACATGGGTTCTGCAACTTTGTTGAGTTTGTGTATGCTCCAAGCAGCAACACTGCCCCCATAGAAAGATGCCACGTTTGTCCCTTCAGGATAAGGCCCATGCAATAGAGCAAGTGAAGCTGGTGTTTCGTTACGCAGAGTGACAGCATTATTTGATGTCAGCCTGGTACCATTTGCAGGTCACAGGTGTGTGACTGGCACCTGAGCATGGGCCCTGCAACTTTGACATCTGTCTTTGGTTCCGTTGTGCAAATCTTGCCTGTAAATCTATGGTTCCTCAGTGAAGCAAGGGGTCTGGGTTGTTGTCTTCCTTGTTGACTTCACCAGTCTCACAGAACTTAGTCCTAAGTTTGTAAATGGTACCAGGGCTAACACCAGATAATGCTGTCACTCTGCATAACGGAACACCAGCTTCACTTGCCCTGTTGCACAGGCCTTATCCTGACAAAATTGGCATCTTTCCATGGGGGCAGTGTTGCTGCTTGGAGCATACACAAACTCAACAAAGTTGCAGAACCCATGTTCAGGTGCCAGTCACTCACCTCTGCGGCAGTCACATGCCTGAGACAGTCACACACCTGAAGCCCATTGAATGTCATGAATGTCACGACATTGAATGTCAGCAGAAAAGTCTAACAGGCCATTTTGGCACATTTTTGCTCGGCGCTACCCACACGTTTGCCTGTGTTGCTCATTCCATGAATGCCCGATGCTTACAAGCTGTACCTCGTTGTAAAGGTGACTAATCACCGATAAAAATGATATACAACACTTTACTGATTGGTATTAGTAAAGGGGAGATATAATGGCCCAAATTCAAGTTTCCTTACATGTTGTGAGCAGTTTATATACAGTGGTTAGCACTTGAGAATGGCAGTAATACCATCTGAGTGCCTCTGTGGTGCCACAGAGGCGCCACTACTACTTGGTGGTGCCACATTTGACACCTTTTTTAAGGTGTAGTGTGGCTGAACGGCCACCATGTGGCGCATGTGAGTCCATGAACTCTACAGTACATTATTACCAACAGGGGAAGGGTGAATGCCTTTAAAAGTGAATGTTATTTTTATTTTTTGTAAACATAGAAAATAATGCATAGTCCTTAGGATGAATTCAAAAGCAATTGTTTCTTTAAACACAACTGTGTTTCATGGTGGAAGAAGTGCACAGACATTCTACTAAAGTAAAAGCAATACCACAATATAAAAATACTCTATTACAACTAAAAGGCCTGTGTTCAAAATGTTACTTGAGTAAAAGTACAAAGGTATTGGCATCAAAATATACTTAAAGTACCAAAAGTACTAAAATGTTTTAAAGTAGCTGATCTACCTTGTAGAACGGCTATTTTCAAATGGCTGTGGTATAAAATAGGGCTAAAGTGGTTAATATGTATGTTTTATAATATAACAATTTATATCTGCAAAGTAACTAAAGCTTTCAAATAATTGTAGTGGAGTGAAAGTACAATATTTGCCTCTGCAGATGTAGTGGAGTAGAAGTAAAAGTACAGTAATACTCCAGTAAAGTCAAAAAACACCTCAACATTATACACATGTAAGTTCTAGGCACCCTAACCTGGAATCAAACCCTGCTCTGTAACCTGTAAGACCACTCTCTACTCCACTACACTACTGGTACAGTGATAAATCTGTGGGGTCAGGACGTGTCTCGTTCTCTATGTTCTGTGCACTACTCCTTGGAAAGTCAGATAAAAAGCTTGCAGCTCCCAAAGCTGCTACTTTCTGAGAGTAATAATAATAATAATAATGGATTTTTATTTATAACGCACTTTACATTTTGTTACCAAACCAGAGTAACTTTACTAGTGGATACATACATTTTTAGGCTACCCTCTCAGAGATAAATCAACAGAGATTTTATCCTCACACACGCACACATTTGTATTTTTGTTTGACTACATGTTTTCAATTGCACTTTGTTTTCATTACATTTTTAGAGTTTTTCTCTCTGTCTTCAGTGGGCATCGACTGCATTTTTAAGGTCAACCCCAAATGCATCAAATTCTCTCTGATGGGATGTTTGTAAGTCTGATGAATCTTTCTGACGCTTCTCTGTCAACGTCACCAGTTGAGTCCCGTTCCTTCATTAGAGCTTCCATAACTTTTGATGAATGATTAAGCAAAGCTGATTCAGAATGATGAAGCAACAAATCTGAATCAATTTTCATTTCTGTCTCCACACAGCCGATGACAACAGCAGTTGTAGCAATGCAACGTGTTGTGAGCTTGTAGATCTGCCATTTTCACTATTCTGAGCTTGTTGAATATTGCCCCTGACTACCCTTACAATAATACTAAAATTAACACTGAAACTAATTTAAAAACTCAACTAAAACTAAGCCTTTTCACAAACTAAAAACAAAACTAGCAAATCCACTTAAAATCAAATGAAAACAAACTGCAATTGAAAAAGTGTGCTTGTGTGTGTGTGGGGGGAGGCCACAACTCCTGGGCTCTAAGTCCATTGTGATGACAATGAAGTGTGGCTATACAAACAAAAGACCCTGGCCAAGGTGCTAAACCAGTTAATTTGCATGTTGTTGCCAGACAGACTGATAGCAGAGATTTTCTGTGGATCCCAGCAATTCTTCAGATGAAAACTCTCATTCTCTCTCTGTTTTTCCAACCATGAAAAGTTTTTTGATTGATTGAATACTTTATTTAGAAGTTTGCAGACAAAAAGCACATGAAAGTACAGTTCAAATCCAAGGTCGACTAAATAGGAAGCTGGCTGCTAAATAGGAATAAGAAAGCCATATGGCTTGTTTAAATTGGGGTCCTTAGTTAGTTAGTACATTATACTCTCCTGTGTTCATTTAACTCTGTTTCACATTCTAAAACAATATAATTGTGCCGGACAGTAGTTTATAATGCTTTTAGTTGACTACTATAGTTACTAGTTACTGCTCTCAGACAGTAGCAGCTTTGGGAGCTGCAAGCTTTTTATCTGACTTTCCAAGGAGTAGTGCACAGAACATAGAGAACGACACATGTCCTGACCCCACAGACTTATCACTGTACCAGTAGTGTAGTGGAGTAGAGGTTGGCCTTACAATTTGCAGAGCAGGGTTTGATTCCAGGTTGGGGCGCCTAGAAATTAATGAATGTTGAGGTGTATTTTACTTTACTGGAGTATTACTGTACTTTTACTTCTACTCCACTACATCTGCAGAGGCAAATATTGTACTTTTACTCCACTACAATTATTTGAAAACTTTAGTTACTAGTTAGGCTACTTAGGCTAAGTAACATTTTGAACACAGGCCTTTTAGTTGTAATAGAGCATTTCTATATTGTGGTATTGCTACTTTTACTTAAGTAAAATGTCTGTGTACTTCTTCCACCATGGAACACAGTTGTGTTTAAAGAAACAATTGCTTTTGAATTCATCCTAAGGACTGCATTATTTTCTATGTTTACAAAAAATAAAAATAACAATCACTTTGAAATGCATTCACCCTTTCATTCCTGAGGGTTATATTTAGTAGCCCACTGAGTGCAATTTACCAAAATACATCTTGATAATATAACCCATACAATTATTTGTTTCACTTCTCAACAAGTTCAGCTTCAATTGCAGCTTTTATCTGTTGACTGAAAGCAGCCCTGTCTCAAATAGACACAACCTGGCTATGTCTGGGCATTAGTTGCTCTCTGCCGCCATCTAGTGGCACCACAGAGAAAAAAGCGGTACCACAAAAGTAGGTGGTACCACAGAGGCGCCAGAGGGGTGCCACCCCTGACATTATGAAGGTACAACCACTGTACACTGGAACACTATACTATATATAACACTATACTATAACACTGTACTATAACACTATACTATATATAACACCATACTATACCACTATACTAACACACTAACACTATACTATAACACTGGAACAATATACTATTACTATTACTATACTATTACTATTACTATATACACTGGAACACTATACTATAACACTGTACTATAACACTATAACACTGTACTATAACACTGGAACACTGTACTATAACACTATAACACTGTACTATAACACTATAATACTGTACTATAACACTGGAACACTGTACTATAACACTATAACACTGTACTATAACACTATAATACTGTACTATAACACTGGAACACTGTACTATAACACTATAACACTGTACTATAACACTGTACTATAACACTGGAACACTGTACTATAACACTATAACACTGTACTATAACACTATAATACTGTACTATAACACTGGAACACTGTACTATAACACTATAACACTGTACTATAACACTGTACTATAACACTATAATACTGTACTATAACACTATAACACTATACTATAACACTATAACACTGTACTATAACACTGTACTATAACACTGTACTATAACACTGTACTATAACACTGTACTATAACACTATAATACTGTACTATAACACTATAACACTGTACTATAACACTATAACACTGTACTATAACACTGTACTATAACACTGGAACACTGTACTATAACTGTTATGTAATAATTGTGACAGGCCCACCCATACATGTGCAGACTCTTAACTCATTGAGTGCCAATCACGTGTTTCACGTGTTTTTGAAAAAATAGTAAAACAAAACGTTCATATCAGTGCATTGTGTCCCGTGTGTTGTTACAGGAGCACAGCATCAAGCAGCAGCTGGACTGTGGGATTCGGTACTGTGACCTGAGGATCGCTCACAGACCCAACGACTCCTCCACAGACCTCTACTTCTACCATGGTGTCTACACCACGCTCACAGTGGAGGTATACACCACACAGAACTCATGTAGATCAGAGGGTTTCAAACGTTTTGTGTCCCTAGTGGTGGAAAAAGTACTCAAATGTTTTAGGTTACTTAAGGTTTCGAGCTTTTTGCTACAGCTGAATTTGAATCCTGATTAGTTATAGTTTTGGCCATATGAGGTTTCCACCTGACAGAGACTATTTATATAAGCATAGAGTTAGTTCATGCAGGACACGGAAGTCTTGCACGCCAGTCAGCTGTAATCAGCTGTCAGTCAGCTGATGTTGAACATCAGCTTTCTATTCCCCATTCACAGCTCTGCTGGTCATTACATCACACATCCATCCTCCAATCACAGCTCACGCATTAGCAAAGAGGTTCCTTTAAAGGGCAAGACCACTTTGGTAGAGGTTTCGGTTGTGTATTTACCTTGCCATGATGTAACTCCAAAGGTGGACAAGAAATCAAAAATAATTGCTCCATTGATTAGAAATTGATAATTCTAAATATGCTCCTCATTGACTTACATTGTACACTGAAACAGCTCTCAAAGTCACTCTATAAGCACGTAAACGAACACGAACAAAGCTGATTCAGACAATATAGAACATCACCAAACCCAGCACTGTTTGTTTTTTTAATAAAAATGTTAACTTCCTGCTGATTTTACTATTTGAAGATCCGGATCCGCAAATCCAGTACAGGTTTTCTTCTTAATAAAAATAGCAAAATCAACAGGAAGTTAACATTTTTATTAAAAAAAAACAGTACTGGGTTTGGTGATGTTCTATATTATCTGAATCAACTTTGTTTGTGTTCGTTTATGTGCTAAAATAGTGACTTTGAGAGCTGTTTTACTGTACAATGTAAATCAATGAGGAGTATATTTTTGAATTATCAATTTCTAATCAATGGAGCAATTATTTTTAATTTCTTGTCCATCTTTGGAGTTACATCATGGCAAGGTAACTACACAACCTAAACCTCTATCAGAGTGGTCTTGGCCTTTAAATACGGCTTCGTATTCACTGGGTCTTTCTTGGTTGCTGAACCAATGCATTCTTTCTGCTAGCAAAATTCAGGGAATATCTCCCAAGAGATAGCTTGGAGCTTTAACGCCAAGCTTAAAGGGGAATTTTGGACTAAGGTTTTCTTACCTTTTCTATGATGTTATGATATCTTAGGATGAATGGTACAGTAGAAAAATGTCATAACTCCATCCTGGGTCCATCCGCCACAGCTTAAAACGTGCGCCAATAGCCCTTGCGCTAGATTGTGTATTTTAATAGCTTTTTTGGGGGGTGAGATCTGACGTTCATAGTGACAGAACACTGTCAAAAAACTAACAAAAAAAAAACAGAAGTCTCGCTAGACGAGATCGAAATCTCGAGATTTCAATCTCGTCTAGCGAGACTTCTGTTTTTTTTTGTTTGTTTGTTTTTTGTTGCATAGTGTTCTGTCACTATGAACGTCAGATCTAAAAAAAAAAAGCTATTAAAATACGCCATCTAGCGCAAGGCCTATCCGCGCACGTTTTAAGCTGTGGCGGACCCGGGATGGAGTTATGAAATGATTCTACTGTACCATTCATTCATCCTAAGATACACCATAGAAAAGGTAAGAAAAACTTAGTCCAAAATTCTCCTTGTAACTGTATTCCATTTGTTGCAATAAATGGTTAAATCTGCTTTGACGTGAGTGTTTTCTGATTGAAACTAAACTTAAAAGGCCCACCCAGATTTTCCCCCGGTCCCATTGTTCCACTGAACACTGTTCTGTATCTGCCACTGCTGTTCAACCCATTGAGAACTGAAGCCGATTCTACATGTCTCCTAAATCTCAACAGTTTTCTGAAAAACGTATTTTTCTATATCAGTGGTGCTCAATCTTTTTCATGTCAAGGACCCCCAAAATGATATGTATTTGGCCGCCGACCCCCATCAAAATATTATGTTCCAGGGACCCCCCAGAGGCAACGATTTGAGTTAAAAATGTTCGCTTTAAAAAAATACATATTCAAAGATTTGCACACATTTTCACGATTTTTCAAAAATAGCAGATCTACAAGCTCATAGCGCGGCACTCGGTGCCGCGCTATGAGCTTGTATATCTGCTATTTTTGAATAGCCCAAAGTGTAAAATAATGCTTTTTAGCTCAAATTGCTAAAAATGAGACAGTTCCAGGTCTCAATGGTTTAAGGGAGAGCGTATAAACTACAGCGTCTGTTACAGAAGCAACGCTTTATGGAAGAAATAAAAAAAAAGTGGTGAGACTTCAAAAAAAAAAAACGGATCAGTAAACCCACAAGGAAAAGTGTCACGGCCCACCGTACAGGAGGAGAGGAGACTGCAGCACTCTCTGTACCGCAGTGGTTCTCCTCAAAACGTTTTCATTTCACGGACCCCCACCCCCCCCCCCCCCCTCCCCCAGTGTGCTATGCATTAAGGGCCACGGACCCCCATTAACTCATAGAGAGTACACACACTCTGGTCTCCAGAGTTTTGTGAGGAATGTCTCGGTGCATTGATTACATTTCAACGGCGGAGAGGAAAGAGTGCAATCAACCAAAGAACATTTTTAATTTCATGTAAACGTAATGGACGGTTAATTAGTAGAATATGTCACTTTTAAACCCAGAAACGTTAACGCAGCAGCTATGAAATGTAGTTGTAGTAAGAACAGCAAAAAAACAACAACAACAACATCAAGTCAGGTTTCCTTTTTATACATACCGATTTTTTGCTCGGCATCATTTTAAAGGGACAGTTCACCCAAACAATTACTTTTTTTCTATGGATTAGTCACCCCATGGAGACTTGAATTCATTGATACTTTTTTGTTTTTGTCTCATTGATTCCTAAGCCAATAATTTGATGACCAGCGGACCGGTTGGCAGCGGTTCCGGTAGGAGACACAAAAGAGACTCTTTGTGTCTCCTTCCGGAACCGCTGCTGGTCATAAATTATGGTCTTAGAAATGTGACAAAAACAAATTCAAGTCTCAATGGGGTGACTAATCCATAGAAAAAAATCAGGAGTGCTCAAATGATCTTTTCTTTCATTTTAATGAATAGTTATACAACAGATAGTTCTGACCAAGCAATCTGATTGGTCGAAATAGGCTCTGTACCCGTGCTCAAACGAGCGTGACAGCAACACCTAATCAAAAATCAGCTGTGCTTATCAGACAGAGTCCCGCAGAGCAGAGCTGGATAAGTGGCTAGGCTAGCAGTTTGCATGGGAAGTTTGTAGCTAATTCTGTCATTAAAAGAAATTTAATTTCTACCGAATACCTTAATTACAGGTGAGATTGAGCTTACTGTTTGGTTTCTCTACACGTTCAGTTTGGAAAAAGGTTGTCTAGTGCATTGGTTCTCAAAGTGGGGTCCGGGGACCCCCAGGGGTCCTTGAGTTCCAGGGGGTCCCCAGCTAAATGATGGATAGTTAGGAACCATATGGACCCTTATGGGTCTGTAACTCTGACAGTGTACAAATGGACAGAGTTACATTAACATTGATTTTACAATATGAATTGGGGTCCCAGAGATAGAAATGCCATAAACTAGGGGTCCGTAGCCTAATGCATGCCAAACTGGAGGTCGTTCAATTAAAATGGTTGAGAATTGACTGCTAGAGCTGTAAAAATCCTCTCTAATGGGGGGGTCCGTAGCATATCTTTTCAAATGGGGGTCTGCGGGCTAATAAGTGTCATTTTGGGGGTCCTTGACATGAAAAAGTTTGAGAACCACTGGTCTAGTTCACACAGCCATCTGAATGCTGGGTCTGGACTGGCTGAGTAAACAGGGACTCTGTCTTCTGTCAGACTCCATGCTCTGTATCTCCAGGATAACAGAGAGATAACGCTTGCAGAAAGGTTGTTATTTTGAGAGCGAAAAGCCCCACAATATGAATACATTCTGCTATGTTTTATTCTGATGCTAACTGTTGTATAATCACAATATTACACTATAAAATGAAACCCAAAGATAAAGATATAAAGCAGCATTTTCTTTTGCAGCGAAAATAGCAGATCTAGGAGCTCACACAGTGCGTTGAGAGCTCGTCGTAACTCTGCTATTTCAGCTATTTGTCATGCAACAAAGTATCGGCTTAAAACATAAAACGACACAGTTAAAGGTAGGGTAAGTGAAATGTTTGGGTATTTTTTTTGTTTTTGTTAAAAGGGTTAAAGTACTATATTGTGATAGTAATCATTGCTACAGAGTGTTTGTTGGGTCACAGGGGTCTCTCCAGCTCTTTAGTAAACAGAATATAGTACATGTTCAGTTAGGTGACAACATTTAAGCCAATCAGGAGAGAGCACTGAAAAGGCATTTTCTGTTTAATAAAGAGCTGTAGAGACATGGGAGACTCCTTATATGGACAGGACACTCTATAGTAACTAGTACTATCAGAACATAGACCCATTTTGCAATTATTTGAATAATTGCAAATCACTTACCCTACCTTTAACAGTGGACTACCATTGACATGGTGGTATATTATGGACATATAGTGCACCAGACATTACAGATACAGAACGTACACTGTAACATTGTTACTGTTCTCATGTCTTACTAAATAAAGTACATCAATCAACATATTATGACGAGATCAAAGAGTTGACGTTGAGGTCAGTGTTGCCATGTCTGCTTATTATAAGCTAATTTCAAATATCCAATGCATAGATGCATACGCATAGGTTGGTCATAACCCCCATGACCAACCCAAGTACTGATTGAGGTATGGTGTTGTTCTCTTGACAGACGGTGCTGGTGGAGATCAGAGAGTGGCTGGACGCTCATCCCAGAGAGGTGGTCATCCTCTCCTTCAGCCACTTCCTGGGCCTGAGCCCGGACCTGCACACCCGTCTCATCTCCACCATACGCAACGTGTTCGGCTCCAAGCTCTGTCCCAAAATGGTGCAGTATATACACTGTTCTCTGTATCGTTTTGTTTTGTTTTGTTTTATAGCAGGGGTCTTCAATGTTTTTCAGGCCAAGGACCCCTATAGCTGAGAGAGAGATGAAGCAGGGACCCCTCCACTATACATATTGTACAACATTGTGTTGCAGATTATGCTTTTTCATAGGTTTCATAGACGGCTTCATAGACTTGTTTGACAGCACTGTGATCAGTGTATTTTTTAGACATTTAAAACTGTCAATAGTAAAAACTTGACCTTTGGTTCTGTACTTGGTCTGCTCTTTTTCCCTCTACACCAAACCTCTTTGCTTGAAAACAGCCGATCTACAAGCTCACAACACGTCGCGCTGCGACGTGTTGTGAGCTTGTAGATCGGCTGTTTTCGGCTAATGTTCCTCTCAGAATATAGGGATGCAAAGGGTTCAAGTGCTAGATGTAAATAATAGAAAAAGTTCACACAAAGATTTGGAGACCCCCCCCCCCCTGTAGTAACTCTGAGGGTTGTCGGACCCCCTGTTGAAGACCCATGTTTTAAAACAATGTAAAGCAATGTTGTCTTCTTTGGTAGAATCTTGGGTTGCATGTTAGCTACCCTGAGCACAATCTAAGTCCAGATATTGTTCTTCATCTTTATGTGTTGTTTCTGCGCTCTTAGCCCCATTTAGAACCTCTCCCTCTGCTATGTAGCTCCGAGATGAGGTCCGTTTTAACAGGACATTGTCGCACATTTTCCATTTTACATGTTTCTTACCCCTTTCTGCACATCGTATCCAAAAAGTAAAGGTTTGCTGAAATGCTCTCAGATGTTTTAACTTCTAGCTGGCAATAAAATCTATCCAACGAGTTGAAAAAAGCGTTTAAATCGCTAATCTACTCAGCCGGTTCCATAATATTATGCATTAGAAGATGCAATTCAACATTTGACCAGTAGGGGAATCAGTAATGTTATCTCTACGGGCGCAACTTCCGGGTATGTCTTTAAAACATGTAGGAGAGAAGCTATTTAAAAGCTTTTTTCAAATCGTTGGATAGATTTTATTGCCAGCTAGAACTTAAAACATCTGAGAGCATTTCAGAAAAACATTACTTTTTGGATACGATGTGCAGAAAGGGGTAAGAAACATGTAAAGTGGAAATCAAGGAAACAGAAGTTGTGATTCCATTCTCATTTCTCTCATTTTATGGAGAAACGGTATTTGGCCAATACCAGTGTTGATTTTGTCGGTCGACTACCTTTTTTCACTGACGAAAACTAAATCAAAACAAAGCTACGATGACTAAAACTAAGACTAAATATATTGACAATTTTGTCAGGGAGGGACGAGTGGAGAAGAGATCCAGTAGAACTACAAGACAAGTAATTTTATGTTTGGTTGCGCTCAGTTGTTGTCTGTCTGAAAATAGTAGATCTACAAGCTCACAACGCGTCGCAGGGCGACGCGTTGTGAGCTTGTAGATCTGCTATTTTCAGCATGCAACCAAGTGTAAAATCAGCCAATATGACGCCATCAAGGCACCGACAAAATACATTATAGTCGACTAAATCAACTGTAGATTTAGTCAACTATAATCTTATGATATTTAGTCGACTAAATCTACACAAAATCTAAAACATTTCAGATGACTAAAATATGACTAGAACTAAATGGAATTTATTCAAAAGACTATGACTAAAACTACATCAACATTTGCTGTCAAAATCAACACTGGCCAATACATATCTGCCAATACAATCCCGGTACATGTCTTTTCTCATCTGCTTTGATTATTCGCACGATTCTAAGATCAGGGGAGGTCACACACATCCACATTACCATTTAAAGGCCATGGGTGCTGAACTCAAAAGAGATGTTTAACAAAGGCTAGCCTATGTATGTACAAGGCTGTAGCACACAGTTCTTCACTCTGAAGAGGAGCATTGTTGCTCAAAACGTTAGGGTTTGCTGGATACCGCAATAAAGTACGGTAATAGAAGGGAGCTACAGTGTGCAAACTCTTTATTGCCTTGTAACCGAGGCTATAGCCTTTGTGATTATTTTTGCATGATTGCCATGTTACGCTGATACTGGTTTCTGTATATTTCTGTGGCGCCACAGAACTTTCATCAAGGCTAGGACTTTCACTTTCCTCACAACAAAGCAGTGATGGAAGAAGTACTCACGTGTTTTACTTAAGTAAAAGTATCAATACTGCAATTTAGATATACTCTGTTGCAAGCAGAAGTCCCGTATTGAACATGTGCTTGAGTAAAAAGTACGAAAGTATCGGCATCAAAATATACTTAAAGTACCAAAAGTTTAAAAAAAATCATTGTGCAGAATGACCCATTTCACAAGTTCAAAATGTATAAAAAATATTTTGAAAATAGCCGATCTACAAGCTCACAATGCGTCGCATCACGACGCATTGTGAGCTTGTAGATCTGCTATCTTCAAATGGCCGAAATATACACAGGGCTGAAGTGGTTCGTGTGTCTTTTAATAATAATCACAATCCACAAAAAAATACCTCAACATTTTACTTAAAGTAGTAGTTCACCCGAAAAATTACGTATTTCCTATCAAGTCCACATTTTGGTGGCAGAGCAGTAGAATGAGAACTTGCCCATGTTTGTTCTAAATGTGGGTGGAACCATGCAGATCATGGACGCTCCCTCTAGTGTTGTGTCTGTTTGGGTGTCACTTACTTTAGAGAAGTAGTTAGACAGGTATGAGGGTGCTGAGGGCACTGTCTCTTTGACTATCTTAAATACTTAATTACAGTAGTATTTGCCTAACCCTGTCTTCCACCCTGAGTCATCCCTAACTCGCAAAGGGTGTTGGAGTTAAAGGGATATTTCATGTTGGGTCGTTTTATGGTCTACTCAGGCTTTTGTGAGCCCCCAGACAGTTTTTAAGTTGCTTGATTCAGTATTTAGACATTTGATATTCATTTTATCAGACATGCCCCCTTCCTATACAAACCCATTGTAACTTCAAACTCCATTTTAACCATGTTAGATTCACCAAAAACAACCGTCCTTGGTTCTGGTGACTGATTTTGTCCTTATAATACGTGAGGAGACTGTGTTTTTTCAATTACTTTTTTCATTTATTTTTAATATTTTTTTGGGGAAAATGGAAAAAATGTAATACAAAAAAAAAAAAGAATGAAAAAAGCAAATGAAAAAACATGCCCCCTCGTGTATTAGGAGGGCAGGATGAGTCACCAGAACCAAGGACGGGTGTTTCTGATGAATCTTAACATGTTAAAAATGTAGTTTGAAGTTATAATGGGTTTGTATAGGAAGGGGGCGTGTCTGATAAAATGAATATCAAATATCTAAATACTGAATCAAGCAACTTAAAAACTGTCTGGGGGATCACAAAAGCCTGAGTAGACGATAAAATGACCCAACATTTTTTTTAAAGTGAATGTTTTTTTTTCTATGGATTAGTCACCCCATGGAGACTTGGAATTCATGGATATATTTTTGTTTTTGTCACATTCCTAAGACAATAATTTGATGACCTGCAGCAGTTCCGGTAGGAGACACAAAGAGAGCCTCCTTTGTGAACTATCCCTTAAGGCAGAGATGTAGTTGTCAAATCAGTTTGTTTTGGGAGGTCTGAGGCTTAGTTTTTTAGTGACATTGAGATGTTGGAGGAGACTGCAGCACTCTCTCTCTCTCTACTGGACCAGTGTGTCACTGGTATCCTGCTAACAGCTGCCCAGTGGGATGTGGGTTTAGTGAGAGATGTAGAGATGTGCTTTTATTCTTTGTGATTTGCACCAGCAGGAAACGGACTAATGAACCAAAGATTATCATTTCATGTAGATATAATGGACAGTAAATTGGCAGAATATATATATTTTTTTTTTAATGCACAAACGTTAATGCTGCTTGACATGTTTTTGGACTCAGAATACTATTTCACAGAGTGTAAGAACAGCAAAAAAAATAACATCACATTTGTAATAGGTTCCTGTGTGTAATCTGGCCTCGCCAATCTGTCGCCAAAATATCCTTGAAACGTCCCTGTAGAGAGAATACACAGACACACTCTCACGTTGATTTCCTGTTTTCCTGACAGTTGTTTGGCCGGCTTCCTGCAGGGCCAAACAACTACTATCACCGAGTGGTGTAAAGTAACTAAGTACATTTACTCAAGTACTGTACTTAAGTACAATTTTGAGATACTTTTACTTTAGTGGAGTATTTCCAATTTTCAATACTTTTACTTCTACTCCACTACATCTCAGAGGCAAATATTGTACTTTTACTCCACTACAATTATTTGACAACTTTAGTTACTAGTTACTTTGCAGATACAAATTATCATATTATAAAACATACATTAACCACTTTAGCCCTATTTTATACCTAGGCTATTTGAAAATAGCAGATCTACAAGCTCACAAAAAAATTACTTGAGTAAAAGTACAAAATTATTGGCATCAAAATGTACTTAAAGTACAAAAAGTAAAAGTACAATATGTTTGAAAATAGCCGATGTCTAAATAGGGCTGAAGTGGTTAATGTATGTTTTGTAATAATAATTCAAATCTACAAAGTAACTAGTAACTAAAGTTTTCAAACAATTGTAGTGGAGTGAAAGTATAACATTTGCCTCTGAGATGTAGTGGAGTAAAAGTATTGAAAATTGTAGTAAAAGCACCTCAAAATTGTACTTAAGTACAGTACTTGAGTAAATGTACTTAGTTTCTTTCCACCACTGTGAGAAATATATCAGCCCTTTCTCTCATAATGATTTATGGTTGGGGAAAAGTGCATTGAATACAGATACAGTACATGTCCTGTAAATATAACAGTCCATAGCGAATCCTTATCTGCTCCTGAGCAGAATGCACCAATTTAAAATGCACGGTGTTAATGTTGCTGTGAAATATTATTGGACTGAATGAAAACCCATCACATTTATAATTGTTCCTTCACAATCTCTCCTTCTTGGCGACTCACCAAAGCCCACCATGAGAATCTGCATCCACCTCGTACACGTGGAGAGCTATAATAACGTCAGGTTTCCTTTTCATAAACACTGAATTCTGCATTCATTTATACTCAGCATAATGTTGATGCATACACACACACACACACACACAGTACACGACTCACACAGACGGAGCAAGGACTAATCTTTTTAAACATGGGTGGAATCTGCTTGGTCAACAGTCTAGAGGGTTTATTTGTCGTCGCTCGTACAGACAGTCACAAGCAGCACGAATGCAAATGAGGAAAAAGGTTCCGCCAGACCGCTAACAGCAACACAACTACAAGAACAACTATAATACTGGATTAGCTCTGCTCTGGTCCATAGCGTTTGGAGGAGTTCTCCTTAACACTCTGAGCCCCCACCTCACGTCTAAAATACACTTTTTGGCCAGAAAAGACAATATTTCACCGGAAGGAAGAATCTGGTCAATAGGAAAATTCCATTGACCAGATCTACTGTATAGGGGGCGCAGTGGAGTAACCAAAAACATGTTTTCCTTCCGGTAGAATATTTTCTTTTCTGGCCAATTTTGGTATTTTAGACGTGAGGTGAGGGCTCACAGTGTTCCGACTTAGTAGAATAGGCTTTCAACTCTATAAAACCGTCTTTGTTTTGGTGAGTAGCAAAAGTGTATTTTGTATTTTTACTACAGACTAGAGGCTGCGCTACCGCGGTGCGATGGGTAAAGAATGGAAAGTACCTATGGACCAGAGCTAATACTGGATATGATATGAAAAAGAAAGAGAGAAAAAAGAGAACTGATATAATGCAATTCAAAGAAATAATAAGGAATGAGATAAAGATAAAGCGGAATTTCTTTGACAGCAGTATTGAAGCACTTCACTCTCTCCCTATGCCTTCTTGCTACCCTTGGCCTTTTCTTTTGATTGATACTAGCGATGGTATGGTTACTATCAGTGGTGTAAAGTAACTAAGTACATTTACTTAAGTACTGTACTTAAGTACAATTTTGAGGTTTTTGTACTTTACTTGACTATTTCCAATTTCCAATACTTTTACTTCTGCTCCACTACATCTCAGATCCAAATATTATACTTTGACTCCACTACATGTATTTGAAAACTTTATCGTTAATAGTTACTTTTTTGTTTTTGATTATTATTACAAAACATACATAACCACTTCAGCCCTATATACGTTTAAGCCATTCGAAAATAGCCGATCTACAAGCTCACAATGCGTTGCGATGCGACGCATTGTCAGCTTGTAGATCGGCTATTTTCAAAAGATTTTTATACATTTCACACATTTGAAAACTTGTGAAATGTGACATTCTGCATAATGAGTTTTGTACTTTTACTCAAGTCAATTTTGAATTCCGGACTTTTACTTGTAACAGAGCATTTCTACATTGCATTATTGAAACTTTTACTTAAGTAAAATAATTGAGTACTTTTTCCACCACTGGTTGTTTGCGTTCATTTGTTAAACATGTGACTTTGAGACCTGCTTCACCTCACAGTGAGAGTGAACAGAATCATTACATCCAGGTCATCATACAAACCCAACATTCTACCAAAGTCCAACATGACTATCAATGGGTCCTTTGTTTGTAAACGCACAGGCGGTCAATACAGCTATTCCATAAGACCAGTTCAATGTAGGCCAGGGGTCTTCAACGCTTTTTCAGGCCAAGGACCCCTTAGCTGAGAGAGAGAGAGACGAGGCAGGGACCCCTCCACTACATATTGTATAAAATTGTGCTGCAGATTGAACTTTTTTCATAGATTTCATAGATAGCTTCATAGACTTGTTTGACAGCACTGTCATCAGTGTTGTGTACGTTTATGTTGATCTTTTCTATTCAAATGTTGGATTCATGTTCATGCGTACTTTCAGACATTTAACCACTTAAACTTGACCTTTGGCTCTGTACTTCGTCTGCTCTTTTCCCCCCCCCCTTTTTTTTTACATCAAAGCTCTACGCCAAAAATAGCCGATCAACAAGCTCACAACGCATCGCGCTGCGATGCGTTGTGAGCTTGTAGATCGGCTATTTTTGGCAAATGTTCGTGCAGAATATGGATGCTAGGGTTCAAGTGGTTAATAAAATACAATCAAAAGTATGATTTCAGGCGCACCTAGACTCAGTCGGTCAGCACCGAGACTAAATGTCAGACTAAACGTTTACAATAAGAGCTTAATTTAGATGTAATATGCAGTTTCTTGACGATTGTTTAGTTTTCAGTGCTGCTACATTTGAAATATAAAGTAAGTTAGTATGAACACTTTTTTAAGCTTTTTCGTAAATTAACGCAGTACCTTGTCATACAACAGTGTCAAAAGTAGCAAAAATAGAAGATCTGCAAGCTCACAACGTGTCGCATGTGATGCGTCGTGAGCTTGTAGATATGCAATTTTTGCTATTTTTGGCTTTATTTTTTAAGAGGAAAAAAAGTGAAAGAGGTTGAGTGTGTCTGTGGGTTTTATGAATATTGAACCAATGAAAAGTATTAACAATAGCTTATAGTTCAATAATAACTACGTTTGATCCGTAGGAACACAGGTTCTCTTTCCCATTAGCACTTGGAATTGTAGGAGTTGAGGCATTACATTTTGTTTGACTAAATATTTCGGCTTTGTGGCATTTTCACAATCTTTGCCTCTTTCTTACGTAATATTTGACAATTTGGCCAATTTGGTATTAAAATTGTCACTTTAGAAATGTGCAGATACCCTGTATACACTTATACTGTATGTTGGTTGAGTGAGAAAACAATGTGCACATTAAAGGGCATGCCCACTGTAAAAAAGATCGCAAAAATTGCTAAAACTATAGAAAGCAGTAAATGAAAAAAATGTAACACTCATCTTTTATTTACTTTAATTACAAGCTAAAACAGGGGTCTTCAACGTTTTCAGCCCAAAGACCCCCTAGTTGAGAGAGATGAAGCAGGGACCCCCAATATATTGTATAAGATTGTGTTGCAGATTAAACTTATTTTCTTTTCTTTTTTTACTTGGTCTGCTCTTTTTTCCCTCTACACCTATACCTCTCTGCGAGGCGTTGTGAGCTTGTTGATCGGCTATTTTTGGCTAAGGTTCTTTTCAGAAAAGGGATGCTACGGTTCAAGTGGTTAACGAAAATATATATAAATCACACAAAAATTTGGCGGACCCCCTGTACTAACTCTGAGGACCCCCTATGGGTCCCGGACCCCCTGTTGAAGACCCCTGAGCTAAAATATAAAGCTTGGTTGTAAAAAAAACAAAGTTGTCCTTTAAGCAAATCATCTGGGGACCCCCCAAATATATATTTTTTTGGGGGGACAGAAAAAGTTAACTCAATGTTCTCTATCCATGGATTCAGGAGGTGGTGACCCTTCGTAACCTGTGGAGTTTGGGCTACCAGGTGATCGTGTCCTATGAGCTCCACCAGGCCAGCTGTCACGGTGACCTTTGGCCTCACATTCCATACTGGTGGGCCAACAAATGCAAAGCTGAAGCTCTGATCGAGGCCTTCGAGGAGATGAAGAGACACGGCCGGCCAGGTACAGCCAACATGCCACCGTTTCCCTAACTATGGGTCGGGACTCGGGACCCATTTTGCGCTCACACAACCATTTTTATGGGTTGTGAGTAAAAAAAAAAAGTTTCCTATTTAAGTATATATCATTTTTTATTATAATTTAATTCAATTTTCAAAATGTTCAAAAGATTTCTTAGATTTTGAAAAACAAAAAGCAAAGTAGTGAAAATAGCAGATCTTCAAGCTTGTAGATCAGCTTTTTTTTTTTCCTGAAACTTAAGTTAATTCATACTAGTGCATACATGGGCAACTGGCGGCCCCCACCTTCACTTAATGCGGCCCGCAGGTTAATATCGGAATACTGTAGTATAGTAGGAGTAATGTATTATTGATTTCAGCTGTTACAATTGCAAACATGACCCGCTTCAATTACTTCAGTCTATATTAGTAGCTTAATGACTAGTATTAAAATTCTATTTTCTTTTTTATGTCCAATGTATTAGTATTTAAGTTCATAAAGTTAACATAAGTATAACTAAATGCATCTTAAATTAAATAAAAATGTTACTTTTTAGGATTCCAATAAAAAAATAGCACAAAATTCCAATTCGAAAATAGCAAAAATAGCAGATCTACAAGCTCAAAACACATCACGCTGCGACACGTTTTGAGCTTGTAGATCTGCTATTTTTGCTACTTTTGTGTGACATTTGAACCGACAGCAGCCAACTATTTTTCTCCCCAATTTATTCATTATGCCAATTAATTCCTTCCCACACATTTCTGTGTGTCTGCTGTCGTAAACTGACGAGGAGAAGGAACACTTTAGACAGGTGCTGAGCACAGAACAATGTCTTACAAAAGGGAAAATAAATCACCTTGCGCACACAAAGGGCTCAGGTTGAAACGCGGTCATTTCTAACGCCCACAAGTGCCACACAGGCACTTAAATGAGTACGTTTCAACTGGAGCCCTTTGTGTGTGAGTTGGTTTTAGCCACGGCTGTCTTCTCCTTCTGACCCACCTGTCAGTGAGGAGCCCCCGTATTAAACAAAGCGACAAGTTCCCTCCCCCGCGGGCGCGTGCGTGCGTGCGTGCGTGCGTGCGTGCGTGCGTGCGTGTGTGTGCACGTGCACGTGCACGTGCGCGCAGAGGAAGCCTTTATGACCAAGGTCATTAAATACCAACCACTCCTACATACCATCTCAGAGCTGGGCTATAGCTGCAGACTATTTGTTTTTACATTTGCCAGCCTATAGGACATTATACCCACAGACTGGTTGCTAGAGGGTATCAACAATTTGGGGATGCCCCAAAAAAGAAGGCAAAAAGGCTGGCAAAGTACTGTGCTGTCTCTGACATGACTGGCAGCCGCCACATATGGCAGAGACACTGTTACTCATACCCATATATAGAGTAATGAGTGACATGCTTATTGTATCATGAAGACATACAGTAAAAGGGTTCCCAAACTTTTCAGCACACGACCCCCCAAAATAATCATATTAGAACTGGGGACCCCCCACCCTGACAAGTACATGGAATTGTAGGCATTACATTTAGTTTGACTCGGTTCCACAGATAAATATTGTGAAAATACCAGAACTACAAGCTCACAACGCCTCGCACTGCGAGGCGTTGTGAGCTTGTATGGACTATTTTAGCAATGTTTGCCTCTTTCTTGTGTAATATTTGACAATTTGGTATTACAAAGGTCTTAAAAGTCCTTAAATTGAAACTTTAGAAAAGGGCAGATACCCTGTATACACTTATACTGTATGTTGGTTTGTTTACTGTTGAGTGAGAAAACAATATTGCACATTAAAGCCAGGGTAAGTGATTTACTTTGGTTAAATTAAGTGTTAAATAGCTCTATATTGTGATAGTAATCATTACTATAGAGTGTTTGTTCAGTAAAATGAGTCTCCATGTCTCTCCAGCTCTTTACAGAAAATGCATTTTCAGTACTCTCTCCTGATTGGCTTAAATGTTGTCACCTGAAAATGTACTACAGTATATTGTGTTTACTAAAGAGCTGGAGAGACCCATGTGACGAACAAACGCTCTGTAGCAATGATTACTATCACAATATACTACTTTAACCTTTTAACAAAATGTATATATATCACGTACCCTACCTTTAAGTAAGCAATTGAATTCAAGCCAAAATTGTGTGTGTGTGCGTGTGTGTGTGTGTGTGTGTGTGTGTGTGTGCGTGTGCGTTCCTTCCGGCAGCGAGTTTCTTTGTCACAGGCATCAACCTCACAGAGGACCTGAAGTACATCTGCTCTCATCCCACTGAGTCCCTGAAGGACCTGGTGATGGCCACGTACCCGGCGCTGCTCGGCTGGGTCACAGAGCAGAGCCCCGGCTCCAGGATGTCCTCGCTCAACATCATTGCCGGGGACTTTATCACCGAGAGCCACTTTGCACCCGCCGTGGTCGCGCTCAACGACAAGTTATTGAACTGGCCCTCGTGATTTTTTTACTTTTTGTTCTTTTTTTGCATCAGAAACTTCTCACATCGTCACCTTCTTAAAGTAATGGCATATGTCATGTTTTAAAAACGTTTTTCAGAAAACAGAAAAAACTGAACCAAAAGAAACTATATGATATTTCTTAATAATTTCACCCAAACAGTGTATAACAATATATGTCTATTGACATACAAATAACACTGTCTGTCATTTATGTAACATAAGAGGATTAAATGATTTAGGCAATTGTAAATCTGACTTAGGCCAAATTATTTATGGAGTAACTGACTTACTCCAGGGCTAAGTCACAAGAAAATGTGACTTAGGCCAAAAGAAATTGGCCTAAGTCAACATCGTCTTTGACTTAGGCCATCAAATGGCCTGGGTCATTGGTTCTCAAAGTGGGGTCCGGGGACCCCCAGGGGTCATTGAGGGAGTTCCAGGGGGTCCCCAGCTAAATGATGGATATTTAGGAACCAAATGGACCCTTATGGGTCTGTAACTCAGAGAGTGTACAAATGGAACCAAATGGACCCGTCAGGGTCCATTTGGTTCCATTTGTACACTCTCTGAGTTACATTAACATTGATTTTACAATATAAATTGGGGTCCCAGAGATAGAAATGCCGTTAAATGGGGGTCCGTAGCCTACTGCATATCAAACTGGGGGTCCTTGAAATTAAAATGGTTGAGAATCACTGCTAGAGCCGTAAAAATCGTCTCTTATGGGGGTCCCTGGCATATCTTTTTCAAATGGGGGTCCGCGGGCTAATAAGCGTCAATTTGGGGGTCCTTGACATGAAAAAGGCCATTATACTACTGTGAGTATCTGTTCAATAAGGATATATAGGTGGCCAGTGTCATGGAGAGCTGATTTAGGCCAAAATATAATTCTCCTCAAAACATTACGTATGCCATTACTTTAAGAAGGTGACGTCATGCATTAACCACTTCAGCCCCATGTGGGCTCTATACTAGAGTCTTTTATGTTCTCTGTTCTTGTTGGGAAAGCTTTCACTGAAAAACAGCAGATCGACAAGTTTGTCGATCTGCTGTTTTTCTGTGAAAGCTTTCCCCACAACACGGACGCTGGGGTTTAAGTGGTTAAAGGTCCAGTAAGTGGTATTGTTTTGTTAAAGCAAAGCGTTCAACAGCTCTGTGTTCTGATTGTAATGATTGCCGTGGTGCGTTCGCGCTTCTGTAAGCGGAAAATGAGTTTTCAGGTCGTGATATCAATTTCGTCCAATCAGTGACTGGAGAGAGAACTCGTACGGGATAAACAAGTGAAATTGGAAGTGATGACTCGAAAGAAATGAGCAGACACAACTGGAACACTATAAAAGTGAAGCTGATAAATGCAGGTACTCTCTCCTGAATGGATGAAATTGGCTTGAAATTGTATTTTCTCTTTACTAAAGTGTTGGAGAGACAGGGAGACTCTATAGCGATGATTATTATCAGAATAAAGAGCTTTAACGTTTTAATAAAATACTGTTTTAACCATAAAATATCACTTACACTACCTTTTAAGCGTGGTTTATGCTCCATCGTACCACAGTGTCGCGTGCAGAAAATAGCCGATCTACAAGCTCCCAATGCGTCGCGTCCGCGACGCATTGGGAGCTTGTAGGTCGGCAATTTTCGGCGCGTGACACCGCTGTGCGACTTAAGTATAAATTAGGCTTTACAGAAGTGAAAAATTAAAACAAGAAACATGAATTCACAGCATGAAATGCACATGTGCTTGTTTTACCGAGCGAGAAAATATTCCAGTGACTTGAATTATTTAAGAATTTTTAATTTCGCTTCTTGGAGACGATGACATTGTGATCTCTGTCTTTCAGAGCTGCTTAAAAAGAAAACACATTTTGCACAGTAAAATCCAGAGTGTTTATTTAACTCCAGGAGTATACAAGTGGAACATTATGGGTCCAGGTTATTATATTGAATATTGAATAATTCATTAGTTTCTGTTTTTTTTTTTTTTTTTTCAAGTTTAGTTCTAATTTGTTTTTAAAGTTGCCAAGATTTAAAAACAAATTATCTTGGGAAAAGGCTTAGTTTTAGATTTTTATTGAATATTTGTCGGGGCCAGATTCAAAAAGATCAGAAAAGGTATTATGTAATTGTGTTAAAAAAAAACAATACCATAAAATAAATATTTTCACAGTTAAAACTGGCACAGCTAAGGCATTTAAAGGTGGAAAACAAAGACCGTTTTAGCTGTGATTTTAGTTTATGAGTCGACTAGGCTGCACTAGCCTTCCTGCTTTCGTGCCTAGAGGGGCGGGTTTAACATCTCCGGCGAGAGAATGCGCCTGATCCCATTGGTTCACCGATCTGTCCGTCAGCCCCCACCCCGTCAACACAACATTACGAGCGACGCCCACTGCACTCTGGTTGGTTGGGGAAATGAAACCAGTGGCGTGCATAGACATTTTGAGGGGCAGGTGCTCAAGTAAATTATACTTTTTTTTGTTTACTTGGTCTGCTCTTTTTTCCCTCTACACCTATACCTCTTTGCCAAAAATAGCAGATCTACAAGCCCACAACGCCTCGCGCTGCGAGGCGTTGTGGGCTTGTAGATTGGCTATTTTTGGCTAAAGTTCTCCTCAGAAAAGGGATGCTAGGTTTCGAGTGGTTATGGTAAAAAAAAAATCACATAAAGATTTGGCGGACCCCCTGTAGTAACTTTGAGGACCCCCTAGGGGTCCCAGACCCCCTGTTAAAGACCCCTGTTGTAAACTGAAAAAAAAAAAGTTTTTTTTTCTTTTTTTCAAAAGGTCGCTTCTGGTCAAGAGGGCAAAGGGCAGGTGCTCTAGCACCACCTAGAGTCTATCTGTGCACGTCCCTGAATGAAACACTTCCTATACCAGGTACACCGACGCGCTGGTCCAGGCTTTTATTTTTTAGCAAAACTAAACAATAAAAGCCTGGAGATCGAGGCTATGAGTCGACTAACTAACGTAAACTAACCATTGTTAGTTTTTTTAAACACCTTTTTCTAGTTTTTGTTATTTTGGCGATAAGCCTTGTTTCAGAGTCAAATAAACGTTCAGGATTTCACCGTGCGTCCTCTCCATGTGCACTGATGTGTTTACCTCGGCCTAGCGTAAAATCCGTGCCACTCTTTATGCCAGTGGTTCTCAACCCGTGGGTCGGGACCCTCAGGGGGGTCCCTCACATGATTTTTTTGGGTGGGGGGTCCCCAGATGACAGTGAAGTGACAATTGAATGACTTTTAAAACCTTTTTAATACCTCAAAACAAAGAAAGAAAAGAAAAAGACCATTACTGCATCAAAATCAACAAACTATGCTATAAAAACAGGTCAAACATTGGCTAAATTGTCAAATAATATAAGAAAGAGGCAAACATTGTGAAAATAGCCGGTTTGCGAGGCGTTGTGAGCTTGTAGATCTGCTATTGTCACAATATTTATCTGTGTAACCGAGTCAAACAAAATGTAATGCCTCATCTCTACATTCCAAGTGCTTTTCAGGCTGGGGGGGTCCCCAGTTCAAATGTGATTATTTTGGGGGTCACGGCCTGAAAAAGGTTGAGAACCACTGCTTTATGCAAAGTACTGTCAAGTATGTGTTTTCACACCTCAGACAATGTGGTCTGTTTTATTATGTTACTGTGACCTAAGCAATAAGAATATAAGAACAATACAACTTCATCTCACCATGTTTTAGACTTATTATAGCTTTGCAAGCACAAGAAATGTTCCATCAGCCAAAAAGGAGCACATACAAGCAAGGTTAGAAAAGTAAACAAATAAAAGCAACAAATTCCATTTCTTAACCATTTGAACTCTAGTATCCCTATTCTGGGGCCGAGCATCCGCAGAAAATAGCAGATCTACAAGCTCACAGCGTGCCGTGTTGCGGCGCGTTGTGAGTTTGTAGATTGGCTATTTTCAGTGAAGACATTTGAGCGCACCAAAAACGGCCAACTCAGGTCAGGTTATAGTATAGCGGGTTTCAATCGTTAAGCCCTATTTTTGAAAATAAATCCAAAAATGTTCATATAGATATAGGGAATAATAGACGATCTATAAGCTCACAACGTGTCACGTTGTGACGCAGTGTGACTTTGTAGATCGGCTATTTTCGAAACATTTCGAAGATCGTCAATCAAAGATTTTAGAAAACCTCGGCCTATGATGACATACCTCAAATAGGGACGCAAGTGGTTAAATGTGTCCAGTTATGTATAATGAAGATTGAATGTTTCACCGACATGGAAGTACATCAAGTGCATGAAAAAAAAAAAAACGCCACGCAGCATGAACACGACCTTGACTGGACATTCTGAGAGGAGGCTAACGATGTTTTAGACACTCTGAGAGGTGGCTAACGATGTTTTTAGCCCACAGTTGAGGCATGCTTTCATTTCAGATCAAACTGCACCTCCGTGCCTGTGGAGAACAGCTCTTCAATAAATATGAGCTTTTTTAAGCAATCCGACGCTGTCATTTGATGCCTTTGTTGTTGTCACTTCATAGATAATCTCTCAAGAACAGATTCTGCTCTTCGTTTGAATCTGTCGGTAGCCGTGTTGACAACCCGTGCGCATTGGTTACAAGTAGGCGTGCCATCAGATCAGGAAGCAGGCCGCGCTTTACCCAATCAAATGTAGTGGGCGGGATTTACGTATGTGCCGTTCGTTCCCCACTAGAAACAAGCCGAAACTCATTTAACAATAGCGTCCTCGAAGCCGACAAGACCACGGAAAGTTAGTAAGGGACCAGTCGAAATTTACAGAAGGGGGTCCCTGGAGGAAAATAGGGGAGGGCCATGCCTTTCTAATTGTAGTACAAGGGAGGGTCAGCTAATTTTACTTTGAATCCAAGGGAGGGTCATGCAATTTTGAATTGATAAAATAGTCAATTTGTTATATACCTTTTTAGTACACCAGAACAGTGGTCAATGGCCCCTCTATTTCAAATGATACAAAGGATTCAAATCCAGTAACACCTTGGTCTATTTAGATGAATGACGGTCGTTAACAAGCCATCAACGCACAGCAAGTGTGATCGACCCAGTGAAATCTATTCGGAGTCTTAATGATGGTGGTTGAACAATTAAGCAACACTTCAACAGGTGTTAGGCATATTAGGGAGATGCATTATCCCAATTTCCAACACAGAGATATCCTCTTTTAAGTGTGTTTTTGTTACTCATAGAATTACATACACCGGGTAGGTTACAATGACCAATTTATAACTGGATATTTATAATACAAGGTCTACTAAACTGGAAGACTCATAAAGCACTAAGCTTGTTTAAAATGAGATCCACATGCACACAAATCATGATGACATATGAGAGACAGACAGATATATTATACACACTACTATACAGAACGTCATACAATCAGCTTACAGGTTACTGGTATGAAGAGTGAAAACTATGTACAAGAGAAGAAAAAAATCAGGGAGGGGGGGAGTGGGGGGGGGGTTAAGACTTAGACAGGGGCCATTTTCGAATTGCAAAAGTACAAGCAAGCACATATGATTGATATGGGCACATTTCCTACTAATGATGACTCAACCAGGTAAACCGGTACAGTTTCCCTTGAAATTCTAACTCCCATTTCTGTGGAAGTTCTTGACATCCGACTTCCAAGTAACTGACAACATTGATGCGTCTTAATGCATCAATGCAACCTGAGACAGGCTTTATTTGAGCCTGTAACTAAATACAGGCTCAAATAAAAGCCTGTATTTACCTTGATGTACTAAAACCTCCCTTAAAGTCATCCTTGACCTCCTCCCACGGGGAAACCCCCGACCGGGGTCACGGCACCGCTGTAGCGGCTGGGATTCGAACCCGGGGCTTCCCGCGTGGAAAGCCAACATCTTAACCACTAAGCCAAAGGGATATCCCTATCGCTCGGGGGAGATGTTAGACGTTCAGCCCATCAGGCTGAGGTAGTGAACCACTCTGTTACAAAAGCATCAAAAGCAGCAGATCTACAAGCTCAAAACGCGGCGCGAAGCGACGCGTTTTGAGCTGGTAGATCTGCTACTTTTGATGCTTTTGAATTTGAATCCTGAAAATGTACAGTTTTGGACATAATGAGTGTTTTCCACCGGACAGAGACGATATACAGTGTATAAATGTTAAAGAGAGAGATGACCTTCAGCTGCAGTTTACTTCATAAACTCAGAAGAAATATGATGATAATTAATTCATCGACACTAATCCGAGTAACCTTAAAAACAGGGTTACAAAACTTGTGTTCAACCATATCTTTATATAATTGGTCCTGCTCATTATGAGATGGCACAATGTCTGTATATACTCTGCATCTCAATGCAGTGGTTCTCAAACGTTTAAATGTCAAGGAACCCCAAATTGATATGTATCTGGCCTCGGACCCCCCCCCCCCCCCCCCCCCATCTGAAAAAGGTTGTGTGCCAGGGACCCCCAGAAGAGTAGATTTATGTAAAAAAAAATAAAAAAAAATGTTTGCGATATTTTTAGGTGAGCTTGTAGATCTGCTATTTTTGAACGGCCAACGTATAAATGGATAAAGTGGTTAAGATGATTGTGATGCTATGTTAACTATACTTTAGCTGGGGACCCCCTGGAACCCCCCCCCAGGACCCCACTTTGAGAAGCAATACTAGATGTTTCACTCTTCAGTGATTATATCTTCATTATTTCCAACAAATTGGTGGAAGCAGAAGGTTTTCAGACTTATTATTATATGTCTACAGTGTTCTACTGTAGATGGAGGTTTTCTTTTAAGTGACCAACTGTCCTTTATTGAAAGGAGTCAGTTGGTTCAAACACAAACCCATTCAGTATGCTATATGGTCTATATGTCCAAAACTGTTACTTTTCAGGATTCAAATTTAAAAAGTGGCAAAAGTATCAGATCGACAAGCTCGAAACGCGTCGCAAAAGCGATGCGTTTCGCTTGTCGATCTGATACTTTTGATGCTAAAATGTGACGCTGTTCATTTATCAATAAACACAAACAGTTAAAATATGGGGATAAGAGGTTTCGATATTTTACGAGATGTCAGGTAAAATATTAGGGAGCGTACTGTACCTATGTTCCCTCAAAACTAACCCTAACCCTAACCGCAAAGGTCAGTCCACACCAATGCAACTCCTTGCAACATCACCGGCTTCGAATGCTATCAATGCATTGAATGGGAGATTATCACGTTTTATCAGACCATTGAATGGGCGAAGTAGGCGAGCTACCGTCTACCCCGCGATTTGTCAGACCATTCATTGGGCGTAATCAGGAGCTACTGACCTACCGACGGAGGCGGAGCAGTCCCCACAACAATATTTACGATTCTGTCCATATCGGTACATAACTCGAACGGCGCTGAGTAGGCACAGGCGAGGGTCGCACCGCTCCGGACGGCAACTCAGTCGCCTTAGCTCCTTCGGTGGCCCGTCGCGGGGCTCCACCTCGCCTGAGACTGCGCGCCTCCGTCATGGTCCGAAACCGAAACAACCAAAACCAAAACCGAAACTGAAGTATTTAATTCATCTCCGTCGGTAGGTCAGTAGCTCCTGATTACGCCCACTGAATGGTCTGATAAATCGCGGGGTAGACGGTAGGTCGCCTACTTCGCCCATTCAATGGTCTGATAGAACGTGATAATCTCCCATTCTATGCATTGATAGCATCCGAATCAGGTGGCAACATGCAACTACTTGCAACCATTATCCCCAATGGCAGTTGCAAAGAGTTGCATTGATGTGGACCGGCCTTTAAACTGTTTTGTTGCAAGTGTAGCCCCCACAGTAAAATTAGCCAGAAGAGGCATGCAACAGACATGCCAATCGGGCTCAGCCCTATTGGCATGACTGGTAACACGTCGAACTAGAGAGTGGGAACCTTGGGTTCAATTCCAGCTCACTGTATTCCACTACACAAGGAGTTGCAATGATGTGGAATGGCCTTTAAACTGTTTTGTTGCAAGGAGTTGTGACGAGTTGCATTGATGCGGTCTGGCCTTTAACCCCAAACCTAATCCTAAACTGAGGCAACATTCTGTAAGTATGACTCCATATTAAACTGACTCCTGACAGGAGCACAACATTGTCCATAAAACTACATGTGTTTGTCAGGTGAGGTCGTTGTTGCAACATGATGCAACACTGATGCAAACTCACCAGACCAGTTCTGAACACAAGCTCACTGAACCAGGGAGGAGAGTTGACACACTGCTGCTAATGTTATGTCATTGCCGTCGGGCAGAAACCTTCGTAAAAAAAATCTCCGTATTCTAACTGTTTGTGTTTTTTGGTAAATGAAGGCTTATACTTGAGCGTACTAGAGCGTCACACAAAAGCATCAAAAGAAGCAGAGCTTGTAGATCTGCTACTTTTGCAAATGTTTTTATTTGAATCCTGAAAAGTAATACTTTTGGACATACCTGTATGAGGTTTCCACCCGACAGAGACTATTTAGTATTTACATAGCTTGTTGTTTAGGTTGATCACAAAGTGATCAACTTTGGTCGATCACAAAGTTCAGGTTCATCTACTGTCCTATGATCTTGCACTTTGTAAGTTGCTCAGGATAAAAGTGACTGTTTAAACCCAGGGGGTCCCCAACAAACTTAATTAATATAGCGTCATTTTAACCACTTTAACAATATTTTATACTTTGGCTTTTCAAAAAAAGAATCATTGTCGGCATGTGTAGAGAGTCTGACGTATAAGCCTGAAACAAATATGAGTGATAATTAATTATGAACAGTAAGGATTTCTGGTTAAACATGAGCAAAAAAAAAAAAAGAATAATTAAGGCAAACAAACACACACGCACGCACGCACGCACGCACGCACACACAGTCAGACAGCACGGATTAAAAACCAGCCAATTTTAATAACACCATCCATCAAAATGATAAAATCTATTATTGTGTAGCCTGCATGACATTTGCAAATTAGCCAGTGTCCTCAGACACTTTCCCAGGCCAATAGTTGCGGTGGGCACTACAGTCACATGTCATTCTTGTGACAAGGGTGAAATGAGGGGTTCTTAAAACTTTTGTAATTTGTTTTTATTGGTGCTTAATGTGTATAATTGCCTCATTTAACCCCACCATCTTATTATTTTTGTACCAATTATTATTACGCACTGTATTGTTTATAATTGTTTTCCCCATGATCCCCTGGTCACATGTATTGAGAGACATTGAGTGGCAGAGCGGCAGTCACGCGGTCACGCCCAAGGCCACGGTCATGGCCAATGTCCCCAGACAGACTGTCACCACGGACAAATGAAAGAAGAGGGAGGTGTGGTTTGGCAGGTACAAAAGCGGAGGCGGGACCGTTTGAAAGAAAGAACAGAGCACCCAAGTGACAGAGGCGTCAGTGAGGAGAAGGACAGCAGAGGGGAAGGTTGTGCCGAGACACGGAGTAGAGGAGTGCATAGATGAAGTAGACATACCAGCCACCTAGGAGTTTGGAAGCCGAGGTGTGCCTACATTCAAAGGAGAAACCAAGAGGAGAAAGCGATCGAACCGAAGGGGAGGAAGAGGCGAGTGAGACCAGACCATATGAGAGACGAGTGAGACCAGACCATATAAGGAGCGCTGAGACTGGAAAGTGGCGATAACGTTGCATACGCAACCAACTCAGCGCCAGGTGTAAAAACCTGGCTGGCGAGTGAGTATTCGAACAAGCAACGTTGAATCCCTGTATAACCACTGCCTGAGACAACGCAAATGTATCGTGTAAATGCACAGTGAACTGGTCTAGATCTCTATAATTGCAGGCGGAGAGAAAGAAGAGAGAAGACGAAGACGACTGGCCTCAAACCCTTTCCCATCTTACCCCCATATATGGACATGCAGCATTACCCCTGAACAAACCGTGTTGAGTATCTTGAAGCACTTTATTGGCACAGCACTTTACTTGAAAAGTATTTGTTGCACAGAAACCCCCCATGCTAAGGAACCCTTGTGATTAAGCCCGCGTAATTTGCACAACTTTATAATTTATTTTATAGTTGTTGTGTAGATTAATTGTGTTTTGTATGTTTATATAGGTTTTATTAGTATAGTGTTTATTTGATTGTTTTTAAGGCACAGAAGCCAATGTATTAGGGACCCAATAAATATGACTTACCTTTTTTGATACACTGTATTCGTGTCCAGTTTCTTAAAGGGATATTCTCATGCCAGTGTTGTATTCTCAAAAACCAAAAGTATTGAAACTTACCAGTTAACCTCGAACCTGGGAAAGCCTGAAGAAGAAGTTAAAGTGTATTCAAAGGGGACTTCCCTCTATAACAAAAGTGGCGTAGTCGACAAACAATTAGTTCAGATAGGACTCACAGTAATTACGCACCCAGCACTTTATTGTGCATTTATATTTTATTGTTGTGAGTTTTATTCTGGATTATTTATTAAAGGAGAAGAGTGCAATAGTACAAACAAATTGCAAGTCAAATGTGATACAATTTCGGCCCTGTTCACATATTTGGCGTTGGCGGCAGGACTGGTTGAGAACAAACACATGAGAATACCCTTAAGAGAAACTGTACTGTTTTGTTGTTTTTGTTGCTTTTTGTTTTTTGCTTTACGGATTCAGAATGATGATGATGGCGGTGTATCCCGGTGCCCCATGGTTACCCACCTTTGGTGGAACAGAAGGCGAGAGTAAATATAGGGAATGGAAAGACCAGATTAGAGGATTATTAAGTACCCAGGAACTACCAGAAATCAGGAAAGTTGCTATTATAATTAAAACGCTAGCCAACGAAGCTAAACGGCAGATTAGTGTGGTTGAGGAGGGCGAACGCGACACAGTGGCAAAAGTTTTTAAATACTTAGATGCTTTATATAAAGAAACTGTCTCTGTCGCAGAAATGCGCTCACTATTCTATCGGTGCGCACAGCGCGCAGGAGAGAATGTACAAACTTACACCCTGAGACTTAGAGAGCTGTTTTGTGGGCTGCGGCAGCACGACCCAAGCACCGCTCCCTCCGAAGCCATTCTTCGTGATCAGTTTGTTATGGGTTTAGCTGAGGGCCCCCTGGGCCAAGCCTTAAAAATATATGCTCGACGACACCCAGATGAAGATTTTGCTGCTTTACGCGAAGAAGCCTACCTGTTAGCTGCTGAACATGGAACTACTGAAATAACGTGCCACGCTGTTAATCCTATTTCTGTCCCCTACCCTTCTCAGGACCCTGCTTGGAGAGAAAAATTAAAACAGGAAATCATGGACGACGTAAAAACTCAAATGCAAGGATTCACGCAGGAACTCATGAAGGAAATCAGACCGCTCCTCCGCACTGGCACCAATGACGCACGAGCGCGCACTCCACCGCCACCTGAGCGACGGTATACGGCCTCTCAGCGCTACGAATGGGATGAAGGAGGTAGGCCGATATGTAGCCAGTGTAGACAGGCGGGTCATATAGCGAGATTCTGTAGATCCGACCGAAGTCAGTTAAACTAGTACGCCCTGTCGCCGAGGTCCGGGGGGCAGAGGTGCAACGTTCACAAAAAAAGTTAAGGGCCAATGAAGTGTTTGTGGGGGAATGTCCGACAATTGGGATAACAATGGGGGGAGTCCAAATGAGGGGTTTATTAGATACGGGGTCTCAAGTCACATTGATGCAGCAGAGTTTGTTTAACGAAAAGTTCTCGCAAGATAAAATGGAAAATGGGCCTCTGGTGTTTAGCCTACGGGCAGCAAACGGCCTTGATCTACCCTATTCTGGCTATGCCATATTCGATTTAGAATTAGAAGGACTGAAAATACCGGGAAGAGGAATCGTAATTGTAAAAGATGAACATTGTATTGAGCCGCTGATCATTGGGATGAACGTAGTCCACGCAGTGTGGCATGCATTATTTAAACTCTCTGGGAGGTCTGTGTTTCCATGCCAACAGGAGAGGACACCATGGAAAAAAGCATTCGCCGCCTGTAGGAGAGTGGAGGCAGTGACCCACGAAGACGGAGCATTGGGCTATGTGTGGCCTGTCGGCCGACGGAGAATCCGAGTCCCCGCCCGCAGTGAGTTAGTAGTATGGGGCCGTGCCTGGAAAGGTCCAAATGGAGCCGAATACGAGGCCCTGATGGAGGCCATGCCGGAAGGAACTGATCTGGGAGTGGCCCGAGCGTTGGTCACCGTGCGTAATGGCCGAGTCCCCGTGCGCATCTGCAACCCCCACGCGTATAGCGTGACCGTGGGCAGACATCAAAAGTTAGGGAAGCTATATCCAGTGGAGGAGGCCGACGTCCGTGGACGACGAGACCTGAACCTGTCCCTAGGAACCGACGGAGCCGTGGAAGTGTCCCTGGTGAGCATCGAAGACGAGGGACCCGTGAAGACCTTACCTGAGGAGATGGAGGCGTTGACCCGGCGAGATGACCTACCTGACCAGCAGAGAGAAGAGCTGCATGCGATGATGTGTAAATGGAAGAAGGTGTTTGCAGTCCATAATGAAGATTTTGGGCAGACGGACGTGGTGCAACACCAAATACCAACTGGAGACGCGGCACCCATCCGCGAGAGGCACCGACCGCTGCCGCCCTCCATGTATAGAGAAATGAAGACCTTATTGAGTGACATGCTGGACAAGGGAGTGATAAAAGAGAGTTGCAGTCCCTGGGCAGCGCCCATTGTCCTGGTGAAGAAGAAAGATGGCAGCTGGCGTTTCTGTGTCGACTACCGTAAACTGAATGCCGTGACGCACAAAGATGCCTTCCCTTTACCTCGGATTGAAGAGACTTTAACAAGCCTGACCAAGGCTCAGTGGTTCTCCACACTCGACCTGGCCAGCGGTTATTGGCAGGTGGGTATGGACCCTCGGGATCGAGAAAAGACAGCGTTTACCACCCCTTTAGGACTGTTCGAGTTCCAACGTATGCCGTTCGGTTTATGTAACGCCCCCGCGACCTTCCAAAGATTAATGCAGCGATGCTTGAGTGGCCAGGTGACAGAGTCATTATTAGTGTACCTCGATGACATTATTGTATATTCACCTGACTTTTCCTCTCACATGCAGCACCTTGACCAGGTTTTCGAGCGGCTGTGGAGACACGGATTGAAACTGCGCCTCGATAAATGCAAGCTTCTCCAACCGGAGGTAAAGTTCTTGGGCCACGTTGTAGACAAAGAGGGAGTGCGCCCGGACCCTGAAAAGTTGGCTGCGGTAAGAGACTGGACCCCACCCTCGACTGTCCGCGAGGTCCGCGCTTTTCTAGGTCTGGCTGGTTATTATCGCCGCTTCGTGTCCTCATTTGCTGCCATAGCTAGGCCGTTAAATAGTTTGTTGATCGGAGTCCCGAATGATGTGAAGTCCCATCAGTGTAAAATAGAGTGGTCCCCTGAATGCCAAAACTCGTTTGATGCTCTTAAAACTGCCCTTACGCAGGCTCCAATACTGGCTTATGCAGATTATGACCGACCGTTTGTAGTGTATACTGATGCGAGTGGCCGCGGGCTCGGCGCCGTTCTGGCACAGGTCCAAGATGGCCAGGAGCGAGTAATCGCCTACGCCAGCCGAAGTCTACACCCTACCAAACAAAATGATGCAAATTATAGCTCCTTTAAATTAGAACTCTTGGCACTTAAATGGGCAGTGACCGAAAAATTTAAAGATTACTTAACTGGCGCTCATTTTACGATTTATACAGATAACAATCCTGTTGCGCATCTTCAAACAGCTCGACTAGGCGCGGTGGAACAGCGCTGGGCAGCCCAGCTAGCATCATTCACCTATGATATAAAGTACCGACCTGGAAAAAGCAATGCGAACGCAGATGCCCTGTCTAGGTTCCCTGTTCAACCTGTAGGAGTGGCCGTAGTGGAGTTGGCACCGGTGGAGAGAGAGGACGGGTGGGCTGGAGCTGAGTGGCGGGGAACACAGGATCGAGATCCGGACATCCAGATGGTGAAGAGTTGCGTAGAGCGGAGGAAACTGCCTACCCTTATGGAGAAGAGGAGTTGGTCACGGGAAGCCAGGCAAATGTTACGACAGTGGGACCGGTTGCGCATCAGAGACAATGTGTTGTATAGGCAAGTGATTGATCAGCATACACAAGAATGTTACTTACAGCTTGTTTGTCCAGGGGCGCGACGAGAGGAGGTGTGGAAAGGACTCCATGAGGCCTCGGCACACGCCGGAGTGGACCGGACTTTGGCGCAGCTTCGGCGCCGGTTCTACTGGCCGGGCATGGAGGGGGCGGTGCGACAGTTCCAGCGAGGTTGTGTTGCCTGCAGCCTACTGAAAGACAGGATAGAGCCCAGGGCCCCCTTACAGCCATTCGAAGTATCGTATCCTATGGAGGTAGTGGCTATTGATTTTCTCACATTAGGTAGGCCGAATGACGCATGGCAGAATATTCTTGTAGCAACCGATTTATTCACCAGGTACAGTTGGGCTATTCCAACGCGTGACCAAACTGCGCCCACGACTGTCCGTGCGCTTTGGACACATATTATTCAGCCATTCGGTTGCCCGGCTCGTTTCCATTCGGACCGAGGCCCGAATTTTGAATCCGAATTAATGCAGCAATTGTGTCATACATACGGTATTACTAAGAGTCGCACCACCCCTTACCACCCAGCTGGTAATGGGGGGGTGGAGAGGTTTAATCAAACACTGTTAAACATGTTGCGCTCTCTAGATACTGATCGCCAAGGCAGATGGAATGAACACTTACCTGAGTTAGTACACGCTTATAACAATACTGAACATGGTGCGACAGGTTATGCGCCTGCGTACTTAATGTTTGGTCGCCACCTGAGGCGTCCGGTAGATGTAGCATTAGGAGTACCGTTGTCACAAAATCGAATGGGAGTGGGAGATTGGGTGCAAGATCACCAGAAACGAATGGCCACAGCGTATAGGACAGCCGAGAAAAAAATGGTGCATATAGCAGGACAGCGTAAACAGGTCTATGACCGCCGAGCCGGTATGCCACCATTGTTACCTGGAGAGAGGGTGTGGGTACGAAACCGGAACCGACAGGGACAAGGTAAACTGGGCCCATGGTGGGACCCAGAACCTTTTGTGGTATTGGAGAGGGTGGGGGATGCGGGCCTAGTATACAGGATCCGACCTGAAAAAGGAGGGCGAGATAGAACGATCCATAGGAATGCATTAAAAGTGTGTATAGCCCCCAGGTCACCGATGGAGAGCCCCGAACCTGCCCCAGTAGCCGAACCGGTGGGACCAATATGGCCGCCTTATGTAGGGTTTTTCCCCGGTCCTAGGGAACCTGAAGGTCCGCGGCGCTCTGGAAGAGCGAACCAAGGACAGCCACCTGAGAGGTACGGGCATGACGTTTAGAACCAGTTGCCAGGGACTGCCAACGAAAAAGTAGGGGGGAATGTGACAAGGGTGAAATGAGGGGTTCTTAAAACTTTTGTAATTTGTTTTTATTGGTGCTTAATGTGTATAATTGCCTCATTTAACCCCACCATCTTATTATTTTTGTACCAATTATTATTACGCACTGTATTGTTTATAATTGTTTTCCCCATGATCCCCTGGTCACATGTATTGAGAGACATTGAGTGGCAGAGCGGCAGTCACGCGGTCACGCCCAAGGCCACGGTCATGGCCAATGTCCCCAGACAGACTGTCACCACGGACAAATGAAAGAAGAGGGAGGTGTGGTTTGGCAGGTACAAAAGCGGAGGCGGGACCGTTTGAAAGAAAGAACAGAGCACCCAAGTGACAGAGGCGTCAGTGAGGAGAAGGACAGCAGAGGGGAAGGTTGTGCCGAGACACGGAGTAGAGGAGTGCATAGATGAAGTAGACATACCAGCCACCTAGGAGTTTGGAAGCCGAGGTGTGCCTACATTCAAAGGAGAAACCAAGAGGAGAAAGCGATCGAACCGAAGGGGAGGAAGAGGCGAGTGAGACCAGACCATATGAGAGACGAGTGAGACCAGACCATATAAGGAGCGCTGAGACTGGAAAGTGGCGATAACGTTGCATACGCAACCAACTCAGCGCCAGGTGTAAAAACCTGGCTGGCGAGTGAGTATTCGAACAAGCAACGTTGAATCCCTGTATAACCACTGCCTGAGACAACGCAAATGTATCGTGTAAATGCACAGTGAACTGGTCTAGATCTCTATAATTGCAGGCGGAGAGAAAGAAGAGAGAAGACGAAGACGACTGGCCTCAAACCCTTTCCCATCTTACCCCCATATATGGACATGCAGCATTACCCCTGAACAAACCGTGTTGAGTATCTTGAAGCACTTTATTGGCACAGCACTTTACTTGAAAAGTATTTGTTGCACAGAAACCCCCCATGCTAAGGAACCCTTGTGATTAAGCCCGCGTAATTTGCACAACTTTATAATTTATTTTATAGTTGTTGTGTAGATTAATTGTGTTTTGTATGTTTATATAGGTTTTATTAGTATAGTGTTTATTTGATTGTTTTTAAGGCACAGAAGCCAATGTATTAGGGACCCAATAAATATGACTTACCTTTTTTGATACACTGTATTCGTGTCCAGTTTCTTAAAGGGATATTCTCATGCCAGTGTTGTATTCTCAAAAACCAAAAGTATTGAAACTTACCAGTTAACCTCGAACCTGGGAAAGCCTGAAGAAGAAGTTAAAGTGTATTCAAAGGGGACTTCCCTCTATAACAAAAGTGGCGTAGTCGACAAACAATTAGTTCAGATAGGACTCACAGTAATTACGCACCCAGCACTTTATTGTGCATTTATATTTTATTGTTGTGAGTTTTATTCTGGATTATTTATTAAAGGAGAAGAGTGCAATAGTACAAACAAATTGCAAGTCAAATGTGATACAATTTCGGCCCTGTTCACATTCTGACTGCATGATTTTTACCCTTTAAGACCGGAAAGGCATAATTTGTGTCATCTTAAGATTTATTTGGCTATTCAAAAATAGCAGTTATACAAAATAATAGCCAAAGATGACAAAGATGTGTTCCCGGATTGAATGGGTAAAGGAATGATAGTAGCCATATATGTATCTATTTAATTAAGGTGCCTACTGTAGATAGATTTAGGCTTTAGATGTTCAATTAAAGACTTCCTGACTGTGCACTTTTATCATCAAATTGGATGAAATGTATATATAGGGCTGACGTGGTTAATGTATGTTTTGTAATAATTATTAAAATCTATAAAGTAACTATAGTAACAAAAGTTGTCAAATACTTGTAGTGGAGAAAGGGATAATATTTGCCTCTGAGATGTAGTAGAATAGAAGTTAAAGTACAGTACTGTTAAAGTAATCCAGTAAAGTAAAAATACCTCAAAATTGTACTTGAGTACATTTAATACTTAGTTACTTTGCACCACTGCCATCACGGCGGAAATGTGCTTCCTTAACCATGGCTCATTTGTCACAATACAAGCGTCATGGAACCAGTTGTTCCTGGTTTGCGATTTTTTAACATTTATTCTGCTACATCTACATAAACGTTAAGATTTCACATATAAAGTGCTAACCCCCACGGCCACGGATGTAACAAGTTGAGCCGCAAAAGGTCTAAGTACCCGTATCTTCCGTATTGTTCAATAAAAAGCTTTTTAATCTGATCGCCAGCCATTTTCTTCCAAATTTTCTCCGACGCTTTCAACTATGCGATACTACCGGTTGGGACGTGTATTGCACTCTGATATATACTTGTGCGACGGTCCCTTAGTTCCCAGAAGGAGGAGGAATGCATGTCGTCTCTTCTTAACAATGACAACAAGTCCACGTTCTTGTGTCTCTGTGTAAAAGTCACTCCTCACACCTGATCGCCGTCGTCTCGTCTGCCATTGTGCTGACTGACTTGTGCAGAGGTAAAAAAGCAGTTAAAATCCATCCAACATCCATAGAAACTAATTTAGCCTCCATGTTTAAACCCTAACTAGCCCTTAAACCCCTAACCCTGGCTGGAACGCTTGTTAGAGGACATGGATTATCATACAAATCAAAACAATGAAGAATGGATGACCCGTTTACCTGAGGATCTGTGGGACACTCCCCTTACACACCTGTCTATACCTGGTAAATATGACCATTACACACCTGTCTATACCTGGTAAATATGTCCATTACACACCTGTCTATACCTGGTAAATATGTCCATTACACACCTGTCTATACCTGGTAAATATGTCCATTACACACCTGTCTATACCTGGTAAATATGTCCATTACACACCTGTCTATACCTGGTAAATATGTCCATTACACACCTGTCTATACCTGGTAACTATGTCCATTACACACCTGTCTATACTTGGTAAATATGTCCATTACACACCTGTCTATACTTGGTAAATATGTCCATTACACACCTGTCTATACTTGGTAAATATGTCCAGCCTTTAACACTATAGTGCTATATTTTTTACTTAAGTACACAACTTAATTTATTTAATTTCCATCACTGTCAAACCACAAGAAACATAATGACATGAATCTAATGTTAGGTTTTTAATGTAATCTGTTGTTCATAGGAAGCCATGACGCCATGAGCTACTGTCTGGACATCAACTCTCCTCTGCTCAGGTCAGAGTCTGACACCTTGAGGTTCATGGACGGCCTGTTCCACTGTTTCACCAGACCTGTTATATTCAGATGGGCTACAACCCAGGTACATGTGGTGAACCTCAAATAATACTAACCCTATGTTCATGTCAAGGACCCCCACGTTGGTATCATTGCTGTCGGGAGCAGAAACCTCCCATCTCCATATTCTAACTTTTTGTTTTTTTGGCAAATTAATGTCCTACTTGATCATACAGTGTTACATAAAAGCTTCAAAAATAGCAGATCTACAAGCTGGTAATCCTGAAAAGTAACCCGACAGAGACCCGACAGAGACTATATGTCATAACTAGGGCTGGTAAATTAATATTTGATATTCGAATATGGGGGGAAAAAAACATATTTGTAGATTCGTAGATTATTATTATTTTTTTGTTTATGTTTATTTGTATCAAGTTATAAAAAAAAGCACTTGATACATGTTTTTTGTATTGTACCTATCGAATAAACATAAAACAAAATGTCTAAAAAACTATAATAATATTAATAATAATAATATTCGAATATATTCGAATATTAGCCAATTTTTCAGACCAATATTCTGAGGAATGTTAACCTTAGCCTTAGTCGTACACCACTTTGAGAACCAACCACTGCAGTATGACATAAAGGTACAGTTATGAGTCATAGGGAACTACCAGGAAGTGACATGAATTCCCCTGGGACACGTGTTACAGGTCTAACTAGTCCCGTATGAAAGGACATTGTTACACCAGGTGACAGACAGACGGAACAGCTGTACTAGTCCTGACTGATATATGCTGTTAAGTTAGGGGAATGGGAGAGGGGGTTGTCACGGTTATAGGGCCCTAGAAGTTGGGTATTGTTCACAATTAACTGTACAAGTTACCGTTTTACAAAGGTGGCATAGCGGCTCCAGTTCACTGTCACCATAGCTTTGTTTGAGTGGCTTGGCAGCAGATTTGAAACCGGAAAACGGAAACACATTATTATGACACCTTCGTGTGTGCGTGTGTGTGTGTGTGTGTGTGTGTGTGTGTGTGTGTGTGTGTGTGTGTGTGTGTGTGTGGAACAGGAAACGGGTATACATACCACTTCCTGGAAACCTGGGTCTACAGTTATGCACGGAGCCTATACATGCCGGTGGTTCTCAAACGTTCTAATTTCAAGGACCCACCAGTTTGGTATGCATTAAGGGCACAGACCCCCCAAAACTCTGAGGAACCAAATGGACCCTTGCGGGTCCATTTGGTTCCATTTGTACACTCTCTGAGTTAGAGGCCCCTAAAGGTCCCCCTGGGGGTCCCGGAACCCACTTTGAGAACCAGCGCTATAAGCACAATAATAGAACGATAACGTGGGTGCATCCCTGAGGGATGCTGGGAGTCCTTCCTCAGCGAGTTAACAGCCCTGAAGTAACGACATGCAGTTTAACCCATTAAGACCGGCATCTGTGTGTCATTTTAAGATTTCTTTGTGGCTATTAAAAAATAGCAGATCTACAAGCTCATAGCGCGGCACCGAGTGCGGCGCTATGAGCTTGTAGATCTGCTATTTTTGAAAAAATCGTGCATTTTTTTGCAAATCTTTGAATATATGTATTTTTAAAGTGGACATTCTTTTTAAGTATGTTGCTATACAGTATATATCAGTGGTTCTCAAACTTTTTCATGTCAAGGACCCCCCAAAATAATATGTATTTGTCCGCGGACCCCCATCTGAAAATATTCTTTTCCAGGGACCCCTAGAAGCAAAGATTTGAGTTAAAAAATGGATATATATATATTTGCACACATTTTTACAACTTTCTTTTCAAGAATAGCAGAACAATAGCAGATACAGTATAGCTACTGTATGAGCTTGTATATCTGATTTTTTTTTTGCAGTTTTTGAATAGCCAAAGAAATCTGAAGTGACACAGATGTGTTCCCGGTCTTAATTTGTTAACAGCCTTGAATGGAACCATATACGCAGTTTAAACCTATTTCTTCTACTTCTTAAACGCTTCTCCTCCATTCAGGATAAGAGCATCGTGGAGCAGCTTTCAACGGGCATTCGCTACTTCGACCTTCGTATTGCACAGAAACCTGACGAGTCATCCAGCTTCCTGTATTTCACACACGTCATCTACACGTATCTAACAGTTCTGGTGAGTATAGGGGCTTAGACATTAGAGCTGCAACTATTCATAACTATTTATTATTTTATTTGTGATTATTCTATCGATTACTTTTTCGATTAATCAAGTAATCAAGAAGCGTGTTTTTTAATCCTTTGTTTGACTTTTTATAATATCAACAAATCGACCCAAATCTTTTATTTTTTTTATTGATTAGTCTGATTAACCACGTAAGCAATATTTGATGCTTTGTTATACAACAGTGTAACACAAAAATAGCCAACGTAGCAGATCTACAAGCTCGCAAGAGCTTGTATAGATTGGCTATTTTCAATAAAAAAAAATATTAGGGAAAAAAGCAAGATTTCCCCTCAAAATCGATTATTTTGATTAACTTTTGCAATGTATACATTGATTTTAATAACTTGTTCCATTTGCAGGTTGTATTTACATGAATTGTTCAAATAAAGTTGTAATTGCCATCATGTCTCTGTAGGAAACCCTGACATCAGTGGAGTCATGGCTGGACTCTCACCCAAAGGAGATTGTTATTCTGGCTTGCAGCCATTTTGAGGGACTGAGCGACCAGCTCCATCAATCCTTCATTTGGTCTCTGAAGAAACTCTTTGGCTCCAAACTCTGTCCACGTAAAGTGAGTTTACTCCAGTGGTGTAAAGTAACTAAGTACATTTACTTAAGTACTCTGTCCACGTAAAGTGAGTTTACTCCTTGTCAAAGTGTTATTGTCTCCTGCTTTCATTCATCTTTAGATGAAATAGTTCAAGCAGTTCAAGCAGCACAAACCCTAGCGTCTCTACTCTCTACCCATTCAGCTATGGTTGCCCAGTAGTGTTGATATTGTAGTCTTTTGATGGCGTCGTAATGTCTGATTTTACACTTGGTTGCATGCTGAAAATAGCAGATCTACAAGCTCACAACGCGTCGCAGCGCCAGCAGGTCTAATTTAGCAAAACACATTTTTGGAACAAAATACTTCAAATCATGAATCCAGAGTCTGATTGAAAGGTCTAAGAAGAAATGACACCCTTTTCACATATTTCCCTATTATAGCGCCACCTGGCGGAGACCTGTGCTCCGAGGAGCACTTTTTCTAGTTGATGACTATGTTTTGAGATGCTTGTTATTCTATGCAGATATATGTTGGTTGCTTCAACATGTACAGTATCTTGTGTTTTGTTATTTAGATATGCTTTGTTTGACCACAAATGTTACAAGAATGTTATTTAGATAGCACGTTGTTTATACATAATTGCACGTTCGATGATTACCTGGTATCGTAGTTTCTTTGTAGCACTAAATAGTTTTCTACTTTGGAGCATTTACCCTGTTGTTTCTTTTGACTAGGGTTCATTCCATCTCCTCTGATCTTACATAAGAGCATCTCTGCTAAGTGCCTGCATGTTTAATTGCAGTGTACTTCAGACAGCATGCTGCTCTAGTGTGTCCTGGCTTTTTAAGTGCTGCTTCTTGGACCCAGTTCACTTCTTCAGTAGCACGAATAACACATAACAGCCATAGGGCGGGGGGGGGGGGGGGGGGGGGGGGCATGGTGGCGGCCATAGCTGTGTGGGCAGAGAGGTCGCCTGGGAAACAGAAAGTCCCCGGTTCATACGTGTCGTAGTGTCCCCGAGCAAGACACTTAAAGGTATAGTTCACCCCAAAATGACTTTTTTTCTATCAATTAGTCACCCCATGGAGACATGAATTCATGGCTATTGATTAAGACAATAATTTGATGACCGGCAGCGGTTCCGGTAGGAGACACAAAGAGTCTCCTTTGTGTCTCCTACGCGAACCACTGCCTACCGGTCCGCTGGTCGTCAAATTATTGGGTTAGAAAAAAAACTAAATATCCATGAATTCAAGTCTCCATGGGGTGACTAATCCATAGAAAAATGTTTTCTTTGGGGGGTGAACTATCCCTTTAAACCCTAACTGTGTTTGATGGATTATTTATTTATCAGGAGGAGGAGGCGTAGTAGTAGTAGTAGTAGTAGTAGTTACAGATTGTCCCTCTCTTCTTGCCTTACGGCTTACAGATTGTCCCTCTCTTCTCTCCTCCTTCAGGAAGCAGCGGTGACGTTGAGGACCTTGTGGTCATGTGGTCATCAGGTGCTGCTGTCCTATGACGACCAGGCAGCGATCAGCCACCAGGAGCTGTGGCCGGCCATCCCGTACTGGTGGGCCGACGAACCAACGGCCCAGGGAGTCATCACATACCTGGACCGGAAGAAACACCTGGGACGACCAGGTACACAGTACAACACGTCACTGAAACACATCTGGTTACTCGTTGATCTCTGGAGTTAGGAAATTATATAGTGGATAGTTTAACCACTTGAACCCTAGCATCCCTATTCAACATTTGCTACGAGTAGAGATGTACCCATACCTAGGCCTGTCACAATTGTTACATAATTGCCTAATCGTAATTATTTGAGATAATCGCAATTACTTTAGTAATGTCGTCATAATCGTTTCCATGTTGAAAAATGTTCAGACATTTTTAAAAAATAGCAAAATGACGTGTTGTAAGCTTGTAGATCTGCGATCGGCTACTTTTTACTATTGTAGATAGCTTGTAGATCTGCTTATCTACAAGCAGATCTTTAGAAAAATCTTGAAAATGTGTGCAAATCTTTGAATATATATTGTTTTAAAGCGAACATTTTAACTCGAATCTTTGCTTCTGGGGGGTCCCTGGAACAACATATTTTGAGATGGGGGTCCATGGCCAAATACATATAATTTCGGGGGTATTTGACATGAAAAAGTTTGAGCACCACTGATATAGAAATGTATGTATTTTCAGAAAACTGTTAGGATTTAGAAGACATTTTGTAGAATCGGCTTCAGGTCTCGATAGGTTATATTTAATGGTGACAGCCCTAACTGTGTGCTGACTGTTTTTCCTGTCCCAGAGGGCTTGTTTGTCTCAGGTCTGAACCTGACGGCTGAGAGGGGCTTCATGGCCGTCCACCCACAGCAGTCACTGAGGACTCTGACCACCACCAACTGGGCGTGTCTGAGGGCGTGGCTGCAGGAGCAGACGCCCGGACCCCAGCCCGACGGTCTCAACATCATCGCCGGAGACTTCGTGGGACCCGTCCCGTTCTGTCCTCTGGTCATCGCACTCAACCACAAACTGCTGAGGAAAAAGACCCTTTAGATACAAGAACTTTGATTGGCTGTAAAATATGCCAGTTCTCTGGCTTTGTCATGACAGCCATATTGACATGAATAGGCGCAAGTGTTCAAAGTGGGGCCCATGGACCCCATCATGGACCCCCCACTTTGAGGGGGGTCCCGGACAGCGGGTCCCCAGCTAAATGAGTTAATATAGCACCAAAATCAGTTTAACCACTTTAACCCTAGTTTATCATTCGGCTATTCGAAAATAGACGATTTACAAGCTCACATCACGTTGTGAGTTTGCAGATCGGCTATTTTCGAAAAAAGAATTTGACATTACAAAATTAACATTATACAACTATTTATGCTAATATTGCTGCTATGAAAAAGGTCAATTAGTTCCAAATATAGCTGCTATGTAGACTCCTACAAGACTATAGGCCAGTGGTTCTCAAACTTTTTCATGTCAAGGACCCCCAAATTGACACTTATTAGCCCGCGGACCCCCATTTCAAAAGATATGCCAGGGACCCCCATAAGAGAAGATTTTTTACGGCTTTAGCAGTGATTCTCAACCATTTTAATTTCAAGGACCCCCAGTTTGACATGCATTAGGGCTACGGACCCCCATTTAATGGCATTTCTATCACTTGGACCACAATTTAATTTATATTGTAAAATCTATGTCAATTTAACTCTGAGAGTGTACAAATGGAACCAAATAGTTACAGACCCATAAGGGTCCATTTGGTGCCTAATCTATCATTTAGCTGGGGACCCCCTGGAACTCCCTCAAAGACCCCTGGGGGTCCCCGGACCCCACTTTGAGAACCAATGCTATAGGCTACAAGACTGCCTTGTAGCACTGACCTTTGAGCATTGTACCATTGATTTATTAGTCACAAGACACCAAGAAAATAGCATCTGATCAGCTGGATTGGACACGGTGACTTCCTTCTTATTCTACAGAGAGGACGTCACGTCACACACGGTCACAGCTGAAGCTCTTTAGCCGTTTGGTCACAATGGTCTCTGTCGGGGCGGAGACTCATTACGTGACGTCCAAAACTGTTACTTTTCAGGATTCAAATTCAAAAGTATACTTTTGATGCGTTTGTGTGACGCTGTGGTGTGATCACGTAGGGCGTTGATTTACAAAAAAAACACCAAAAGTTAGAATATGGAGATAAGAGGTTTACTGTAGAGCAGGGGTCTTCAACAGGGGGTCCGGGACCCATAGGGGGTCCTCAGAGTTACCACAGGGGGTCCGCCAAATCTTTGTGTGATATATATATTTTTTTTTTTCCTTAATCACTTGAACCCTAGCATCCCTTTTCTGAAGAGAACCTTTGCCAAAAATAGCCACTTAAGCACTTTCACTTTAAAAACCTTTCAGAAATAGTGAAAAGAGCAGATCTACAAGCTCACGTGTCGTGACGATGTGGCACGTTGTGAGCCTGTAGATCAGCTATTTTTACACTATACTTTTGTGGGACACTCTTATAAGAAGAAGTAGGGCATTAGTTTACACCAAAAAAAGGTGAAAAAGTGAAATATGGACATACAGTGTTTATGCCGTCCTGTTTGTTTACAATAATACACACGGTAACAATGTGTACATTACTGTTCTGTTCTAGGGACGTCACAGGCTCTCAGAAGGTGGGGGGGGTGGACTTTCGGTGGACTATACCCCTTATTTTACACTTTCTTTACACAAATCACGGATCTGTGAGAGATAGGGTGTCGCGTCGTGACGCCCCTGATCTCATAAAACATATATGGATTCATCCAACTTTCTGTATGACTGGACATTTACTGTCTCTTGTCAAAAGTTGGTTAAAGTGCAGTCAAATTTCGTGTGCATTTCATTATTTCTATGTACTTTCTTTGATTGGTTGTAGCCTTCAAATGAAGGCTACAACCAAATCAAATCTGTTTCATGGGTCTTAAACAGGGTGTGATTTTTTTCTTCTTCTTTAAAACCCATTAAAACCTGGAAAGTTTTAATGTCATTTTAGATTTTTGTTGGCTATTCAAAAATAGCAGATCTACAAGCTCACAGCGCATCGCGTTGTGGGCTTGTAGATCTGCTATTTACAAATAGCTGAAGTTTAAATTGGGCTGAAGTGGTTGATGTGTTTTGTAATAAATACATAAATAGTTGTTCTTGTAGTGGATATTTGACTCTGAGATGTAGTGGAGTAGAAGTAAAAGTATAGAAAATTGTTAATACTCCTCTAAAGTAAATAAATTACCTCAAAATTCTACTTAAAGGACAACTTTGTTTTTTTACAACCAATGTTTATGTTTTAGATTGTAATTAAAGTAAATAAAAGATGAGTGTTAAAAAAATTAAATTTACTGCTTTCGATAGTTTTAGCAATTTTCACAATCTTTTTTACAGTGTTTTCACAGTGGGCGGGGGCATTCTGTCCGGTGGCTAAATATGTATTTTTTTAACACATTAACCCGGCGTTTTCTTTATTATTATTTACAGTAGCTCTTCTAGCCCCCAATAACTCACATCTGGCCATCTCAGACAGCCGGACCTTTTTTTATTGTGTAAAAAAGGCATATTTAGCCACCGGACAGAATGCCCCCGCCCACTGTAAAAAATATCGCAAAAAATGCTAAAACTATAGAAAGCAGTAAATGAAAAAAAAATTACACTCATCATTTATTTACTTTAATTACAAGCTAAAATATAAACCTTGGTTGTAAAAAAACAAAGTTGTCCTTTAAGTACATGTGCTTAGATACTCCACTACTGTCTATTATTAATATTTCATAGATCACCATGGATATTCCATTTTACGTTTTCTTCTCGGTGTGTAACTGTTACGACAGTCCCTTACCAGCCCTCACATAAACAACAGCTATTTCCTGAAAATGTGAACGAGATGGTGAGAGAGGACTCCCTCTGTCTTTGGTGTTTCGCCTAGGTAGGCGTGGTTTTGAGGCATGGGGCTTTTGTGGGATTGGGTGGGTTGGGTTTAGGCATTAAAGCAACGCCCACCTGGCCCAGGTGGGCGTGGTTTTATTCCTAAACGAACCAACCCACCCAAACCTCATAAGCCAGTGGTTTTCAACCAGTGGTCCTGGGACCACCAGTGGAGTGGTCCTTGGGGGAGTACCAGGGGGTCCCCAGCAAAGTTAGTTAACATAGCGTCAGAATCATTTTTACCACTTAGCTATGGGCTATTTTTGAAAAATCTCGAAAATGTGTGCAATATCTTTGAATATATTTATTTTAAAGAGAACATTTTCACTCAAATATTTGCTTCTGGGGGGGTCCCTGGAACCAAACATTTTCTGATGGGGGTCCGCAGCTGAATGTGTATCAATTTAGGGGTCCTTGGCATGATGAAAAAGGTTGAACCCCACTGTCATAAGAGAATACAACTCTCGTAGACGTATTTATGATTCTGACGTTTTCAATCTAGTAGAGTTGTAGGGTTCACGGCCCAGACAGGGACTTTCTGCACTATGCCCCATAGACACTCCAAACATGTACAAATTGAAGAATAAATGTGTTTACCCCCACGCCCCAAATGTTAACTCTCGCTACGGGGTAGTAGTTTAATGTAATAATCAATATATTTCAATAAAGAAGTGTTTTAATGCCGTCTGTGGCCGAACGCCATTTTTTCACCCGCGTTTACTTCCTGTTTACATTGAGTGTAATTCCGGGTTTCACCGGATGCGCCCCGTCACTACCGCCCATTGGGAACTTCCGACAGAATCGGCCACAGACGGCATTAAAACACTTCTTTATTGAAAGATATGGATTATCACATTAAACTACTACCCCGTAGCAAGAGTTAACATTTGGAGCGTAGGGATAAGCACCTTTATTTTCAATTTGTACATGTTTGGAGCGTCTACGGGGTATAGTGCTGAAAGTCCCTTTGTCCACGTCTACGAGAGTTGTATTCTACAGCCACCTCAAAACCACGCCTACCTGGTCGAAACACCAAAGAAAGAGGCTCTCTCTCATATTGAGAGACGCATCAAACAAACTGGGTCTCTGTCGTCTAATGCAGAGGAAACAGAAACAGAACAGAAACAGCCTTTGTGTGTTTGAAGGAATAATAATGTCCCAGTAAAAGAAGATCAACAGTTTTAATAGCTCATAAAAAGCAGAATATGATCCCATAACATCTAGAGGAATGCATGGAGAAGAGGATCAGCATCATAATAATAATATTTATGAAGAATGGATGAGTGGTTTACCAGAGGATCTGTGGGACATCCCCATCACAAAGCTCTCTATTCCTGGTAGGTTTATAGATCAGCATTTAACTCTTATTACTTTAGATTATTAGAGTTTTCTGCCTCTTAGTTCTGCTTATAAACGTCTTAATCGGTCTGACTGATAGTAAAATGCAGTGGTGGGAAGTAACTAAGTACATTTACTTAAGTACTAGTCCGTACGGAAGTACAATTTTTAGGTACTTTTACTTTACTGGAGTATTTCCAATTTTCAATACTTTTACTTCTACTCCACTACATCTTAGAGGCAAATATTGTACTTTTTACTCCACTACAATTATTTGAAAACTTTAGTTACTAGTTACTTTGTAGATTTTGATTATTATTACAAAACATATATTAAACACTTCAGCCCTATATACATTTTGGCCATTTGAAAATAGCAGATCTACAAGCTCACAATGCGTCGCCTCTTTCAAAAGATTTTGTATACATTTTACACACGTCAAAACTTGTGAAATTGGACATTCTGCATAATGAGTACTTTCTACTTTTGGTACTTTAAGCACATTTTGATACCAATATATTTGTACTTTGTGTACTCAAGTAAATTCTGGACTTTTACTTGTAACAGAGTATTTCTACATTGCAGTATTGATACTTTTACTTAAGTAAAACATTTGAGTACTTTTTTTCCCACTACTGCAGTCACATGAGTCTATACTCATCATGTGACAGCAGGGTTTTACTATCACTTTTACTTCTATATATGCAGAGCAGAGACACTGACTCAACCTTATGAATGCAGGGACACAATTTGATGCATTTATTAGACCAGTTGTTCTCAAACTTTTTCATGTCAAGAATGATATGTATTTGGCCACGGACCCCCATCTAAAAATATGTTGTTCCAGGGATCCCTATATTCTATATTCTCTACATTTTCTTATATTTTCTACTTCAGTACCCGAGGGAAGGTGCAGTTCTATCCTAGTCTATTTCTATTCACTGCACCAGTGTCTGCTGATGCTGCTTTTTCACACTAATTAGGTTTTTTATCCTTACTGTGTTCCTTATTACAACTGTCACAACCTGGCTTGTAAGGCCATGACAAAGTGGGAGACACGCCATTGTAATACTTAAAAGCATAGTATGCAACTTTGCATTGTGTTTACTGTTTGCATAACAAAATCAATAAATAAATGTATACTAGCATGCATCAGCCACTGGACTAGTGTGGTGGTGTTTACCTGCAGAAACACAGTGACACTGCTGTATTATTTTTTTCACTGTTTGTTTTGGTTGCCCAAAAACATCCCTCCACCAAAACAAACAGTGGAAAAAAAACCAACATTCAGTAAGAGGGCAGTGTTGATTTCGTCGACTAAAACTATGACGAAAAAAGGTTGGTCGACTACCGTTTTCACTGACGAAAAACTAAATAAAAAATATAGCTGCAAGCAGCGATAATATGGGGCCAGGAGAGAGAAAGAGAAATGATAATTCCTTTAACAGGTCAGTTCATGAAAGTCCTTGCGGTCTTGTTTCCAATGAGTGCCTGTGAGCAATTAGGGGTTAAGAGTCTTGCTCAGGGACAAATTTCATTTCATCGACACATTTGCTGACCTGGCCTAGAATCGTACCTGGTGCAACCAGAGTCTCTGGCTCCCTAGGCGGGCTCACTAACCACTCAGCTATGGCCACCCCTCAGAGAGAGAGAGAGAGAGAGAGAGAGAGAGAGAGAGAGAGAGAGAGAGAGAGAGAGAGAGAGAGAGAGAGAGAGAGAGAGAGAGAGAGAGAGAGAGAGAGAGAGAGAGAGAGAGAGAGAGAGAGAGAGAGAGAGAGAGAGAGAGAGAGAGAGAGAGAGAGAGAGAGAGAGAGAGAGAGAGAGAGAGAGAGAGAGAGAGAGAGAGAGAGAGAGATACGGAATAGATTGAAGAGACATAGAGAGAGACAAATGGAATAGATTGAAGAGACAGAGAGAGAGACATGGAAACGGAATAGATTGAAGAGAAAGACATGGAAATGGAATAGATTGAAGAGAGAGAGAGAGCGCCATGGAAACGGAATAGATTGAGTCATGTTTTTTTGCATTTCAACTTAAATGAGTCTGCATCAAGTGAGGCTTGAACCGGCAACCTTACGGTCATGAAGCACTCTTAGGTAGCTGCAACACTACCTATAGTGCTATATCTTTGTCCAGGCTGATATTGTCTGTTGAGGATCACAAACTCTTGCCTTCTGTCATGACCCAAGCCCCTGTTTCACTAACACTAAGATCACTCGTTCACAAACCATTTACCAATGAAGAAATTGTACATCTCCTCAGAACCAAAATTAGTGAAAGTAGCCGATCTACAAGCTCACAAACCATTAAAAGTTGTCAGATTGTACATTGGCTATTTTCACAATGAAGTATGTTATACATTGAAAAAACATACTTTCATTGCTATCTGAAAAGTTGTGAGATTGTAGATCAGCTGTATGTAAAAAACACTCAATTAAGTATTTCATGTTATCTTTAACAATTGCAGATGTATTCATTGATAGTCATGTTGTGTGAAATGCAACTTAGATGAAGTCTGCACCAAGTGAGGCTTGAACTGGTGACCTTCAGGTTGTGGGGCACACATTTAAGCGAGAAGCCACCAACAGACAAGAACCTGTGAAAGGAGATCACAATGATGATACAGTTTCACGCAAATAGCTGAAAAATCCTGGGTTTAAGTGTTTTTCAAACTGCTCAAGATTGCGGACAATCTAAGGGCGGTGCTTACTGGTCAACGTGATAGATGTGTTCCTCATTAGTCAAGGCACATGTGTAAGCAGGTCTAATGGCTGTCGGCCAAACGAGGCATGACTTTTGCCTGTTTAAAGTTTCAATTTTCAAAAAATTGCTATAGCGCCCCCGTTTGACCAATTGGAGTAAGATTGGTTTCAGTGATATTTGGAATGGCCCTTTACATTTCTGCAAAGTTTCAAAGAATGGTAAGTCTGCATGTATGTGTTAGGGGCAGATGAATAATTGTCATAAAACTGCAATATTCATTGGCTCATTAAAGCTTCATTTTTTCACTTATGGAAGATATTTTGCAAACGTTTTTTGGTATAGGTCCAAAGTTCATGTGTAAAAAGTTTCGTGCAGATTACTCAAAAATCCCAGGAGGAGATAGGTTTTAACTGTTTTTCATATAATTCCAAATGGTGGGAGATCTAAAGGTCAGAGGTCAAAAGTCAGAGTGGGAAAGTTGTTCAGCATGAGGAGACGCATGTGTGCATCAAAGTTTCATGGCTGTAGGTCAAACACGGCATGAGTTGTACCTGTTCAAAGTTGGCATTTTTCAATTGAGTGCTATAGCGCCACCTTTTGACGAAAGATTGTGAGAATTATTTCTTGATCGTTTTTCATGACCATCTATCATATGGCCGAGTTTCATAAAAAGCGACTGCACGGTTCAGCCAGAACTGCCAAAAGTGGCAGAAGAAGAAACGGAATAATGCGAATAACAATATGGGTCCATGCTGGAAGCCTGGCCCCATAACTAAGCTATGATATGTTTGCCAACCCTATGTAAATACAATGTAATAGGCCTACCCTCACTCAGGAGTAAACAACCCAACATACAGTATAAGTGTATACAGGGTATCTGCACATTTCTAAAGTGACAATTTAAAGACTTTTATGACCTTTTTAATACCTCTAAAATGGGGGGGGGGGGGCAACATTAAGTAGTAAGAAAAAGGCAAATATTGTGAAAATAGCCGATCTACAAGCTCAATATGCCTTGCATTGTGAGCTTGTAGATCGGCTATTTTCACAGTATTTATCTGTGGAGCCGAGTCAAACTAAATTGTATGCCTCAACTCCTACAATTCCAAGTGCTGGTCAGCACTGTCACTGATGTCACCAATGTCACTAAATGTCACTAATGTTACACAGAGTCTGCACTTTCTGCTCACATAGTGTACTTACTCGTCTTGTTTTGCACCTTAATGCACTTGACTGTTCCTATACCTAAACTTAGAAGGTACTATGGTGTTGTTTATGTAAGGTACTGTGGCAGCTGCTGATAAATGCTGACGGTGTATATATAATATGCCAAGCTTAGACGTGCAATGTACATTCGCTGATCTGTTTTTATTATCCTATTAGTGTAAAACCACTGACACTTTTTTCTCTCTCTTGTTTTTCTCTCTTTCTTTTTTTCCTTCTCTTTTATTATTATTATCCATATGCTGCTGCAATGTCTGGAAGCTGGACAAAAACAAGTTTTACTCTTATGTACCTGTGCACAAGGATTGATTTTGACAGCACATTTTGATAGTTTTAGTCATAGTCTTTTGAATCAAATTCCATTTAGTTTTAGTCATATTTTAGTCATCTGAAATGTTTTAGTGTCAGTCTAGTTTCAGTCAACTAAATATCATAAGATTATAGTCAGTATAAAATGTATTTTCAGAGCGCAACACCCGAGCGCAACCAAACATAAAATGACTTGTCTTTTAGTTCTACTGGATCTCTTCTCCACTAGTCCCTCTCTAACATTTCTTTTTTTAATGTTCATACTAGGAAGCCACGATGCCATGAGCTACTGTCTGGACATCCACTCTCCTCTGGTCAGATCTGAGTCGCTCATTCTGAGGTCCCTGGATAAACTCTGCCACTGCCTGACCAGACCTCTGATATTCAAATGGTCTAAGACACAGGTATGTATATGTACTGTACTGTGTGGCACGGAGGCACCGGGTGATTCTATTACTATAAGATCTGTGGCTCTCAATCTTTTCAGGCCGTGACCGACACCCTAAAATAATCCTATTTGAACTGGAATTCAAGCTCATAGCGCGGCACCGAGTGCCGCACTATGAGCTTGTAGATCTGCTGTTTTTGAAAAATAGTGAAAATGTGTGCAAACCTTTTGAATATATTGTTTTAAAGGGAACATTTTTAACTCAAATCTTTGCTTCTGGGGGGTCCCTGGAACAAAATATTTTGAGATGGGGGTCCGCGTCCAAATACATATCATTTTGGGGGTCCATGACATGAAAAGGTTTCAGAACCACTGATATATAAACATACGTTTTTTTTTTCAGAATACTGTTGGGATTTAGAAGACATTCGTAGAATTGGCAGCAGGTCTTAATGGGTTAAAACGTTCTTAAAAGTCCTTAAATTGTCACTTCACTGTCATCTGGGGACCCCCCCCAAAAAAAATCATGTTGGGGTCTCGACCCACAGGTTGAGAACCACTGCGATAGAGCAGTTGTTGTTGTTTTCGAACCTTCTCTTGCTTCAGTGCCTCTTTTCCCTGCTCTCTGAATCCAAAGTGACCTCATTTACCTCCACTACACAGAAAACCTGCACGAGATTCATAGTCATTCACGAGTCATCATTCATTCATGATATGAATGAATGATGAATGAATGCTTTTCGTTGTTGTCGGGCAGAAACCACACATCTCCATATTTCAACGTATGTTTTCTTTGTAAATTAAGGCCCTGCATCATCATACAAGAGTGTAGGGAAAGTAGGGAAAATAGCAGATCTGTAAGCTCACAGCGCGTCGCGATGCCACGCGTTGTGAGTTGGTACATCGGCTATTTTCACTATTTGTTTTATGTTTTTGAAATAATAATAGAAAAGGGCTGGTTTTGGACATAGAGTACAAGGTTTCCAACCAACAGATATATATATAATTATTATTTATTTATTTGTGCCTATGACAACATGCCCAAAATAGGGATGCCAGGTAGAAAGTAGTTAAATATATATAGTAGTCTTTTGGGTATAGAATTGGCCTCAGTTAAGGGGGAAGAGTGCGTACAAAGTAAGTACTGATATGGTGAATTAAAACTGATCATTCATAACTATTTTTGATATAGTTGTATACACTATAACGAAAAAACATCACATGGATGCACCTGGGACGTATCATCAGTGTTGTAGCCTGGGGTCATAGGATGTTTCGGGTCTCGCAACATACACCCTCACCCAGGTGACCCAGCCAGGGTTGATCAAGCCCCGACTTACGTCCCAGGTAGCTAGTACCCACGGTCAGTCCTAAATAGGGAAAGACAGGGCCACTCAATACGCTTGTCCGAAACTACTCTGCCAGGAATGGGGGAGAGCGGAGGCTCTGGCAGGTGGAGGGACTAGGCTCTGTGGATGGCCTCCTGGCCGGGCTCCTCCTCCGTCTCACCAGGACCAGGACCTGTGCGTTGCACCAGACTCCCCCGCTCCAAACATTTCATTCTGGTGTGATGGTGTCTTGGCCCGTGGTGGTACTGCAGGCTCCCTTTGCGTCTTGCTTGAATGGCCCTCCTAAAGGCCTCACCGTGGATTTGTTGGGCTTCTTCCTCACGGAAGACACAGACTGGGGCGCCAACCCAATCTGCTCCCGGATGCCGTCTACATTCCGGCTGTCACCCGTCTCTCCGGTGGTCACCAATCTATTCCTGGTTGTCACGTAGTCTATAAATTCCTATGAGCCACTATAAATAGAATAACTATAACGCAAAAACATCACATGGATGCACCTGGGACGTATCATCAGTGTTGTAGCCTGGGGTCATAGGATGTTTCGGGTCTCGCAACATACACCCTCACCCAGGTGACCCAGCCAGGGTTGATCAAGCCCCGACTTACGTCCCAGGTAGCTACCCACGGTCAGTCCTAAATAGGGAAAGACAGGGCCACTCAATACGCTTGTCCGAAACTACTCTGCCAGGAATGGGGGAGAGCGGAGGCTCTGGCAGGTGGAGGGTCTAGGCTCTGTGGATGGCCTCCTGGCCGGGCTCTGTTGGAGACTGGGCTAAAACAGCAGACAAATTGTGCAATGTAATAATTTGTAACCCTTCAGATCACACGTCTCCGCGCGTCCGTTGAATTGGTGAAATTAAAAGCAGACAAGACTGTTAAAATGAAGTGTATTTAATAATTAAGCAGTAAGTTAAACTAATTACAGATTGAATATAGAAATGTACTTAACAGAGATCTCTGGGCTCCCAATCAACTGTCCTTAGCAGCAACAAGTTACTTCGAGGTCAGTTCATCAGGTCTGAGCCCCGCTATCTGTCCCTGGAGCCTATTTATAATATCCTATACATGTTATACTAAAGGTTATCAAAAGAAGTCGCTGTCGGTCCACCATGGTTTCTTCATCAGAGTAGGCAAGTGGTCCCCCCCTGGCTGATTTACGGACCGAGTGCCTCGCACCTATGGAATGCAGCACATCCTCCCTACAGATAACAGTCTGGGCATACTGTCTCAATGCATCGGCCGGCAGTAAGCATCTCCATTGGTCCAGGTTATCTTCCCAGGGTGTGCAAGTGGCCCCACTGATTTACCGGTCCAGCCGACGGTCTTGGTCTCACCAGCCTAGTCTCAGCACCTGGTAATGTCAAAATAGACGCAGCAGACACCATTGTATTCTCTCTCTAACCGTGACGGTCCTAGACATTAGAAGTGAATTGTGTCTTCTGGGAGATAACACAGCGTTCTGCCATGCGAATAGATCATGTTTATCACAGTGACTGTATTTCTAAGGACATAATTCCAGCAAGGCTATAATGATTTCATAAGTTAATAATGTGTTTTCTGTCAGGGTCTATGCGAACAACAATACAACAGTACTAATGAAGACACACACATTTGCTCTTAGTAACTGGGACTTGAAAAAACAGTAATAGTAAAAATGCACACATTGGCTCTTTAATCACTAGGGCTAAAAAAGGATACACATTGCCATATAAGGATATAAGTCATTTGCTCATAATAACTAAGGCTTAAAAAGGATATCAGTTGCCATATAAGGATATCATTTGCCAACAGTCCCCCTTTTCACGTGGGTTTCCCACGTGACGAGAAGTGGCACGGGACTACACTGTCGCCTCTGCATCGGCCACCTCCACCGGTCCTTCATTGTCCATCAGGGACTGTGTCTCAGCGTCTATCACTCCCATCTGATATGGAGCACTTGGGCCCATTTTCTCTGTCAGGCAGAATCAAGCAGCGGACACAAAGAGCACATACAAGGAATACAACAACAAATGCAGCAGCGGACACACAGAGCGCATGGAAGGAATGCAGCAACACTCACACCCAATAAGCACATGAGCCTTCAGCAAACATACAGCAAACATAACATAAAGCAAACATACAGCAAACATAACATAAAGCAAACATACAGCAAACATGGCATGTATTTTTATGCACAAGTGGTTATTATGCACAGGGGGAACACAGGTGGTACTGCTGCGGTTGGTGCCATCGGGACAAATCTCTCAAAGGGTTTGCATGGTGTTGCTGGCTTCTGGGTAGATCTCCTGTGTCTGTTGACAAATAAAGGCTTCCAATGCAATTAGGATTTGTATTACATATTCTTACAGATTGCCAGTGTCCAGGGGCGTCCCCCTTAATCACTGGTCCTGGAATGTCGCCCTGTGGTTAGTTTGTATGTGGAATAACCAGTACTGCTTGTTAACAAATATACATACAAATTGAATTACTTAAAACTACTGTTGCTAACTACTGGGCTGTTATACCACTTCCATCATATCTGACTAAATTACTGACCATCTGACTAAATTACTGACCATTCAAAAGATTTTTTTTTTTTTTAATTATTATTTATTAAGTTCATATTTATTAAGTTACTCATCACTGTTTCACACACAACTCACAACACGAGTGACGGCCCGTGTTTCTTTTTTTTTTTTTAGAATGATATCACACTCAAATAAACATGAGCCCACTACACATTTCTTTATTAACTATTCATTATTGCCTATAAATAAGGTCCATGTTTTTCAAACCTACTTATTTATGTTCACATTTTTAAAATAGTTTTTAAACAAACCTCTCCTTATTCTTATCATATATTTTATTTCATTACTTCTGACATTCATTCCTACCCCACAAGGGTGTCATACTTCTAAACATCAATACTTCATCAAATTTAACGGCCCTAGGTATGGAGCTTTCTAGATGCGTCACTTAAGTCTTCAAAATCCTTCCCAATATTTAAGAAACACACTGCTCCCCTTATAAACTTGTATTATTTTATATTGTTCTTAATGAACATGTAATCCTGTTATTTTAAAGCCCTCTTCCATGAAGGAAATGATTCCAAATACAATTGGATGAAATTGTCTCAAACTTACTTATTCTTACTTGCCTGACTACTTCATATCCTGCTTGTAAAATTGTCTCAAACTTACTGTCACCTTCTTACTTCATATCCTGCTTGTAAGCCTTGGTCAGGGTGCCTTTAATGCTTCAGTGTGATTGTGCTGTCTGATTCGAGTGGTGATAGGTCATGTCTGATTTTCACATTGATTTCAATGTATATTCATGGGGTTCATGTGGTATGTTGTGGCTGTATACTATATGTGTACATATGTTGAAATGCTTTGATTTGTCAAAACCGTCAGAGGGCTTATCTCTCTCCCCCTTTTTTTCTGAAAAAGGGCTGCACTAACATTCTCACCTTTTTCAGAAACATATAAATAAATCCTGATACGTTTTGGGCACTGATTCTATCTAGGAACTAATTAAACCAACTCTGCCCTACATAAGCCATCCACTATTCAAATGCCAACTTGTCAGAAGAAAATTTGCTTTCACATGCTTGTGACCGGAGAGTCCCGGTATGACATTGTCCAGCGACTCCATAACACCGTCACGTGACATCTGTTGGAACGTAGATGCAAAACAGTTCATCTTTCCTGAGCACTCCCCCAAAATGCTCATTTGATGTAGCAGATGTATTTCCAACGGGTCCTGTGGTACAGTCCTCTCTCCTGCACAGCACATATTTCACTTGTGATGCAGCACCAGTTGCATTGTTTATATCACTGCCCATGTAGACTGGCCCATCCACACTTGTATTTTATTGTCCAAGAGCTGCAAACAGTGTAACTCCATTTGGGAAAGCAGATAGTCCATATTGTCCAGACCATAGTATGTGACCGCAAAAATTCTCTGCACTTGGGTGTTTTGTTTTTTGGAAAATGGCCGTTATTATGATGTGTAGGTTAGCAGCTACAGTATAAGGATGTGATTATTGCACCATGGGGTGTACTTCTTACTAGACTGCATGTTTGTCTATGTTTTTGTTATCATTACACTTCTGCTCTGCGTCTTTAATTTGGGCTTTTAGAAGTCTGATCTTTAGATCCTTCTGTGTTTCATCATCAACTTTAATTTTCGCTCTATGAGATTTTAAGTGGTGGACTACATTCAGTTGCCATTCTGTGTAGGGCATAGCCATAAGGCCTGGGGTGTCAATTAATTTATTTTTAACTGTAACGGGGAGTCCAGACATCACTGCTTGTTGAAAGACTATAGTCATTTGATCTCCTCTAGTCGGATTCGCTCCTGTATGATCTTGCCATGTTTGTTTGGCTCTGAGAATAAATTCATCTGCTGTCTCATCTGTTTTAGGTTCAAATTGTAGCTGACTACAGGTGGAGATTTGCACAGGGAACTTGGTACGGAGTACCGTTCCTCAATTGTTTCTATACACTCCCCATGGCGTGTCATTCAGAACCATAGATGTTCCGGCATCCCTCTCAATGTCATGCAGATCAGAGGGGCTAGTGCAAGAGGCTACTATAGCTCTGATGTCTCCCAAAGCTAATGTGTAACCTTGGGTCTGTGCATTAAACTGTCTAAGCCAGGGAGTGGCACCATTTCTAAGTTCAGGAAGTTTGTCTTTTAACATCTGCATATCAGTCATAGTCCACGGTTGGTACACTGGGAATTTGCCTTGCTTTTTGTACTAGTGGAGCCATAATGGCTGGCATTTTCTTATCATGTGTGTGGCGTCGAGGTGGAGAAAGGCTGTTGTTACGGGTATAGGGTTCTGTATGTGTACTGCTGCGGCCATGCAATGTCATGTTGTGTGTGGCTGTCCGTGCACCCTGACCTCTGTCATACTCTGTCATAGTTCCTTCTAATCTCACCTTTCTCTGCCTTCTCCGCTGGTTCTGCTTAAACCTGTAATCCTCCTCTTCCTGTCTTAACAACTGTTCTTCCTCACTCGCTGTCGGTCCTGTGTGTGACCTGTGACCAGCGCTTTCTATGTCTGACTCCTCAATGTATGATTTATGCATTCTCTCTGTTCTCAGCCTCCGCTCCTCCTGGTTTCTCTCCCAATTCGTTTCACTGGCCTGATCCTTCTTTGACTGTTGCCTCATTTCTGACTGAATCTGTCTTGCATGTTCCTTTTCCTGTTCAGATGTCATGCGGTCCCTATAGTGAGCTACTGTATCTGCTTCAGTTTGTTCTAAGTCTATCATTCCTCCTTTTTCGTCTACTAGTGGGGCCTGCATGTGTGCGTTTGCGTATGGGAGTGGAATATTGGCTAACTCGCCTAACCCTGGATAGATTGAGGCTGTCGGGATGGGGTTAGGCCCCTTCTCTGAGCTGGCTTGTTTTTTGGGTGACATAATCAATTTGGATCGAGTTTGTACACTGTCATGTGCAGACACAAGAGAGAAAATCAGTGCCTTTCTATTCTCCATAAATTGTACTAATTCCCTAAATTTACCTCTTTTGATTAGAGACGCAGATTTTAACGCTTCTTTAGCGGCCTCAAGTTTTTTCTCAGCCTCTTTGTACTCTTTCAGTAAAGTGGCTGTTATGGGCGTGACACTGTCATCTGTGGGGAAGATTTTCTGAGTCTGCCATTCCTCTTTTAGGGCGTCTAATTGTTTAGCTACTTTTTCCTTTTTATCAACTGAGGTTGCCATGAGGACAAACCTCCTGATTTCAAACCATGTTTTAACAAAATTATTCATCTAGCGTGTTCTTATGCTGGGCCAGCTAACTCTAGCCAACACCAAACAGTCACTTCTGGTTTCAGGTGATTTTTTTTATCTAGGTCTGTTTCAACCAACGCTTTAATAATATAATAAGATTCTCACTACAATTGCCAATGTTATGAATCCACACGTTACAATGTCTCCCTGTTTCTCTCTGAACTGCAAGTGCGGCCATATAACCAGACAGTTTCTCTCCTCTCTTTATCTCCGTCTGACTCCCTGTGTGAAACTTCCAAGGCCTGGCTTACAAAGTGATATACTACAAGCGACCTAGCTCAGTCTCTGTGTGGGTGTGTGCATGTGTATGTGTTTGTGTGGGTGTGTGGCTATATGGGCTCGAGTGTGTATGTATGTGGGCTGGGGTGTGTGTGCGTGTGTGGGGGTTTGGGTATGTGGAGGTATAGGCGCGTGTGTGTATGTATGTGTGTGAGTGCGTGCGCTTGGGTGTGTGTGCTTGTGTACGGGTGTGTGTATGTGTGAGCGTATGTGTGGATAGTGCACAAAAGTACTCAACTTGTTTTACTCAAGTACAAATATCCCTACCAACGTGACAAAGTATACTCCTACCACCAAACGTTTAGAGTACAAGATTTCACTTGGATAAAAGTACAACCAATCTTAATTTCAAAGTATTCTCAAAGCGCCAAGAACACTAGTACTAAACAGTATGGAAACAACAGGTTAACAATTTCACACAACGCACAGCAGTGTCTCGTTCTGATTGGTCTTGCCCAAAGTGCGCATTCGACCTGGAACCTTCTACCACAAATCGATTATTATAGATATTATAGATTGTTGAGGATTTAACCCAATGTGCACCTTGTTTTAAATCAGTTGAGAATCACTGCTGTCACTAAACTATGCCTCCCACAATGTGCCCCACAGAAACTCTTCAATGATATACACTCTTAATTTTCTGATGAAGAGCGAACCACCCTCACAATATATCCCCACAGATAAAATAGTTACAACTTTTAATCATAAGTCATTTTGTACCATCGCACGGGACCTGCCACCCTTTATTCATAAGTCATTTTGTACCATCGCACGGGACCTGCCACCCTTTATTCATAAGTCATTTTGTACCATCGCACGGGACCTGCCACCCTTTATTCATAAGTCATTTTGTACCATTGTATGGGACCTGCCACCCTTTATTCATAAGTCATTTTATACCATTGTATGGGACCTACCACCCTTTATTCATAAGTCATTTTGTACCATTGTACGGGACCTGCCACCCTTTAACATAAGTCATTTTGTACCATTGTACGGGACCTGCCACCCTTTAACATAAGTCATTTTGTACCATTGTACGGGACCTGCCACCCTTTAACATAAGTCATTTTGTACCATTGTACGGGACCTGCCACCCTTTAACAACATTTTATAAAATGTGTTCTACGTTCAATCTGTTTATGTCCTAAATTTGGATTAACAACATTTGCTTGCGTGGGGAGACAACAGATTTGAAATATGTCCAATCACAGAATTTTTTAAAGGCTTCTGCTCACCTGATTTTTATGCCCGGGCTTATTGTCTCTCCCAGCAGTGAATGTTGATCGGTCAGTTGAGTCCTGTCCTTGGTTAGCTCCTTTTCACCAATCACGTCGGGAAGGCCACCATGTTGTTGGAGACTGGGCTAAAACAGCAGACAAATTGTGCAATGTAATAATTTGTAACCCTTCAGATCACACGTCTCCGCGCGTCCGTTGAATTGGTGAAATTAAAAGCAGACAAGACTGTTAAAATTAAGTGTATTTAATAATTAAGCAGTAAGTTAAACTAATTACAGATTGAATATAGAAATGTACTTAACAGAGATCTCTGGGCTCCCAATCAACTGTCCTTAGCAGCAACAAGTTACTTCGAGGTCAGTTCATCAGGTCTGAGCCCCGCTATCTGTCCCTGGAGCCTATTTATAATATCCTATACATGTTATACTAAAAGTTATCAAAAGAAGTCGCTGTCGGTCCACCATGGTTTCTTCATCAGAGTAGGCAAGTGGTCCCCCCCTGGCTGATTTACGGACCGAGTGCCTCGCACCTATGGAATGCAGCACATCCTCCCTACAGATAACAGTCTGGGCATACTGTCTCAATGCATCGGCCGGCAGTAAGCATCTCCATTGGTCCAGGTTATCTTCCCAGGGTGTGCAAGTGGCCCCACTGATTTACCGGTCCAGCCGACGGTCTTGGTCTCACCAGCCTAGTCTCAGCACCTGGTAATGTCAAAATAGACGCAGCAGACACCATTGTATTCTCTCTCTAACCGTGACGGTCCTAGACATTAGAAGTGAATTGTGTCTTCTGGGAGATAACACAGCGTTCTGCCATGCGAATAGATCATGTTTATCACAGTGACTGTATTTCTAAGGACATAATTCCAGCAAGGCTATAATGATTTCATAAGTTAATAATGTGTTTTCTGTCAGGGTCTATGCGAACAACAATACAACAGTACTAATGAAGACACACACATTTGCTCTTAGTAACTGGGACTTGAAAAAACAGTAATAGTAAAAATGCACACATTGGCTCTTTAATCACTAGGGCTAAAAAAGGATACACATTGCCATATAAGGATATAAGTCATTTGCTCATAATAACTAAGGCTTAAAAAGGATATCAGTTGCCATATAAGGATATCATTTGCCAACAGCTCCTCCACACTAAATAATAACTACATTGGATCCATTGGAACGCAGGCTCTTTTTTTACATTTTGTGAGAAGTAACAGTTTTGAACATACAAGGTTTCCTGACGATACAGTATATACTTTTATACATAAAGTATGAAAAAGTAGCTGGTACTGTATGCAGTGGTGGAAAAAGTACTCAAATTCTTTACTTAAGTGAAAGTACCAATACTGCAATATAAAAATACTCTGTTACAAGTAAAAGTCCAGAATTAAAAATGTACTTGAGTAAAAGTACAAAAGTATTGGATTCAAAATGTACTTAAAGTACCAAAAGTAAAAGTACTAAATATTTGAAAATAGCCGATCTACAAGCTCACAACGCGTCGCGATGCGACGCGTTGTGAGCTTGTAGATCTGCTATTTTCAAATAGCCTAGGTTTAAAATAGGGCTAAAGTGGTTAATGTATGTTTCATTATATCATAATTTATGTCTGAAAAGTAACTAGTAACTAAAGTTTTCAAATAATTGTAGTGGAGTAAAAGTACAATATTTGCCTCTGAGATGTAGTGGAGTAGAAGTAAAAGTATTGGAAATTGGAAATACTCAAGTAAAGTACAAATACCTCAAAATGTTACTTAAGTACAGTACTTAAGTAAATGTACTTAGTTACTTTCCACCACTGACTGTATGTACGTGAGTTTATACGTCTAGTCTGCACACAGTGGTTTGGGAACCACAGCTGTAGCATGCTAGAAGTCAATGGTTCCTCATATATACTTTAACCCTACCAGGAAGTTAAGTGACTAAAATTAAATCACACACAGATGTCTGCAGTTAAAGCTGTACTACGTGACTATCCCTCTTCAGATTGAACCCGGGTCTGCTGTGCAAGGACTGACATGTTTACCAATGAGCTAATAGCCCTGCCTGCTTGCTCAGAGGAGAAATATAAAAACAAATCTAAATTTGTGTCAAACCAGAAACAGGATCTATAGTCAAAGAAAGGTCATGTTCAACCCAGACACACCATCTAAATGTCTCAATGGAAGAGCAGGGAGACCAAATACAACCACCTCAATTGTATACGTTATATTGTATTAACATACTCTACCACACAGATTGGACAAAATTACATTTTATCCACCAAAAAAAAAGGTTACATAATACAGCTTTAACACGCGTCTAACACTGAAAAGCTGAGTATAGTAATATCAGACCTTATGCCATTAGACCAGCTGGTCTTCAACGTGTTCAGCCCAAGGGCCCCCTAGTTGAGAGAGAGATGAAACAGGGACCCCCTCTATATTGTATAAGATTGTCTTGCAGGTTAAACTTCTTTTTTTTCTGCTCTTTTTTCCCTCTAGTCTACACCTATACCTCTTAGCCAAAAATAGCAGCTCACAACGCCTCGCGCTGCGAGGCGTTGTGAGCTTGTAGATCGGCTATTTTTGGCTAAAGTTCTCTTCAGAAAAAGGATGCTAGGGTTCAAGTGGTTAAGTAAAAATATATATATATCACACAAAGATTTGGCGGACCCCCTGTAGTAGCTCTGAGGACCCCCTATGGGTCCCTGTTGAAGACCCCTGCATTAGACCTTATACTACTGATATGTCAGATATTTGGAGATGAAAATGAACCCATGCCTTTCCTACTCTGATGGGTTATAAATATCTCTCCTCCATTCAGGACAACAGCATTGTGGAGCAGCTGTCGATGGGAATTCGCTACTTCGACCTTCGCATTGCACAGAAACCGCACGATTCGACCCACTACCTGTATTTTGCACATGCCTTATACACATATCTGACCGTTCTGGTGAGTATATACAGGCTAATAACTTGCTCCATGGTAGGGCTGCCTGCTACTAGCTTTTTATTGTATGATATCTTTTATTAGCGATTATTCTCGGATAATCGGATTACTTTTGAGATTGATTGATTAATCAAGAAGCGTGTTTAATTTTTTTTCTACTGTATATCAAAGAATTGATGCGAAAAAAATCAAATTGATCTACATCCATTAGTCTGATTAGCCAATAGCCACTTAACCCTTTAAGACCGGGAACGCATCTGTGTCATTTTAAGATTTCTTTGGCTATTCCAAAAATAGCAAATACCAATACCAAAAATATTTTTGAAAATAAATCGTGAAACTATGTCCAAATCTTTGAATATGTTTAACTCAAATCTTTGCTTCTGGGGGTCCCTGGAACAAAATATTTTGAGATGGGGGTCCAGTGGCCACTGACAAATAGATATCATTTTGGGGGTCCTTGACATGAAAGAAGTTTGAGAACCACCGATTACAGCAAGTTATTTTTTCCAAAACACTGTTAGGTTTTGGGAGACATTTATAGAATCCCCATGAAGATTTGAGTTAAAAATGTTCGCTTAATATATATGTATGTATGTATATATACATACACATACATACATGTATGTATATATACATACATGTATGTATGTATATATACATATATACATACATACATGTATGTATATATGTATATATGTATATATGTATATATGTATATATGTATATGTATATATATTCAAATTTGCATTAGCGCGGCACTCGGTGCCGCACTATGAGCTTGTAGATCTGCTATTTTTGAATAGCCCAAAGTATAAAATAATAACAGTATGCGTTCCCGGTCTTAACTGTTGCAACCAAGCAGGTTGTATAGGGCATAGCGGTGGCAGCCATTTTCTGGTTCCACTTCAAAATAGTCAATGCATTTTTCCCATTGACATTTCCAAAAATATTTATATCAATTATTTTAAGCCTAGAATCAAGCTATCCAGGGTGAATCATGACCATAAAACGTTTGATTCTGTGGAAAAAAAATATTTGAAAACGCAAAACAAAGGGTATTTATTAAATATAGTATATCATATAATTAAATATAAAATTTTAAAAAATCACAGAAAAAAACGTTTTATGGTCATGATTCACCAGGACCCTGGATGGCTTGATTCTAGGCTTAAATTAATTGATATAAATATTTTTGGAAATGTCAATGGGAAAAATGCATTGACTATTTTGAAGTGGAACCAGAACATGGCTATATGTAAGTGTCCAAATAAATATGTGTTGTAATTAGGGGTGTGGGAAAAAATCGATTCGAATCGCGATTCTCATGTTGGACGATTCAAAATCAATTCTCAAAAAAAAAAAAATTGAATTGAAAAAAAAAATTTTTGAATCGAGAATCGTTTGTTTTGAAAGAAATCAGAAAAAAATCTGAAATCGTGACCCAATAATCGGAATTGAATGGTGAGATCGCAGAAGATTCACAGCCCTAGTTGTAATTACCATCATGTCTTTGTAGGAAACCCTGACGTCAGTGGAGTCATGGCTGGACTCTCACCCAAAGGAGATTGTTATTCTGGCTTGCAGCCATTTTGAGGGACTGAGCGACCAGCTCCATCAATCCTTCATTTGGTCTCTGAAGAAACTCTTTGGCTCCAAACTCTGTCCACGGAAAGTGAGTTTTACTCCAGTGGTGTAAAGTAACTAAGTACATTTACTTAAGTACTGTACTTAAGTACAGATTGAGAATTTTGAGGATTCTACAAGCTCACAATCGCGACGCATTGTGAGCTTGTAGATCGGCTATTTTCAATTGGCCAAAATGTATATAGGGCTTAAGTGGTTAATGTATGTTTTGTAATGATAATCAAAAGTAACTAGTAACTAAAGTTTTCAAATAATTGTAGTGGAGTAAAAGTACAATATTTGCCTCTGAGATGTAGTGGAGTAGAAGTAAAAGTACAACAAGTAAAGTAAAAACAATACCTTAAAATTGTAGTTAAAGGACGACTTCACCCATTTTCAACCTATCTTCATATAATAGGCCCTCACTAATGCTCATGATAAAATGGTAAAAAAAAAATCTACCTAGTCTGTGTCTCATAGGAGGACTGTGGACAGTCCAGAAACCTGTCTACCAGTGACATCATCATTAGGCAGGACTTTTGTTTTCAACAAGATTTAAAACTTTTTATTTCGATTTTTATTAACGTGAGAACAATGGCTTCTATTATTGCATTGCAACTTTCCAGGAATACAAAGCCTGCAGTTTCTATTAGCTTGGATTCCCCATCGATGATATCACTGGTAGGTGTCGCTAACCTGGTACAGTTTTATCATGAGCATTAGTGAGGACCTATTACTGTATATGAAGATAGGTTGAAAATCTGTGAAGTCGTCCTTTAAGTACTGTAGTATTGTTGTCCCAACGTTTGTGAGCATTGCCTTACAGATTGTCCCTCTCTTCTCTCTCCTTCAGGAAGCAGCGGTGACGTTGAGGACCTTGTGGTCATGTGGTCATCAGGTGCTGCTGTCCTATGACGACCAGGCAGCGGTCAGCCACCAGGAGCTGTGGCCGGCCATCCCTTACTGGTGGGCCGACGAACAAACAGCCCAGGGTGTCATCACATACCTGGACCGGAAGAAACACCTGGGACGACCAGGTACACAGTACAACACTATGAATAAACACCTAGAAACACCTGGGACGACCAGGTACACAGTACAACACTATGAATGAACACCTAGAAACACCTGGGACGACCAGGTACACTATCATTTTTTTATCCCACGATTTTTGTAACCCTTTTTTCACCCGATGCCAATTTTCTAAGTGATCCTGAGCACTACACTCCCCCCGCCAGCCTAGGGAGCCCAGGGCCAAGCTCATGCCTCCTTCAATCCATGAGAGCCAACTGACTTTCTTATCACCTGACAGGGGAGAGTTTCCCTGGTTGGACGTAGCGCGTGGAAGGAACACGTTATTCCAACCAGTTCCTTTCCCCTCCATCAGGCGCCCGTCTGTCATGGGGGAGGTGGTATAGCGACCAGGATTACTCCATGTTTTTGTGAGGGTATTAACCATAGACATATAAAGGTAGACGCCTCCTTCGGCTCTGAGGCATTGGTATCTCGGGCGCCATTTTAGCGTAAACCGCGTGTGTCACAGAAGGGGGAGTTCGGTAGGCCAATCAGAGGCAGGTGGGGGCGGGTCTTTTTGTAAGAGGCAGCCGTGCAGCCAAAGTCAGTTAGACGCGTTGTGATTGGCCAGTATTCTACGCGCTGTGATTGGCCAGTAGTCTTGATGGCGTCGTAATGGCTCATTTTACACTTGGTTGCATGCTGAAAATAGCCGATCTACGTTGTGAGCTTGTAGATCTGCTATTTTCAGAGCGCAGAACACCTGAGCGCAACCAAACATAAAATGACTTGTCTTTTAGTTCTACTTCTCTTCTCCACTAGTCTCTCTCTAACATTTTAGTCTAGTATTTGTTGACAAAATTGCCAATATATTTAGTCATAGTTTTAGTCATCATAGCTTACTTTTTATTTAGTTTTCAGCTACCTTTTGTCAGCGAAAAAAGGTAGCTGACGAACATTTTTTCGTCATAGTTTTAGTCGACGAAATCAACACTGTACAACTCTATGAATTGAGTAGACAGGGACCCCATTTGAAACAAGCCACTGAGCTTTCATGGGCTTTTCAATGCTATTTAGTTGACCTTGTATTTAAACTGTACTTTCATGTGTTTTTTTCCCCTGCAAAGTGTAGCGCCCAGGATTCCATAGACAATTGGCACTGTGTGTAAAAAAAATGGGGTTAGAAAATAGTGGGATAAAAATGTTAAGTAAAAAAAAAACATCACTGAAAAATACCAAATTATATTGTCGCTGTTGGGCAGAAACCTTGTTTCTCCATATTTTAACTTTTTGTGTTTTTTCGTAAATTAACGCACTACTTGATCATACTACGGCATCACACAAATGCATCAAAAGTAGCAGATCTACAAGCTCGAAAATGTTAAACCATTTTCACCCGAAATACGGATGCCAGGTTTGAAACTCGGGCTGATTGTGTTCTAATCTCTCATTTTGTCCAGACGGGTTTTTCGTCTCTGGCCTAAACCTGACCGCCGAGGCGTTTTACATCGCCACCCACCCCAAGCAGTCGCTGAGGTCTCTGACGCAGAAGAACTGGGCGTGTCTGAGGGCGTGGCTGCAGGAGCAGACGCCTGGATCCCAGCCCGACTGTCTCAACATCATCGCCGGAGACTTCGTGGGACCCGTCCCGTTCTGTCCTCTGGTCATTGCACTCAACTACAAACTGCTGAGGAAAAAGACTATTTAGATACAAGCACTTTATGCCAAAATACTGTAGTTACTTTACACCACAGGTTGCAAGTTGCTGAGACAGGTGCACTTTTATGGCGGTTTTTAAGGAAGGTACTCAGGGTAGGGAGTCACACTGTGATGTCTGGTGGTGGTGGTACTGTAGGACATTACACCTTCTGGTGCCATAATAGTAGAATTCATCCCCATGTTTGCGCCAAATCTAGGGGGAATGAGATAGGGCTGCACGATATATCGTTATCGTATCGTTATCGCGGTATGAACGTGCGCGATGTCAGTATCGCAAAAGGCAACGATATCGGCGATATAAATTCCTCCCGCTCGTCCACTGCAAAAGCGAGCAACATCCCTTTGTTTTAGCCAGTATATAAACCACCGCTCCGTTTCTCTCTCTCTTTCATGCGCCTGTGTGTGTGTGTGTGTGTCCGTCCGTCCGTCCGTCCGTCCGTGCGTGCGTGCGCGAGCGGGGGGGGGGGGGACTCTGCATGTAGCGTTGATTTCAACTTGTTGAAAGTTTGTGTGACGAGCATACATGCGCGTGTCAGACTGCTCCTCCTACCTGCTGCTTAGAGTTAGAGGAGCTGCACTCGCTCGCCTCTCATTGAAAATGAATTGCTACGCGTCGTCTGAAATGTTCTTATTTCTTAATGTAACAAGCTGCCTAAAGCCTTCTGTATGAAAAGCTTGACTGTCACTGTTTATGTCCATTCGTCGGATTGACATTCGTTTTATTGAACTCAGTGATTTTCCGCGACTTGTCTTTCACTTAGAATCAAATGTCCGTCAAGTCAAACGAGAGTAACACTTGATTCCGGACGGTTGGCCTTCAAAATAAGAGCGTATGTCCCGTTTTACTTTAGGTCAGAAATTCAAAATAAGAGTGCACTGACTTGCTTTTTCTTTTTAAAGAATGCTCAGTTTTCATTGTTGCTACACTTAGAATATCAAATAAAAAGTGTGAACCAAAAAAATAGGATACTCAAAGTTAAGGGTGATACTGACTTGTTATAGAAGTTTTTTGAAGAATGCTTAGTTTTCAATGTTGCTACACTTAGAATATAGAATATGGCATTTTAACGGTAATATTGTATATCGTATCGATATCGCAATATTTGCCATAAATATCAAGATATGAAATTTTGTCCATATCGTGCAGCTCTAGAATGAGATCAGTGGAGCTTCCTCTGGTGGTACCGTGGTCCCTTAAAGGACGACTTCACCACTTTTCAACATATCTTCATATAATAGGTCCTCACTAATGCTCATGATAAAATTATATATTTTTTTCCTACTTGGTCTGTGTCTCATAGGAGGGCTGTGGACAGTCCAGAAACCCGTCTACCAGTGACATCATCGTTAGGCAGGATTTTTTCCCCCAAAAAGATTACAATGTTTTTATTCAGATTTTTATTAAGGAGAGAACAATGGGATCTATTATTGCATTGCAACTTTCCAGGAATACAAAGCCTGCAGTTTCTATTAGCTTGGATTCCCCATCGATGATGTCACTGGTAGACGGGTTTCTGAACTGTCTACAGCCCTCCTCTGAGACACAGACTGATTAGAAAAAAATTGTATCATTTTATCATGAGCATTAGTGAGGACCTATTATATGAAGATATGTTGAAAAGTGGTGAAGTCGTCCTTTAAGTATCCTGAAGACCACAACAAACTCTTATAGTGGAGCGGCTAAATGCTTTGTATTGGCAGAATCTTTCAGTTGATGATAAAAGCGTGAAAATTGGCATGAGCAGTCTCCATGGGTCACTTGACAAGAAAATTGTCCGAGGCAGTTGTAATTTCAAGATGGCGGCCATTTTTCAAGATGGCCGACACCTTAGTGGGCAGTTAAGTAATATGATGGTTTATTTGGTGATACAAGCATGAACATTGGCATGAATAGTCTCTGTGGGTCACTTGACAATAGGCCACCCACAGCTACTTGACATTTCAACATGGCGGCCATTTTTCAAGATCGCCAACACTTTAGTGGAGCAATTAAGTTATATAATGGTTTATTTGGTGATACAAGCATGGAAATTGGCATGAGCAGTCTCGGTGGGTCACTTGACAATAGGCCACCCACAGCTACTTGAAATTTCAAGATGGCGGCCATTTGTCAAGATGGCCGACACTTTAGTGGAGCATTTAAGTTATATAATGGTTCATTTGGTGATACAAGCATGACAATTGGCATGAGCAGTCTCTGTGGGTCCCTTGACAATAAGCCACCCACAGCTACTTGAAATTTCAAGATGGCGGCCATTTTTCAAGATGGCCACCACCTTAGTGGAGCAGTTAAGCTTAAGAAATCATTTAGTTGGTGATACAAGCATGAAAATTGCCATGAGCCGTCTCAAAAGGTCATTTGACAAGAAACCCCACAACCACCACTTGAAATTTCAAGATGACTGCCGCCCGCCATGTGGATCTTTAAATGATACCCTTTCTCATAGAAATGTATTGGGTTCCTCAAAAAGCTCTGTCAAGAGAGGTTGTTTGACTGTGTTTTGTCTGACTCCTCGCCCACGACCTGTCCAGTTTGGTAAAACCTGTCAGGAGTTGCCTCCCACTGGCATAGCTCTCAGGGTTCACTGAGGTACACAAGCTCCCTTACCACGACAAGGTAACAGTCACAAGGGAGGATTTATTTTTCATTTTTTATGTTTTAACTAACAGCCATTACATGTGTCAAATAAGTACTAAGAAATGGGGAAACAAAAAATATGACTAATAAATGAGCACAGTTGTGGTGCTGAACGGACAGTGCTCCAAAATTATAATTGAGCAATGGCTAATACTGAATGGCAGTGGCCACGAAACCACGACAAACTATATTAAGGAACTAAACTGAAAATGTGCTTCACTGTTACGTATGGCAGTGGAAGGCAGTGGAAGCAATGTTACAAAGTAACAACTGAAAATTACACACTAATAGACTGGTGACAAAGTAAAACATGATGCACTGATGTGGCGAGGGGAAGCCATAGGCCTACACTTGAAAACACAGAGGACAACGGGGAACAACTCTGGCAAAATAAACATGCAAATAGGTTCTAGCAGGGGCAACTACATAGGCATGTGCAACTGAGTCCATATCTGAAGCACTTACACCTTCCCGTACATGCCTTGGTGCACCCACATTTGGTCAACTCCCAACAACTCTCCGCAATAGGTGGAAGTGGAGTCCAGAAGACTTTCCACTTCTCGTCCTGTTCCACCCATCCCCAGTCAGATGGGCTCGGCATTTGTGGAAGTCGCTTCAATGCCTGTCCCCACACGTATCCAGCCTCATAAGAAGCACGTTTGGCATGCTCTTTGAGTGCTGCTTGAGTTGGTGGGATCAAGTCATAATGTCTTTGCTTTCTGGCAAAGAGATCAAGATATAGATGCTCTCTTTTGGGCCCTTTCCAGATCTGTGTTGTTGAACCTAAGTTTACAGCTTAAATGATATTTTGCTCTGTTTCTTGTCAATGTGCTTTCTATGCCATCACCTTCATCTAGTCGGGTTAGACTAAGTAAGATAGGCAGAGCATTGATCTTATGAAATAATGGAACATTCTTGCAATGGTATCATAACCAGTACGATCGTGCTCTCTGTTGAATAAACTCGGCTGAATGAGTTTTTCCTTGGTGACCTGCTGACAAATGAAACATCGGTCCCAGTTAGTTTTCTCAACTGTTATGATGGCTTCTGCCATGTCTGCAGCATAGGCAGAGGCCGAGGGTTTATCCTTTTACCACCTTTTACCAAGCACTTTGATGTATGGGATACAACTAAGTTTGTGCCTTAACCCTACACTTAGTCCGATCGTTCATCCAATGCCATTTAAATCCTGTGCGATCTGTACACCATCCGGTTAACTAAAACCCCATTAACCTTGGCTCGGCTCTCCCGCGCTGGCACAACCTGTCAATTCAGGTGCGGCTATCTAATTGTTTTGGGGTAAATTAGACAGCATTTGGGGTACTAACTTTCAATTATCTGACATTGAACCCCACTCTGAGTTTAACAGCAGTGATATATCACCAGTGTGCCCTGGTAGTGCAGATTCACTCTTATCTAATCTATCTATGATCAACAAATCAACGCAACTGTATTGTGATGTGTTAAAAGTTGTTCTTTAGCATAATAACAATAATCGTATAATTGTCCTTAATGAAAAAAAACATACATTTCTATGAGAAAATGTATCTTTTGAGGATCCAGGGGGCGGCCATCTTGAAAATAGAAATTTCAAGTGGATGTGAGTGTTTTCTTGTCAAGCAACCCTTAGAGACTGCTCATGCCAATTTTAATGCCTTTATCACCAAATAAACCATTATATAACTTAATTGCTCCACTAAAGTGTTGGCCATCTTGAAAAATGGCCGCCATCTTGAAATTTCAAGTAGCTGTGGGTGGCCTATTGTCAAGTGACCCACAGAGACTGCTCATGCCAATTTTCATGCTTGTATCACCAAATAAACCATTATATAACTTAATTGCTCCACTAAAGTGTTGGCCATCTTGAAAAATGGCCGCCATCTTGAAATTTCAAGTAGCTGTGGGTGGCCTATTGTCAAGTGACCCACAGAGACTGCTCATGCCAATTTTCATGCTTGTATCACCAAATAAACCATCATATCACTTAACTGCCCACTAAGGTGTCGGCCATCTTGAAAAATGGCCACCATCTTGAAATTACAACTGCCTCGGACAATATTCTTGTCAAGTGACCCATGGAGACTGCTCATGCCAATTATCACGCTTTTATCATAAATTGAAAGATCGTAGCACTTATCTGCTCCGCTATTACAACAAAACACATGAACCTTTCACTGTGTTTAAAACACAAGAGCCAAATAAACTATATATATATAAACCTTCCTGTTTTGGCTGTTTAAAATGTCTTTCAGTCAGGGGTCTTCAACAGGGGGTCCGGGACCCCCTCAGAGGTACTACAAGGTGTCCATGACCCTCAGAGGTACTACAGGGGTTCCACCAAATCATTGTGTGATAGGAACTTAGTTTTTTACATTTGAACTTGAACCCTAGCATCTCTATTCTAAGGACATCTTTAGCCGAAAATAGCCGATCTACAAGCTCACAAAGCCTCGCGTTGTGAGCTTGTAGATCGGCTATTTTCAGCAAAGAGAGGCGGAAAAAGAGCAGACTAAGTACAGAGAGTGAAAGTTTACCAATTATTGACGGTTTAAGTGGTTAAATGTCTGAAAATACACAGTAACATGAATACAACATCTATGAAAGGTTTTAATCAGCAACACAATTGTATGCAATATTTAGTGGGGGTCCCTGCCTTATCTGTCTCTCGGAGAGGGGGTCCTTGGGCTGAAAAAGAATCAATAACATAAACATAATCTGTTATTAAAACATGAATATATTGATACATGTTGAATATTGGAATTTCTGTTCATTATCTCTATATGTTGTATTGTATTTTGTTATACATCTATTTTATCTCCATATCGCCACCTTCAATTAATTTACGGTAAAAAAAAAACATGAAGATGAGAGGTTTCTGACCCCGACAGTGATGATAAAACAGCCTCTGCTGGCTTCATAATAATAATCTGGTACCACAAACATCGTAGCATCTCTTTAATCCGATATTTTACAACTGTGATGGTCAGTGTGGGGGTACTTAACGAGGGGTGAAAGGGAGGGGGGGGACACAGAAATGGACACTACACACAGACCACTTTTGGTGGCTTTATTTTTATTTGATTTTTGAAATAAGTTGTTTTCTCATATTGTGTTTTAATCTGTTTTTAAAGGACATGGGTTTGTCCTCATGCTGGAATTGAATCAGGTGTAGGATTAACTAATTCTCTTCCTTCCCCCAAAACGACTTTGTTTCTGTTGTTGTTGTTGTTGTGTGCAGTTTAATCTCTAGACCCATATGATGTAGGCTACTTGATGCCAAACCTGCTATGCAGGCAGATCAGATTATAGTAGATTTTTTTTTTTTTTTTAAGCTGCTGAGCTAATAGAACACAGCATGATTCTACATATCTACCAGTATGTTGACATTTATCGCCTGGGTTTTATACTTCGTCGTACTACGGACTTTGCGTAGTGGCAGCGGTGGCCTAGTGGTTAGAGGGGCGGCCTTGATACCGGAAGGTCCCTAGTTCGATTCCCCAATTCATCACATCGATCATGAATCACCGCTGAATAGCCCTTGAGCAAGGCTTCCATGCAGGGTCCGGCTGGAAACAAGTTTCGTACTTAGTCCGACACCCTGGGTAAACAACAAACTTTGCTTTGCTTTTGCGCGTGCCCGAAACTAGCCGATCTACAAGCTCACAGCGCGTTGTGGATGCAACGCGATGAGAACTTGCAGTTCGGGCATCATTGGCTAGTCTTGGACTACTAGTTAGCTTGTTAGCTAGTTGTTGGAGAGGGAGGGAGTATTTCCTGGTCCCGGGGGGGGGGGGGGGGGGTTGTGTTTTTTACGGCTCCACCCAGCAGAAGGCTGCTCAGATGGCTCAAGTGTCCCATTTTGACTCAATTATTTTTTTCAGAGACTCATCAACTTTATTAGAGACCTGTCTCTGTCCCAGCAACACACTCAGTAAACAGGACGTTGGTATGCCATTGTATGCCATCTAGTGGCTATAATTGGGATGGACGATCTTCCTATATCTACCATCTTTGATACACTCTATGGTTATATCACCTCCCTTTAAAAAGAAAAAAAAAACTCCGGCCTTGGAAGGAGCCTGTATTGGCCTTTATATGCACAGAGCCTACTAACTTCTAGTTCTGGGACTACTAGTTAGCTTGTAGATCTGCTATCTTCGGGGCGTACGACCAAGTATAAAGCGGGCTTTAGCGGTACTCTTTTAGTCAGCTGATGATGTGTATATGGGTACAGTACATAGTCCGGTCATTATGATGATAAACTCTTGTATAATTATGGTACATGTTGGGGTCAGTATGGTAAAACTCTAAGAGCAGTGGTTCTCAAGGCTTGGGTCCATTTTCAGAGCCACGTTCTGGGCTTGGATCAACAGAACTGAAGTTCATATTTATCGGTTTCCACGATCAAAAGAAAAAAAATCACGTTTATTTTAAAAGAAAAGCAAACCATGATTTTTTTTTTTTTTTTACATTATTATTGTTTTAATCTTTTTTTTTTTTTTTTGCCAATTATTTGGGGGCCGAACAGGACGGTTGAGAACCGCTGCTCTACGGTACACTGTCAGCTCATTGGTGTTGGTTTTGCACCTTCAGCCATCCTGGTCCCATCCGGCGTTTGCATATTGCTAAGCATGGGGGGGTAGAGGTACTTAACTGGGACGAATCTGATGATGATGATAATGATGATGATGATGAGAATATTGAAACTGTATATGAATCTAGCAGTCTGTATTTTGATACTTGAATGAGTTCTGCTTTTATAGATATCTATATATATGTATATGTATGTATGTACGTATGTATTTTTTTTTGGGTCACATTTGTGGAGAGAGAGAAAAGGACGCATATGTCTTATAAAGTTTGACATATCATTCTGAAAATACCCTGTGATTTAAAAAAAAAAAAAAAAAGGACTGAGGATATATGACTCAGAATAGGGGCCTCACAACAGATTAAAAAAATAAGAAAAAGAAGAAAAAAAGATTGTAAATAATCTTGGGCTTCCAGTCTTTTTTTATGATTATTTTTCATAATTGTACAACTAATAAATGCCACAATTAGAAGGATTGCTCATTGTGACTCTTTATTTATCAGTGTTGTGTCAACTGTTGCCATTGGAATTAATCACTTTCAACCTGTTGTCCCTATTTTTGGACATGCCTTTATATAGGTGAGAATATTCACTATTTTCTGTTTAAGAAAGTAGGTAACTGATATATTGCACTTTTACCTTAGCGCTAGGTATACTCTTAGTTTCCTTGCCTACCTATGTTGAATGCACTTATTGTAAGGCTATGTATTTATAATAGGTGAGATTAACTGGATCAAATCTGTAGTCATAAAAATGGTTTTGCAAAAAGCGGCCTCCTGGTGGCGCTATAACAGGCCTATGTGAACATTTTCCTAATTCAGGTGCCCAGTTGTCCAGATGCCCACATGTCCCAAGTGCCCAGTTCCCAGTTGACCAGGTGCCCACATTTCTCTAGTGCCCACGTGTCCCTAATACCCTCATATCCCTAGTGCCAAGAAGGGTTTTGGTGCCCAGTTATCCCTAGTCCCTAATGTGACATTCTGCCTAATTACTACTTTTACTTCTGGTACTTTAAGTATATTTTGATGCCGATACTTTTGTACTTTTACCAGACTTGTACTTGTAACAGAGTGTTTCTACAATTGCAGTATTGATATCATTGATTAATTGATATTCATTGTTAAATAAATATTACAATTTATGTCTATTATTATTATTATTATTATTATTATTATTATTATTATTATTATTATTATTATGTAATATTATTATTATTATGTAATATTATTATTATTATTATTATTATTATTATTATTATTATTATTATTATTATTATTGCTGTTATATATTTCGCTAACTTCTTCTCTTTAACTTTTAAATTAGTGAAATGACGTTTGCATTGAAAACAAATGTATCTATTTTTGGTTAATACTTCAATGTCTTTTTGTTTGTTCTATGAAAACAAATACGGAAATGGTTTACCTGCGTGCGTGTTTGTGTGTGCACGTCATAGAGTTGTACGGGTGCGTGCGCATGTGCGTGCGTGTAGTAGTGTGTGTGTGTGTGTGTGTGTGTGTGTGTGTGTGTGTGTGTGTGTGTGTGTGTGTGTGTGTGTGTGTGTGTGTGTGTGTGTGCGCGTGCGTGCGTGCGTGCGTGCGTGCGTGCGTGCGTGCGTGTGTGTTTGTGTGTGCACGTCGTTTGGGTGCGTGTGCATGTGCAGGCGTGTGTGTGGGCGGGGGTGGCTGTGCTTGCGTACATGCGAGAGAGGGAATTCCCGGGCATGCCCTCTCGCATGTACGCATGTCTGCTTGTCTGACCAATCACAGCCCTTGCGGATTTTGTCCCTCCCCTTAAAATCACCCCTCTTGGCTCATCTCCGTCACTTTTCAAGTTGGCGTGTGGATACTAGGTCGCTCCGAACGGCACCTCCGAACGATGATAGATTACTATTGGAAACTGTTCTACTTGATTTCGCTTCATATTATATCACTGATCTACTTTCATTTCGTCGTCTTTTGTCTGAGGTGAGTAATATTACTTATAATAATATAATATACTTCTTTCCCGCCTTTTCTGGACCCAACATCTACATGAACGTTCAGATTTCAAACACAGTGTTTACCCCATGGCCACGGATGTTATGATTATGTACGGGCCCTCAGAAGTAGCCGTATCTTCCGTATTGTTCAATAAAAACGCATCTTAATCCGATCGGTGGCCTTTTTCTCATAGTAAGCACACTGTATCAGAGTGCAGTACATCTACCAACCGATGGGTAATGCAGTTGAAAGCATGGCGGACATGCTGAGAAAATGGCCACCGATCGGATTAAAATGCTTTTTATTGAACAATACTGAAGATACGATTACTTCTGAGGGCTCGAACAGAATTGTCACATCCGTGGCCATGAGGTAAGAACTTTATATTTGAAATTTGAACGTTTATGTATATGTACGGGGCTTAAATGAATTAAGTGCAATCGCCAGGTTACGTTTGTTTCAGGCTACTGTTACGTGTGTGTGTGTGTGTGTGTGTGTGTGTGTTGTGTTTGTGGCTGCTCTCAGCGCAGTCCAGAGTCCAGTGTTGCCAAATCTGTAATTATAAGCGACTTGGGCTTCCTTTTTTTTCTGTAAAGTAGCGTGTAAATATTGGGGGTCCATGCCATGAAAATGTTTTAAAATCACTGCTCTCAACATTAGACAATACAGTTTGACTGACCTGCCCCCTATTTGCTTATTTTGGGCTTCTTTGTATAGACTCGCTGCTTATTTCTTTCGCTAGATCTGGCAACACCGACTTACGCTAATGTTTAGCGGCTAGCTGGCTCCGTCGTGTTTCTGTGATCATGGTTATAATATATAGTCTGTGATCCATGCTCTGTGGAAAACCATTTCGCTACTCACCGAAGCAAATGCTGTTTTGTGTTGTTGAAAGTATATTCTCGGAGGTGGGAAGCCTCTCAGCACCCCACCTACTCTGTAAAATACACTTTTTGGGCAGAAAATAAAATATGTCAGCGAGACGGACATTATTTGTATTTACTCCACAGTGCCCTCTACAGATCTGGGGGATTTGAATTTACCATTAACCAAAATCTGTAGAGGGCACTGTGGAGTAAATACAAATAATGTCCGTCTCGCTGACATAGTTTATTTTCTGCCCAAAAAGTGTATTTTACAGAGTAGGTGGGGTGCTGAGAGGCTTGCGGGGTTGGAGACTAGACTTTCAACAACACAAAACAGCCTTTGCTTCGCTGAGTAGCGAAATGGTTTTGTTTATTTTCACTACTCTTGAACGCTGGCAGGGCAGTGGAATTCCTTGTACATGCGCAGAGCGCGTGGTCTTACAGAGCGTTAGAGAGAACAAACTAACGCTCTGAACCAGGGCTACGTTATAATATATAGTCTGTGATCCATGCTCTGTGTGGCTGCTATCGACAGTCCTGGCTGGAACGGTGGATAGATCTGTCTGTTACAGTAAGATTGATTGATTGATTGATTGATTGATTGATGTACTTTATTTAGTAAGACATGAGAACAGTACATGGCAGTACATAACAGTACATGGAAGTACAAATTCGCAATACAAGGTCTACTAAACTGGATAGCTCATTAAGCACTTAGCTTGTTTAAGATGAGATCCCCATGCACACAAATCATGTTGACATATAAGAGACAGACAGATATACACACTACTATACAGAATGTCATACAATCAGTTTACAGGTTACTGGTATGAAGTATGAAGGGTGAAAAATATGTACAAAAAAGAAAGAGAGGGGGGGGGGGGCGGGGGGGTAGGTTAGGTTAGGACATGGGGTAGGTTAGGACTTGGACAGGGGCCATTTTTGAATTGCAGCCTCCTGAAGGTGTATCTTCAGGAGGCTGCCTCTGGTGTTATGATCATGGACTTGATTAACATTTTGGAAGTATTTTGGCAAATACAGGGGGATCCCAATGTTGTGGTGTATCTTGAAGACCAGGCCCATAGCAAGTTGCTGTACTCTGTCCTCAACCCTAAGCCATCCAAGCCTAGCAAAATGGGCATGGGTTAGATGGGTTTTGTAATTGAGGCCAAGAAGTAGCCTTACAAGTTTGTTTTGGGATGTTTGGAGCCTTGTTTTTAGGGCCTTGGAGGTGTTGTGATACCATGAAGTGCATGCATAATCATAATGACCTTGTATGAGGGCCCCTACAAGAATCTTCAGAGTATTCTTACTGACTTTACGAACAAGCCTCCACATCCTCCGTGTTATTTTGTGGACCTTTTTGATCGTCTTTTCAGCGTTTTTGTCACCTGAGAGGTTTGCCTCCAAGATGGAACCCAGGTAGGTAATTTCCTCCTTTCTTGTGATAACATTTTCACCCACTTTGATCGTGAAACTCTCAGCCTTTCTAAGGTTAGGGTTGGACCCAAAGAGGATGGATTCAGTTTTACCCAGGTGTAATGAGAGTTTGTTGTCGGAGAGCCAGATGCAGATCTTGTTGAGTTCAGTGCTGAGAGTTTTCTCAACCTGCAGCCTGTCCCTGTCCGAGACCAGCAGAGCCGAGTCATCTGCGAACAGGAACAGTTTGCAGTCGCAAGCTGAGGACATATCATTCACATATATCAGGAACAGTAGTGGTCCTAGTATGCTTCCTTGAGGAACACCACAAGTCACTGGGAGGGGAGGGGACTGGGTGCCGTTTACTTCCACCACTTGCTCCCTCCCTTCCAGGTAGGATCTCATCCAGTTCACCGACGTGTCATCAAAGCCTATTGCTTTGAGCTTATTGATCATAATTGGGTGATTAACGGTGTCAAAAGCCTTCTGGAGGTCCAGCATGACCATGCCGCAATATTTGCCCTTGTCGACATCTTGTTTGATAGAGTCGTTCAAATAGAGAAGGCATGTGTCAGTGGAGTGGTTTGTTCTGAAACCAGATTGGAATTCGTAAATTAGATTTTTTTCGGCAAGGTACTTATCAACCTGTTCATAGACTATTTTTTCCATGACTTTCGAGATGGAGCTAAGAATAGAAATAGGGCGGTAGTTGCCAGGGTCTAATTGGTTTCCTTTTTTGTACAGAGGGGTCACTCTTGCTTTTTTGAAGTCGTTAGGGACCCGTCCCTGTATGATGGAGAGGTTTATTATGTGGGTAATGATTGGGGCAATGGAGGCGGCTGAGTCTTTTAGAAATTTAGCGGGGATGTTGTCGGGACCTGTGGCTCTGTGTTGTTGGAGTGCACTCAATTTTTTAAACACCTCATCTGTTGACACAGGGGAGAGTTTAAAATCATCTTTGCGTACACCCTGTTTATCGTAAAATGAATCAACATACTCTCCACCATGACTCCCAGAGTGAGGGGGTAGTTTTTCAACTAACTCTGAGGCCACGGTTGTGAAGAATATGTTGAGGATTTTACTCACTTCCCGTTTGGATGAAATGAGAGTGTCATTCACCTTGAGGTTTATGTTTGTAAACCTGGTTTTCAATTTCTTGCTGCAGCCTAGTAGGTTGTTGAATAGCTTCCAGAGCTCACGTGGTTTGTTTTGATTTTCCTCAATTTTGCCATCGAGGTAGCTTTTTTCTGCTAACAACAGCATGCCATTAACCTTGTTTCTTAGCATGTTTTTCTCTTTTTTGAGTTTCGCTACGTGGGATTCGAGACCTTTATTGAAGCTTTTGGCAAGTTTGATCCTACTTTTATGATAGTCAGAACACTTTTTGTCTCTGACTTTCATGGTAGTAAGGATATCCGAATTCATCCATGGAACCGAGCGGGTTTTGACCCTGATGGTTTTCATGGGAGCCACACTGTCCAAAATTTGAATGAATTTGGTTTTGAAACCAAGCCAAGATTCGTCTACCTGTGTGCTGTTTAGTACGTCGGACCAATCCTGTTCCTCCAGTCTGTGATCTAAGTCCTCACTCTTGTAGTTTTTGAGGTCTCTGATCGTGACTGTTTGGTGGTAACCGGTCTTAGGTTTACGTTTCTTTCTGGTGCAGAAGATCATGTTATGATCAGATATGCCACAGGTAGAAACACCACTATTGAGGATTTTGTCCTTGTCCGTTGTTAGAATGAGATCTATGATAGTTTGAGTGGAAACACACAGCCTTGTGGGCTGAGTGATCAGCTGGTGGAGTGAGTGCCGATTACAAAACCCCCTGAATGACTTAAACACTGACGCTTCCTTACGGAGCATGTCAGTGTTAAAGTCACCAAGAAGTACTGTCTCCTCATTGTCCACTTTAGCTAAACATTCATCAAGTCTATCATAGAAATCAGTCTGGTTAGGAGGTCTGTATATGGTACCGACTAGCACAGGTTTAGCATCCATCTAAAAGTACGGTAAGTACCACACACTGACTGCGACTGCAAGTTAGAAACTCACAAAGTGTGTATAAGAGGCACAGCTGTTTACAATGCGATGCAAATCTGTGCTGTGGTTACACGCAACACACTCTCGCATCGAAGCAGCATGCATTTGTGTTGAAAATATAGCCACTGCATGATTCATTAGACCAGTGGTTCTCAAACTTTTTCATGTCAAGGACCCCCAAATTGACACTTATTAACCCGCGGACCCCCATTTGAAAAGATATGCCAGAGACCCCCATAAGAGAAGATTTTGTACGGTTCTAGCAGTGATTATCAACCATTTTAATTTCAAGGACCCCCAATTTGACATGCATTAGGGCTACAGACCCCCATTTAATGGCATTTCTATCTCTGGCACCCCAATTCATATAGTAAAATCAGTGTTAATTTAACTCTGAGAGTGTACAAATGGAACCAAATGGACCTGTTAGGGTCCATTTGGTTCCATTTGTACACTCTCAGAGTTACAGACCCATAAGGGTCCATTTGGTTCCTATCCATCATTTAGCTGGGGACTTTTTTGTGTCTAAAATACAGTATTTTTGCTTGAAATTTTCAGCTGTGGCGTTGCTGTACATCGGACCTGATATCTTGGCCAACACAGCTGTGGACTGAGGGGACCGTCCCAGACTGCACTACTGCAAGGTTTGTTTAACATAACATGACACATGTGCAAATCAAAGCGTTTTAGATCTAACTATCTAATGTTAGCATATGGACATTTTCTTGGGGTCAGTCCATTGTCCGTTTTTTAAGGAGGCATTGCCAATATATATACTCTGTAGCTTAACTCTTTGACTGCCATATCAACGGTGTAATAGTGTGCCACTGCTGCCAGCAAAAACAGTGATTTTACTGTATCAGTTTGCATAGAAAAATACTGTACTTGTACTTCTATCCACTACAGCTCAGAGGCAAATATTGTACTTTTAATCCACTACAATTGTTAGAAAACTTTAGTTACTTTGTAGATTTTGGTTATTGTTTAAGAAAACATAGGGTGCATTAACCACTTCAGCCCCATTTAAACTTTGGCTATTTGAAAATGGCAGATCTACAAGCTCACAATGCAACATGTTGTGAGCTTGTAGGCTTACAAGCTCACTTGTCAGCTTGTAGGTCACTTGTGAGCTTGTAGATCTGCTATTGTCTATTGATATGCATGTACTTTCATAGCTTTATGTCTAAAATATTGTATTTATTTGTTTACAGCTCAGGCTGCGGACCCAGGTGACAGACACACCATCCCAGACCTACTGCAAGCTGTGTAACTATCTAATGTTGGCTTATTGACATTGTCTTGAGGTCAAATACTAGTAGGTTATGGGGGTTTGTGGTCTAATGCTCTCCTCTCCCCTATTCTCCCCTTCTCTCCTCTCCACTTGTCAGCTTCCCCCCTCTTTTCTTCTTGTGTTTTAGGAACAGTATTACAATCCAGTAGATGGGAGTGGGTTTCTGGCATGGCGAGTGAAATCACTTCAAAAAGAGGCATCAGAGGGACAAGAAAAGAGCAGAAATGTTCAGCCACTGGCGGGTGTGTGATTTTGCTTGTAGTTAGAATTTAAGGGGGAAGTCACATGTACGTACACACACACACACACACACACACACACACACACACACACACACACACACACACACACACACACACACACACACACACACACACACACACACACACACACACACACACACACACACACACAGGAAGAACCAGTGCAACATGTCATGTTTCCCCCAGTCCACTGTCTAGCAACTGTGAAGATGGATCCTTATAGTAAATGCATATCACTGGAAAGTATTGCAGCAGTATATGTGGTTTCTACACTGTTACAGGTGGTCCAAATGCTGGCGACAGAGCTCCCGTCTGTGAGGAAAACCAGCTAACCACAGAAACCCAGTGTCGTGAGGCCATTGCACTGATGAAGCAATCATCAAGGAGAAGATGAAACAGACCTTCACCCATCGCCAAGCAATGGTTCATGACCCAATGAAGTCCTGAAATATTCACCACCTTTACACGATTCCATTGCAGGAATGGTATGTGGCTCTTCAACTGCCTTGCATTAACCCACTAAGACCTGAGGAAGCATCTGTGTCACTTTTTCATTTGAGCTAAAAAGCATTATTTTACACTTTGACTATTCAAAAATAGCAGATATACAAGCTCATAGCGCGGCACCGAGTGCCGCGCTATGAGCTTGTAGATTTGCTATTTTTTTCCAAATATATATATTCTTATAAAGCGAACAATAACTCAAATCTTTGCTTCTGGGGGTCCATGGAACAAAATATTTTGAGATGGTGGTCCGCGACCAAATTCATATCATTTTGGGGGGTCCTTTACATTTAGTCTGCCTGTAGATAGTGCTTTTGTAATAGTTTCTAATTGTAACACTCCTCATATCGTCTTAATAACATTATTATGTTTTCTCCATCAAAGCATGCATGCTGTACGTGTGAAACATCTTGACCAGCAGAAATACATCTGCTTTGAGGGACCACTGTCTTTTACATCATTTCTGGAGTGTGGTGAGTGAAACATTGTTCCACAGCATGCCCTATGCCATTGATGGTGTACAAATGATTGGGGTCCATTTGGTTCCATTTTTACACTGTCTTAACATTGATTTTACAATATAAATTGGGGTCCCAGAGATAGACATGCCATTAAATGGGGGTCCTTGATATTAAAATGGTTGAGAATCACTGCTAGAGCCGTAAAAGTCTTCTTATTATGGGGGTCCCTGGCATATCTTTTCAAATGGGGGTCTGTGGGCTAATTGTCCATTTGGGGGGTCCTTGACATGAAAAATTGAGAACCACTGCCATATGCAACAACATGCTGGGTGTACAGTACAAGGCACAATCCGTTTTATTTAGGATAGAGTGATTCAATGTCTTCAGTAGGGCTGTCAATCTTCCTCATATGATTGAATTTTCTGTGGCTATTTTAATCCATTTTTATGACACATTAATACAAATTAAATCAATTGCACAACAGATTTATCAATAAGCTTGTGCAATCTTGTTTTGTCTTCAGTTGCCAAGAAATTTGAAATTCCTAGTACCTCAGACTTAAAAGTCTATGATGACTTGAACACTGAAGTTGACGAGGAGGCGTTTCAGTTTTTTATAAAGAAACCAGACCTTGGTGTGTTGGAGATTTGTTCACCCCAAGACCCAAATCCTGAAGGTGAGTTCTGTTGCTTATCAACATGGAGCCTTATAGCCTCATCCATACAGTCCTGGCTAACCTAAAATGTCACACAGGTATATTTTTGTAATTTGAAATGATCTTTGTTTCTATACGCCCAATGTAAGTAAAAGAGAGAAAGTGTCTGAGGAAGAACTTTGTTGGTGTGTGGATCCTTCCGTATCTAATGTGAGCTTTTTACATTACACTTGCCACAAACATTCCTCTCTTGCTAATCACACTTGTTATGTCAACATTATTGCTAGATTCAGTGAGCCCCTCTGCAAGCAATTCCATTGCCAGCAGCAGCAGCAGCTCCTTTCTCAGCTCTGGTGCAGACAATGACGGGGACTCGGATGACACCATCAGTCCTGCTCCAAGAAACAGAGCTGACCTGACTCGTCTCGCTCAGGTAAGCGTTGCTTTTTTTGGGGGGGCGGTCATGGTTTACATTTTTGTCACCTTAAATATACTTGGCCACCAAATGTAGTGGCCTGTAGGACCAGTGCTTTAAAATATTACTGTCTATCCCTGTGTTTCCCCTCCCTTTTTTTTACTTCCACTTAGATGGTTGAAAAAAATCTGAAGGACAGACCTGGCGGAGAGAGGATCCTTACCGAGTATGCTCGGACAAAAAGCCTAACGGATACCAGAAGACGCGACATGGTGAAGATATTGGTTGCACACATGGCAAGTGAACATAGGTATGTTGTCATCTAAAAATTATGCACCCAATACACAATTTTGGTTGTACTTGGTGCAGGCCAAAATCCTCCTTTTTGCAGAAGGCAGCGGCACAGCAATACTTTTGTTTCGATCTCATACGTGTGTGTGTGTGTGTGTGTGTGTGTGTGTGTGTGTGTGTGTGTGTGTGTGTGTGTGTGTGTGTGTGTGTGTGTGTGTGTGTGTGTGTGTGTGTGTGTGTGTGTGTGTGTGTGTGTGTGTGTGTGTGTGTGTGAACTGTAGGACGAGTCCTTCAAGGCGTGTTAAAGAGGACTATGCACAGGGCATCACTGCCTTATTCCCATACCTGGCCGATCCCCAGGGAAATTTGGACTATGTAAGTACATAAAACACCAGTCTAACGTACATTTACACATGCGCATTAAAACCAAATGACACTATCCCCCCCTCTTTTCTTCTTGTGTTTTAGGAACAGTATTACAGTCCAGTAGATGGGAGTGGGTTTCTGGCATGGCGAGTGAAATCACTTCAAAAAGAAGCATCAGAGGGACAAAAAAAGAGCAGAAATGTTCAGCCACTGACGGGTGTGTGATTTTGCTTGTACTGTAGTTAGAATTTAAGGGGGAAGTCACATGTTCTCACACACACACACACACACACACACACACACACACACACACACACACACACACACACACACACACACACACACACACACACACACACACACACACACACACACACACACACACACACACACACACACACACACACACACACACCACACACACACACACACACACACACAAAGGAAGAACCAGTGCAACATGTCATGTTTCCCCCAGTCCACTGTCTAGCAACTGTGAAGATGGATCCTTGTAGTAAATGCATATCACTGGAAAGTATTGCAGCAGTATATGTGGTTTCTACACTGTTACAGGTGGTCCAAATGCTGGCGACAGAGCTCCCGTCTGTGAGGAAAACCAGCTAACCACAGAAACCCAGTGTCGTGAGGCCATTGTATATGTGGCTGTATGTATGTATGTATGTGGCTCTTCAACTGCCTTGCATTAACCCACTAAGACCTGAGGAAGCATCTGTGTCACTTTTTCATTTGAGCTAAAAAGCATTATTTTACACTTTGACTATTCAAAAATAGCAGATATACAAGCTCATAGTGCGGCACCGAGTGCCGCGTTATGAGCTTGTAGATCTGCTATTTTTTGAAAATATATATCCTTTTAAAGCGAACAATAACTCAAATCTTTGCTTCTGGGGGTCCATGGAACAAAATATTTTGAGATGGGGGTCCGCGGCCAAATTCATATCATTTTGGGGGGTCCTTTACATTTTGCAGAATATAAATTATACAGCAGAAAATGTCCTTATGGTTCATCTTGCATATTGTGGCAAGAAAAGTGATTCTGGAGGCTAAATCGTGACCAAAACATCCCATTGCGATCCGGCTCTAAACTGTTTGCAAACGGTGACTAATTTTAATAGCAAGACTAATAAAGTTCTCTTTTCACAGACTGGGACCAGTGTCCAGGGGCATCTGGACAGCATCACAGAGAGCCTTCAACCCTATCTGCTTGCTGTGGGTACCCAGAAGAGTGTGATTCACAAGTACTTCATTGTGATTGACAAACGTGCAATCCCTTGTAAGTCACCCAGGGGTTGACACTAACGCCTGCCCGACTGCCCGGGGCAGGTAAATAAAATGGTAGGGCAGGTGAAGTTTGCTATCTGGTTGCCCGACGGGCAGGTGTGCATTTTGAGTGGGGATGCAACTGTTTTTTGTTTGGTATAAAACACAACACGAGATATCCGTCTTTAGACACTCTAGCGTGGCCAGAGCGCTCCGTCTCCCCCTCTCCCTCTCTCCGACACACACACTGAACCTGCGACACGGCGAAAACAGCTAATCTACAAGCTCACATAATACTGAAGACACGGGCACGCAACTAGTTATAAATCACCGGGTTGCAAAATCACGTTTGGAATCTAGTGTGAAGAGATACGTTTGTGAGAAAGTGGAGTTGATGACGAGCATGGCTGCTTGCATCCCACCCGCGATATAAAACAAAAACACCACTGACTTTTGTCACATGTGCTGCAGGTCCCTACTTGTCTCTAACTGACGTGTAAAAATACAAGAAGCAGCTTGTAAAGCCTTCCTTATGTCAGTATCAGTTCAAAACGGCAGCGCAAGCCCAGTACCTCCGTCAAAGCTTAACACTTGTCAAGTCAGACGAACGTTAATCTCTCGAGAACAGATTCTGCACTGCGTTGGAATCTGTCCTGAATGTTCGTCAGAACGTGTACACACTGTGTGGGAGTGGGCGTGCCTTCCGATCAGGAGGCAGGCCGCGCTTTACCCAATCAAATGTAGTGGGCGGGATTCACGTGTCCGTCGATCTTCCCTGCTGGAAACTAACCGAAACTAATTTAACAATAGCGTCCGCGGAGCAGACAAAACCACGGAAAGATATTCACATTTGAACTTACTCTTTCATCATAGAAACAAGTGGGCTTATAACCAAAACGATCCATGTTCTCTGGTGTTCTGTGTAGAAATATTGTTAGTGGGAATGAAAATGTAGTCGCACCACCCGGAAGTGGAGCGGTGAAGGCAGACTTAAACCCCGGTTTCCTTGCGCACGTGTGCTTCGTCGGCATTGTCCCAGAGTGTGACTGAGGAGGAACGAACAGCAGAGGTCGCTGTTTTTCCTTTTCAGTTGTACTCTGGGTTCCGAGATTGGACGAACGTAAACCCTTGACTTCAGTTCGATGAACTTCAAAATAAGAGCGCTTTGTCAAGTTATGGAAAAGTAAGTGTCTTCTGGTCTGTGGAATGTAAAATAAGTGTTAAAGGCAGGGTAAGTGATTTTATTTTGTTAAAATAAGTGTTAAATAGCTCTATATTCTGATAGTACTCATTGCTATAGAGTGTTTGTTCAGTAACATAATTCTCCATGTCTCTCCAGCTCTTTATTAAACAGAAAATGCCTTTTCAGGTCAGGATATCAGGACATAGAACTCAGGATAGAGATTAAACAAGTGAAATTGGAAGTGATGACACAAAGAAATGAGCATGTAAAATTGGAACTGGAACACTATAACAATGAAGCTGATAGATGGGTACTCTCCTGATTGGCTGAAATGGTGTCACCTACCTGGAAATGTATTTTCTGTATATCAAAGAGCTGGAGAGACAGAGAGAGCCCTGTTACTGAAGAAACACTCTATAGCAATGAGTACTATCAGAATAGAATACCGCCCAACTCACTCCAAATCCAACTCACTCCATGAAGACTTAAGAAATATTTGCCCAACTCACTCCAGGGCTCGCCCAACTCACTCCAGGGCTGGGACAACTCCCTCCAGGACCAAAGACCAACTCCCTCCAGGACCATAGCCAGGACCATAGCCAACTCACTCCAGGACCAAACCCAACTAAGTACATTAACTTAAGTACTGTACTTATGTACAATGTTGGGTATTTGTGCGTTATTTGAGTATTCCCAACTTCCAATGGTTTTACCTCTACTCCACTACATATTGGATCCACATATTGTTTTTTTACTCCACTAAATGTATTTGTTTTACTAGTTACTTTGCAGCTATAAATTATAATATTATAGTGTGTGTGTGTGTGTGTGTGTGTGTGTGTGTGTGTGTGTGTGTGTGTGTGTGTGTGTGTGTGTGTGTGTGTGTGTGTGTGTGTGTGTGTGTGTGTGTGTGTGTGTGTGTGGGTTGAATCGGTGGAGACTCTTACATTCTAACCCTAACCCTAAACCCTAACCCTAACCTGGGTGGAGGGTGATTATGCGGGTGAACTCAGTGGAGGAGGGCCAAAACCTTAACGAGGAATATAACAACACCTCTTGATTTGACCAACAATAGAATAAGACATCTAACAAACACTGGACTCCAAGTGCCAAAGTGGCCAGCGAGCCCCCCCCCCCCCCCCCCCCAGAACCATTAAGTTGTTTTGTAGAGACAGTATTTAAAACTTTAACCAAGCCTAAAACAGAATAGAGTTAAAAGTAACAAATTCCTCAATATTGTACTTAATTCCTCAATATTGTACTCAATAATAATTTTTGGAGTGAGTTGGGCAAGTGTGTGGAGTGAGTTGGGCAAGTGTGTGGAGTGAGTTGGGCAAGTGTGTGGAGTGAGATGTCTGGAGTGAGTTGGGCGCGATTTGGAGTGAGTTGGATTTGGAGTGAGTTGGGCGGTTACCTCAGAGAATAGAGCTTTAACCCATAACAAAAACCTTTTTGTTTTAACCAAAAAATATCACTTACCCTACCTTTAACCCATAGTCATATTCATAGCTATTTAGATATTTGGCATAAATATTGAGGTATGACATTTTTATCGTGCAGCCCCATAATTCGCAAGTAGAAAGTAAAATATAAGTGTTAAATTGAACAGTAATTCAAATTTAACCTATCATTTTATAAAGGACAATTTGCTTTTCGGGCAAGTGGGCAAGACCTGTGGGCAAGTAGAAAATGACCTGTACTTGCCCGACGGGCAAGTGCCTCTGAGACCTTAGTGTCAACCCCTGGTCACCAGATTCTCTTGCCTCTTTTGATGAGCTTTTCAAAGCTCATTTTGTCTTTGGTACCTCATACAACAGGGATCTATTATTATTATTATTATTATCATACAACAGGGATCTGGCCAATGTGTACAACTTCTTTCAAACCGCTGTTTACCAAATTGATGCTGCTACCACCAAGGTGAATCCCAGGGTTGAAGAGATGAGGGCTCGGATGATGCACTGATTCTTTTTGTATACTTTTGAGATGCTGTTGTGTTTTATTTTGAGGGCTCTGATGCTGCACAGACGTTTTGATACCTAGAAGATATTGTATTTTGAGGGCTCTGATGCTGCAGTGATTTTTTGTTTATACTAAAGATGTTGTGTTTCATTTGCACAAGCATTCAGGCAAATGCCAATTCACTGACAAAGCACTTGAAGTTGATCCACGGACTTTGTTCAGGAAAGACACTTCGTCTTAAATGTGGTCAGCCTGGTTGTTCACACATGTGTGGGAATCTAGGTGACTGGTGCACCCACTGCACCTGACCTGGTCATATGACCAGGAAGTATAAAAGCCAGCTCCTCCCATTAGAGAGCCATTTTGTCTTTGCTGTAGGCTGCATGGTTCATACAGGGATAAGGAGAGCACATGTTTTACAAATGAAGTGACCTCCTGGTGGTGTCTGTTCTGTCCTGTCTGCCCTACCTGGAGACACGGCATGCTCTGGTGTTGAGGTTGCCCCCCTTGCCTTGGCCTTGCATTGTGCACTGTTACTGCAACACAAAGGACCACACCGGCCACTGTTTTCCACAGTTAATTTACTCTTTTTGTTTGTTTATTTGAGCCATCTAGCCAAGGTACATTGTAGGCATTAGGTTTAACGTTCATCCATATTGGCATATTTTAACTGTTTCTCTTTTCTGTTCTGTTACAGCTTAATTTGTGTAACCCTGTTCAAGGCCGGGTCCGCCCTGCTGCACACGGCTTTCCTCTCAACTTGGGATTGCACTGGGGACCCCTTTGGTTTTTATTGGTGTGTATTGATATAACCTGACACTGCATGTTTTGTATTTGAATTTTGTATTTATATTACATGGTTTCTTTGAGGCCTGTCCCCTTTTCTTTTCCCCTAGTTTATTTTGGTATTCACTGTGTGCACGGGCCGACCCGCCCTTCCTTATAACGTGAGAGGTAACTGTTAGACTGCCATTTTAAATACTAAATACCTTGCCTTAAGTACCTTAGTTGTCGTGCTAGTTTCTAAGTGATGTGTTTTGTAATTTTATGGTAATAAAGTTGTTATATTTCCCACAAACTGCCTCTAGTAGAATAATTGTTCCTGTTTAAGGGAAGTTGAACAGTATAAGGTTTAGGGGTTCCTCCTGCCCCCTCCACAAGCGGGAGGTGGCGTAGTCAGGCATATTACAGTATTATTACTCAGTTACTACATTATGGCGTAGTCGGCAGGACCTCCTTAAAGAGGCAGTTTGTGTATGAACTTAGGTTTTATTTCATTTTTTTTGAGTGGAAAAACAGTGGTTGGTGTTGGACGTCAGAGGAAGGCTTGTGGACTGCCAAAATCGACTCGTCCTAAGAACAACTGGCAACGTGGCAACAACTGGGCCCCATTATTGTTTTCGTTGTAATAACATTTGTCTCATTATAGCAAAGTGTTGAAAACCGTGCTGCTGAAATGAGTGAGGAGCAGGAGATGGAGGAACTTTTGTCTCTGCGTGAGGAGGTACAGAGGCTGCGAGTGGCAAATGAGCAATTCACTCAAGGAAGAGGTGCCAGTTTAGATACAGGTAATATTACTCCTACTACCAGTACAAATTCTGGCGGGTTCACCCCCGGCAGCTTTTCGGCTCCTCCAAACGTGCTTGCACCACAAGCTGAACGTTTTGTGTATATTCAAAGAGAGAGGAAATGCCCCAACTTCTCGGGCTCCAAATCCAAATCTGACCTATCAATTCATGGTTGGATAGAGCATGTAGAGTCATGTTTGAGAGATAGGCATATGAGTGCCAGAGAGAAGGCCCTCTTCCTTTATGACCACTTGGAGGGGGAAGCAAAAGCAGAGATAAGATTTCGTTCATTGGCAGAGCGAGAGCAGCCAGATACCATATTGACCATTCTAAAAGACCTCTATGGTTCCTCCTTTTCTTTTGTTAGCCTACAGAAACAGTTTTTTGATCGAAAACAGAAAGAGGGGGAGTCTTTAAAAGAGTTTTCTCATTCCCTGTGGGCCCTAATTGAGGATATAAAACGTGCATATCCAAATAGGTTGACAGACCCAGATACTCTTGTTAGAGATCAGTTTCTGGAACATGTGCGTGATATATCCTTGCGACGGGAGTTAAAGAGCATTGTAAGACAACGTCCCTTGATTTCTTTCTTGTTATTACGACAGGAAGCTATTAAGTGGGTGGAGGAGGGGGAGAGGCCTCCTGGGCAAACTCGGGCTGGTCTTCATCATTGTGGGGTTGATGTCGAGGGAGCCTGTCATGCAGTGGGGGTTGGGAAGGGATCCGACCTTTCAGTTTTGCAGGATCAATTTAAGCAACAACAGTTACAAATTGACAGCATTACAGAAAGTCTATCTAAAATAGAGCGTCTATTAGACCAGCCTGCTGCTCGTCCCTATAAACCCAACCTCCAGTTTACCCCAGACGGCCTGCCCATCTGCCTCCGCTGTAAGAAGCCTGGACATGTCCTCCGCCAGTGTCACCAGGGGCCGAGGCCACGAGCATCCAGCGTACCCAGTGTTCAGCCTGAATCAGACCCAGCCCGCCCCGCTTTGAGACCCCCAGGTATGGGCTCTGTCAACAGTGCAAATGTTAGTAATGAGACTATTAGCAATGCCCAACCTACACAGTTCCCACCCTTTTCAAACGCTGCACGACAACTTATAGGTAGATGCCCTGAAGTAGATGTGGAGATGGGTGGGGTAATGGTGAAATGCTTGTTGGATACAGGTTCTATGGTTACCACCATTTCAGAGTCATTTTTTAATGAAGTATTCAAGCCCTGGGGTGCCCATAAACTTAGGTCCTGTGGGTGGTTGGCTTTGAAGGCGGCTAATGGGCTAGCTATCCCCTATGTAGGATATTTGGAATTGGATGTCCAGGTGCTGGGTAAAAAGATTCCAAGTCGTGGAGTTCTGGTTATAAAAGACACTGCCTGTACCCCACAACAACACACTGTCCCAGGCTTATTGGGGATGAATGTAGTCATAGAGTGCTACAGAGAGTTATTCATTGAACATGGGGAAGCTCTTTTTGCCTCTTTATCCACCATACAGGCAGATGTAAGCTGGGGTTCAGCCCTCCGCCATTGTCATAGGCTGGATGCCTGCCCATTGCTTCCCGAAGGCCGTGTCCGTGTTCTTGACAAGGCAGGGGAGTTTATACCAGCGGGGTCCGTAAAATTTGTCCAAGTTAACTGCCCAAAGGTTCCCCATGCCCCGACTAAAACTATGCTGTTGGAGCCTGGTGGCTCAGATCTTGCCCCTGGTCTGTTGATGTCCCCTGCCCTTGTGACTGTCAGTGATGGTGTGGCGTATGTACCCGTGGTTAATGTTGGAGCCACAGGGGCTACCGTTCACTCCAAACAGGTATTAGGAATGCTACACCTAGTTGAGGGAATAGAAGAACCCCAGCTACATTTTGAGGAAGGGAGCAAAGAAGTTGCTCAGGTGACACTGGTCAGTGCACAGGCTGCAGTAGGGCCTCCACCGACCATCCCTGACTCCATTGCAGCGTTGCACTGGCCAGAACTCCCACCTGTAGCAGAGAAACAGGCAAAAGAGTTATTGGGGAGGTATAGTGAAGTATTTGCTAAACAGGAGGGAGATTTAGGGTGCACTGATGAAATTTTACACGAGATTCCCCTTCTTGATGAGGCCCCCGTCCGTCAAAGATATAGGAGAATACCCCCTACCCAGTGGCAGGCTGTAAAAGACCACATTAAGCAGCTACTTGATAGTAAAGTGATCAGGGAGAGCAGCAGTCCTTACGCATCCCCCATTGTCTTGGTGAAGAAGAAGACGGGAGAGCTGAGGATGTGCGTGGACTACCGACAGCTAAATGCTAAGACCAGGAAGGATGCCTATCCACTGCCCCGCATTGAAGAGTCTTTGGATGGCCTTTGTGGAGCTCAATGGTTCTCCACCATCGACCTAGCAAGTGGTTACCATCAAGTCCCTGTAGCTGAAGCAGATAAAGCCAAGACAGCCTTCTGTACACCATTTGGCCTCTTTGAATTCGAACGAATGCCTTTCGGCTTATGCAATGCACCTGGGACCTTTCAGAGGCTAATGGAAAGGATATTCGGCGATCAGAGCCTTCAGTCAGTTCTGCTTTATCTGGACGATGTCATTGTCTTTTCCACTTCTCTTGAACAGCACTTGAAGAGACTGGAGATGGTTCTCAGCCGACTCCAACAGAAGGGGCTCAAAGCAAAACTGAGCAAATGCCAGTTCTTCAAGACAGAGGTGCAGTACCTTGGACACCGAGTGTCCAGAGAAGGAGTAGCGACTGACCCAGAGAAGGTCTCTGCAGTGGCGAACTGGAGGCGCCCCCAGGATGTATCAGAGGTCCGTTCATTCCTTGGTTTCTGTAGTTATTATCGTCGTTTCGTAAAAGGCTTTGCCCAGTTAGCTGCCCCCTTGCACCAACTGGTGGCTGATGTCATCAAAGTAGCTAAAGAAAGCAGAAAGAGGCCAGCCGCAGTCCTGCCCAATATGTGGACCGAGGCGTGCGAGCGGAGTTTCAGTGACCTGAAAAAGATGTTCACAAGTACACCCATTCTGGCTTTTGCTGATTTCACCAAGCCCTTTGTCTTGGAGGTGGATGCTAGTCATCAAGGCTTAGGAGCTGTCCTTTCACAAGAGCATCAAGGCAAGTTAAAGCCAGTGGCCTATGCTAGTCGGTCACTGCGGGGTTCTGAGCGCAACATGGAGAATTATAGCTCTATGAAATTGGAGTTCCTAGCATTGAAGTGGGCATTGTCTGAGAAGTTTAGAGACTATTTGCTGGGTAGTAAGTGCAAAGTGTACACTGACAATAACCCTCTAAGCCACTTCCAGACTCTTAAGCTGGGTGCCATTGAACAACGGTGGGTAGCCCAACTGGCAGCCTTTGATTTCACTGTTCACTACCGACCAGGAAAGAATAACGGAAATGCTGACTCACTCTCCCGCCAGTACAGTGACCCGGTGAGACGGCATGAGGAGCCTGACCAGCAGATCCAAAGCACCCCAGACTCTCAGCAAAATCCAGAGGAACCTGAGGTGGTGTACCAGCTGCAGATTGGCGCCTTGCCCAGTAGAACAACAGCTGAACTGGTAACCTTACAGACTGCTGACCCAGTTCTAAAAGTTTTTCTTCCTTTCTGGAGGACGGGAAGGCCACCAAATAAGGAACAGCGGTCACAGCTCCCGGAAGATGTGCGGCGTCTACTCCAGCAGTGGGACCGCATCGTGGAAAAGGACGGCCTGCTGTATAGACAGATCAACGCACCACAAGGAGGGTTGTTAACTCAATTTCTTCTTCCCATATGCCTTCACCAGGAACTTCTAAACAGTATCCATGACCAACATGGACATCAGGGCGTGCGAAGGACCACTGATCTGGCAAGGCAAAGATGTTACTGGCCAAGGATGGGAACAGAGATCGAAAGGTACTGTCAGAACTGCCAGCGTTGCGTTCTTTCCAAGGCTGTTCAGCCTAGGGTGAAGACCTACCAGGGTGCCCTCCTTGCCAGTGAGCCACTGGAGGTACTTGCCATTGACTTCACCTTGCTTGAATCTGCAACAGACGGGAGAGAGAATGTGCTTATTATGACTGATGTCTTCTCTAAATATACACAGGCTGTGCCGACTAAAGACCAAAGTGCTGTGACAGTAGCAAAGGTCCTTGTTGATAGCTGGTTCACTCGTTTCGGGGTGCCCAAAAGGATACACTCCGACCAGGGAAGGAATTTTGAGAGTGCCCTGATCCGCCAACTCTGTCAGTTGTATGGGATCGAGAAGTCCCGAACCACGGCATACCATCCACAAGGAAATGGCCAATGTGAGAGATTTAACAGGACACTCCACGACCTGCTTCGATCTCTTCCCCCTGAAAAGAAGAGAATGTGGCCGAAGTACATCTCTCAGTTAGTGTGGTCATACAACACCTCGATCCATCGCTCCAAGGGTCACTCCCCTTATACCCTACTGTTCGGGGTACCACCCCGGCTTCCAATAGACTTTCTCCTGGAGGCAGATGACTCAGCTGAAACGAAGTCCTGGGATGAGTGGGTCTGTCAGCACCAGGAACGGCTTCAAGTGACACGAGATCTAGCCCGCAAGAACCTTGGAGAGGCAGCAGAGTACCGCCAGCAACACCACAACCAACAGGTGCGTGATCCTGGTTTCAAGGTGGGCCAGATGGTCTACCTAAAGGATCATCGCGGTCAAGGTCGTAGGAAGATCCAGGATGTTTGGTCGCCAGTCCTTTATCAAGTGGCCAGAGTGCCAACTGAATTCGGTGGGCCATACACTGTCACACTGGCTGATGGCACTGGTAACGTGCGACGGGTTAACCGTCCAGAGATGAGGGCAGCACAACTTGAGGCACTACCGTCTGTGCCAGTGGAGACCGAGTCACCACCTCAGTCTAGCCACCAAGATAGTGACCCTGAGAGTAGTCGAGACGAGGACACTCTGGCATGGATTGGTAGGGAAATACCCAATCAGCCTGCTGCTGCAACTGAACAGGACATTCAGCCAACCGCCCTCAATAGAGCCGGGAGCAGGTATGGGGTGGACAACGAGGCCCCTGAAGGTGATTCCATTTCATCCCATAGCGAACAAGAGATGCCAACCATTCGACGCACCACCCGGCCTACCGCTGGGAGAAATTCTAACCCACACAATCTGCCAAGGTCAACAGTGGCAAGCCACAACGTGGGGGTGGTAAGGGCTGCTGCTCCCCTGGTTCCTGAGATGGCTAGTAATCATCAGTTTAGGCCATGGTTATGAGTCAGTTGATCGTCGGGGCGACGACAATTTTTGGGGGGGATGAATGTGGGAATCTAGGTGACTGGTGCACCCACTGCACCTGACCTGGTCATATGACCAGGAAGTATAAAAGCCAGCTCCTCCCATTAGAGAGCCATTTTGTCTTTGCTGTAGGCTGCATGGTTCATACAGGGATAAGGAGAGCACATGTTTTACAAATGAAGTGACCTCCTGGTGGTGTCTGTTCTGTCCTGTCTGCCCTACCTGGAGACACGGCATGCTCTGGTGTTGAGGTTGCCCCCCTTGCCTTGGCCTTGCATTGTGCACTGTTACTGCAACACAAAGGACCACACCGGCCACTGTTTTCCACAGTTAATTTACTCTTTTTGTTTGTTTATTTGAGCCATCTAGCCAAGGTACATTGTAGGCATTAGGTTTAACGTTCATCCATATTGGCATATTTTAACTGTTTCTCTTTTCTGTTCTGTTACAGCTTAATTTGTGTAACCCTGTTCAAGGCCGGGTCCGCCCTGCTGCACACGGCTTTCCTCTCAACTTGGGATTGCACTGGGGACCCCTTTGGTTTTTATTGGTGTGTATTGATATAACCTGACACTGCATGTTTTGTATTTGAATTTTGTATTTATATTACATGGTTTCTTTGAGGCCTGTCCCCTTTTCTTTTCCCCTAGTTTATTTTGGTATTCACTGTGTGCACGGGCCGACCCGCCCTTCCTTATAACGTGAGAGGTAACTGTTAGACTGCCATTTTAAATACTAAATACCTTGCCTTAAGTACCTTAGTTGTCGTGCTAGTTTCTAAGTGATGTGTTTTGTAATTTTATGGTAATAAAGTTGTTATATTTCCCACAAACTGCCTCTAGTAGAATAATTGTTCCTGTTTAAGGGAAGTTGAACAGTATAAGGTTTAGGGGTTCCTCCTGCCCCCTCCACAAGCGGGAGGTGGCGTAGTCAGGCATATTACAGTATTATTACTCAGTTACTACACATGCCTTTGGCACTTTTTCTGGGTTTCGAAAGCATCTTAATAAAGCACATGAACCTTGTGATGATCCTGGTGAAGGTCCTTCTACAGCTGAAGATTTAGCAGAAAGTTATGTTGATGACTTTCCATCAAGCAGTGCCCCTTCTGACCCAGTCCTTCTTAATAAGAGTCTTGTAGACAGTTGTGCTGCAACAGTAGCTGAACTTAAAGTGGCAGGTGTAGGCGAAACAATCATTAACTCTTTGTTAATGAGTGTTACTTCAATGGGAGAGATTGTCGATGATATCCATAATCAAGCAAAATAATCCGTGAAGCAGTGTCTATCTTTACAATAACCCATCAAAAGTGAGGTTGAGGGTAAAATTGATCAGTGTTTTAAGAAAATTGAAAATCTTTTTGGTGTCTTACATTCTGAAACTAAGAGAAGGAAATATTTTAAAGAGAAGTGGGGAAGGGTAGACCCAGTTGAATATGTTCTTGGTACAAGATTTGATACACTGCGCAATCGGACTACTGGAACCTATGATCCGGCTGTTGTTACTGATAAATTTGTTTATATCCCAATTTTCAAAACATTAGATTGTATTTACAAACACCCTAATATAAAAGAGATGCTGCAGAGTGATTCCAGTTCAAGAGAAGATCTTAATGACTTTTGTGATGGTGAGCTTTCCAAAAGTCATCCTCTATTTTTTTTTCCGTGCAAGAATTTTTTCCCCGTGCACTCCTAAATTGGCTGAATTTACTTAAAAGTTAGAATATAATTTTGGATAATAACAGTAATAGTAGTAATAATAATCATTATAGCATCAATAATATATCTGTCAATAATAAACTGTTTACAGGCATTGTAATAGTTACCATAATATATAATTGTATAATTATCACTATAACTATAATTAACCTATATATATATAGAATCATAAAATATAGCCATACTATTATTACATATATAATCATAATAACAACAACTATAATAACAATAATTGATAGGATATTATACCAAATATATTGATGGTGTTGCTTACAGTAAAGGTACCAATAATACAATTGTGTTAATAAATACTTTAAACTATATCTGCTCTGCTTTGTCTCTACTTATTATTCTTTTTACCATGTGGTTGAAAAGTGAATCTATATGTTTGGTAATGTATTTAGTCACATGTATTTAACATTTACAATGAATACAGATGTGTGTTTTTTTTTTTTTTTGGAATTACTATTCACGAGCAGAAGGGTTCTTCACTACTAAAGCTGAACAAAAAGGAAACTGGAATGTAACCTCATTAATGCCTAAGCCCATACCAGAGGTGGGACCAAGTCCCTATGTTGCAAGTCCAAGTCGAGTCTCAAGTCTTTGCTCTCAAGTCCCGAGTCAAGTCCAAGTCAACACAGCCAAGTCCCAAGTCAAGTCCAAGTCCTCAGCTTTTTGTTTCGAGTCCCACACAAGTCCTTAGCATTTTGGTTCGAGTCCCACACAAGTCCTAACCTTTTGTTTCAAGTCCCAAACAAGTCCTAACCTTTTGTTTCGAGTCCCAAACAAGTCCTAACCTTTTGTTTCGAGTCCCAAACAAGTCAAAATGTTAATTCAAGATATGTAAAGATTTACATAAATCATGAGCATTTTTCACAATTTGCATTTGTTTTAAAACATGGGTTCTTCCAGGCCAACATAACGCAGATACTGTGCTTTTAATATCCTCCTTGAGGACAGGGTTTAAAAGGGCCCTTTTTAATTAATATAATGTAATTTTGTACAATCTGTATGGTAGAGTATGTTACTACAATATAACTTATACAATCAGGGTGGTTGTATTTTGTCTCCCTGCTCTTCTATTGAGACATTTAGATCATGTCAAAGGCCATGTCTCACCTAGACACAGGATCTGACACAAATTCAGTGTATCCTCTGATCAAGCAGGCAGGCTCTATTATCACGATGGTGAAATTTCAGCACTTGCACTGGAAACCGCGTTCAAATCCGGGGTAGAAGAGGAAATGTATATAGCGCTGAAGTGGTCAATGTATGTTTTGTATTAATAACCAAAATCTACAAAGTAATTAGTACCTAAAATTTTCAAATAATTGTAGTGGAGTAAAAGCTAATATCTGCCTCTCATATGTAGTTGAGTAGAAGTAGGTAGCTGATATATTGCACTTTTACCTTAGCGCTAGGTATACTCTTGGTTGCTTGTTTTTGCAGAAAATGCACTTAAGACTTCTGGTGATTAGTAGTTTCGTTCCCTACCTATGTTGAATGCACTTACTGTAAGTCGCTTTGGATAAAAGCGTCTGCTAAATAATGTAGAAGTAAAAGTACTGAAAATTGCAAATACTTCAGTAAAGTAAAAAATAAATCAAAATTGTACTTAAGTAAAGTACTTGAATAAATGTACTTAGTTACTTTCCACCACTGGTTATAGTTTGCACTTAGCACGCAGTAATGTTAATGTGAAGTATAGGTCTTGCCTTGCATACTGCTTTTCTCGTCTTGTCTATCTTTAAAACCGAAACGAACCGACTTCCAAAAACAAGCCAAAAACAAACCAAATGTTGTCCAAAGGTTAGGGTAAATAAGCAGCTTTGGCAACACTACACTAGGTGTCACTGACGGCCGGGATTTCTGACTAATAACATTATAGTTGATGCACACTTTTTTAAACATTTTTGGCTTGCTTAAGTGACTTGAAAGTGACTTGAAGGTGACTTGAAAATACTTGAATTTTCAAGTCACGAGGGCTCAAGTCAAGTCAAGTCTCAAGTCTTTAGTGTTCAAGTCAAGTCAAGTCTCAAGTCTTTGGCATTCAAGTCCCAAGCAAGTCCAAGTCTATTTTTGATTTGGTCAAGCAAGTCTCAAGTCATCAAAATCGGGACTTCAAGTCAAGTCGAGTCTCGAGTCTCGAGTCTCGAGTCCAAGTCCCCACCTCTGGCCCATACACATATGAACATAATACACAAAAGTTGTTTGTTTAACTGACAACAATTTTTGCCTTGTACAATCTGGTGTTTTAATTTATTTGACCAACTTATACACTTAACGGTTTGATCCATGCAAGAGTCAAAGCTTGTAATTGAAAGTGTTGTCAGACTATAATCTCTGCCTGCTGGACAAAATGGACTTCAATCCCTCTACTGTGTGTAAAACTGTGAAGCAATCTACATGGACATTAGAACTTATCCAAAACTCCTGCCTGGTGATGACAAGTCTGTCACAATGTAGGCTAAACAATAGTTTTTCATTGTGGTATTGACGCCATTCAGTAACATTGATGTGCCTGATATGCTGGGGAGTATCTATTTTACAATATACAAAATGGTATGGCTTCAACCCAGCTACTAGCCAGGTCAACAAGTATCGTAATGGTTCCACATGTATTATATGGTGAGACATTCCCAAGTACATTACAAGGTATTTAATATCTATTATCAGGCTGGGGAAAAATAGGTGCTGAATCTTATACTCACAAAACATGACATCATAATATAAGGAAAACGTGAAATGTCTTCTGAGTATTTACAGCTTGTTTGCAAATGGCAGATATGCCATTTACTCTATATACACAGGGTATTGTCTCCTCACAATATCTCAGATCAGAACAAAAAAATGGCAAGTTTGCTTTAACAATTTATTTTGAGATCTTCAACACAACTGGGGACTGGACTGTGAACTACTATGTGACGATGGATTCCTTGGACCCCCATGGCCGCAACCCAGAACTCTGCGTCGGCGCAACCACACTTTGCAATTGCCCTGAATTGTGGAAATTCTAGTTCAGTCTTATGCTAGATGTGCTCCTGTTTCTGCTCAACATTGTAACAGGGCCTTTTATTTATATGGTATATATTTTACCACGAATGTTTAGCAAAATGTCATGATTCCCAAATCATACCCCATCAACCAAGACAGTTAATAATGGAAAATGATATTATTGAGCATTGGAACACACGTTTAATTTAATGTTTAATATGTCCATAATGATTTCACATACTATATTCACATATAGAATCTCAAGTTAATTCGTTTTTAGAACATCTTATGGGGACAAAGCATAGAGTTAAAAAAAAATAAGGGACAGCGCCCTCTATGTCTTGTCCGTCAGACTGCAGATGGACCCTTCAGATATCTTCCCAAATCTCGCGAGAGTGTGTTGCTGGGATAGAGAAAAGTCAATAACAAAGTTGATTTCCTCCTCATTTGTGTCTCTAAAAAAAGCCATTTTCGTATGAAAATCTTGTACATATTGTGTGTCTTGTGACGATTGGGTCCAATATTTAGTTCAGTAACCATGGAGCTAAGGAATGGTTCAGAAGCTGTGTTCACGTTCACAAAATGAATATTGGAATTGGTCTATTTGTTCTATTTGATGCCTCTTTGTTATGCATCTTTTGGGAGGCCAAATACAGGCTTATATTTTTGCAACTGTCATTATTCGACTGTTCTCTTGGGATAAAAAAAACTAAAACAAAACAAAACAATTAAACGTCAACGGTATAGTTTGAATTACCGGCTTGCTCCTCCGGACGCGAAACGTAACGTCTTGGGGGTGACAGATACATTTTTACACCCACCCTTTGTCATTGTGGTCCAAGCGAAGACGATGATTACTTTTAATTGAAAGTCATGTGTAATAATTAAAAGTAACTTCCCATACACTGTCTATGAATTGACCTTCCTTCTCTCCGTGTCTTCCGGGTTGCAGTTGGAGGTTCTTCACCTGCTGTCTCCAGAACAGAAGGCTGAGCTTGAGGTTGCAGGCCTGGACAACGGGACCCTCAGCTTGATGACCGGTGGTCCTGGGCCCACCCCCGGATACACATACACCTCACATAACCCCTACTCACCACCATCACCACCACAGAATAGCTTCAGAGAGGTTGCATAGCTTTAAATATTATACATTTCTTTCATCCAATTAAACTTTTACCAGATTGTTGATGGTAATCTTCATAAGCTTAAACAATATTATTTTGTTCTTTTTGAAACACTTGCAGGTGGTGAATGGGTTGATGGGAGCTTTCAGACCTGTTGGGAGCCTCGTCAGTGAGTTTGTGTCTCTCACACGTGAGGTACATACAGCGTACATACATATACTATATGCATATATGAGAAGCCAATTACTTGTTTTTATATGACTAGTTTATTATGATTATGCATATTACATCTGCTAACCTGACATGACCCTGACATTCCTATCTATCTGTTGCTCTCCAAAGAAATGTATCCGAGATCGGAAGCATGACTCTGACCCAGACCCTGCTGAACTGGACCCTAGCTGAGCTGGCTGGCATGTACACGCAAGTGACAAATTGGAGGATTGGTTCAACCATGTTGAAATGCCACTATTACAGAGATTCTTACCCCATGGGCAACTCCCTGACCAAATCAAGTATGCCTTCCACCAAGTGTTGTAAGTACAATTCATATTCTTTCATACAGTGAGTAGATGCATGTACAGTCCAGCGTCCATGTCTTTCCAATTATGTTGTGCAGGCTAGTCTTGACCAAAGTCCCAGATTTTCCTGGATGAGCCGAACTAGTTTAATTAAGAGTGCCGGTGGTGTTAGAGGACTTCTGTTTCCTTTCACATTCAACACAACACAACACAAAATAATGGAAATCAACAAAAGGGCAACGTTTATTTATGGATTAACTCAAAACGTTTCTCTGAATATTACATGCGAGATAGCAAATATTGAGTGAGTAATAACTGGAATTGTTGATTGTAACCTTAAACAAGTGACCCAAGCAAGGCAGGACACAAAGATTACAAAAGGAAAGACAAACACAAGCCCTTTACTAAGATGTGAACACAGGGTAGGTGGCTGAACAAAGTACAAAATATTAAGGGGAACTTAAATACAAACCGACACAAGGAATTTGTCACTTTGTGATAGTGAACCTAACAAGACAAAGGTCAACAATGTCCTGCTTTTGGAGTGATAACAAAGGTCAAACTCTGGGCACACTCTGGTGGCCATCCAGCAATATTGCAGGTTATGTCCTTTGTAAGTCCCTTGTTTTGTCCACTGTCCATTATCTATGAATATGATGCTGATTATTGTGCTTGCTTGTTGAACAGCTATTTGGACATGGGCAATGACACCATGGTTTAAAATCACAAACTATTTTTGTCATTTTTCAGGGTGAAATTTCCTGCTTGTCGTACAAAATAATGTAAGTTATCTATCAGTATATTTTGTTTTTTGAAGACCAAGTAGAAATAATTTAAATCATTATTTTTGGCCTATGTTAACCCCAACTTTTTGGGTCTTAGTTCCACCAGACTGGACCTGGCCATGTTTACTCTTCCACCGAGTGTAGCATCATCCATCACATACAACAAGCTGACTTTGCTTCATCAAATTCCACCAGGTGAGATCTTCGACTGTATGTACCTGAGTTAAAAGTGATGTATCACTATGCTGTTATGTTCACATGTTATTAGCAGTGGTTATGTTTTTCCCATTGCATTTTTAAAATCAACAAAACTTTTTCTGTCTATACTTAGGCTGCATCATCTACAGTGGAGATAGGTACCTGAAATTATATTCACATTTTAAAGTCTAATTGACTGTCACCAAATTAAAAACATTTCACTCTTTCTTTCTTTCCCAAGTGCAATGTTACTTCAGCAAATGGAAAGTGTATTGTAGTTTTGATTCATTGTTATGAATTTTAATGTGATTTATTTTCATAATGAATGAATTAATTAATGTTTTCACAGAAACAGACATTTGTGTTGGAATTAACAGGTGAGTGTTCTGAGGCAATGCTTACAATATCTCAAATATATCTAATGAACAAACTTTTTGTTTTGTAACTCAAGAAACATTTCATATGTTTTCCTTTTCGGCTACCAAAGCACTGCACTACAGCTCCTCCTCAATAACGGACAGATGAATGGACGTTTTTGTGACTTTGGCATTGAAGAATACACGTGTGCTTCAGTAAGCCACTTAAGTCTCTCACATTGAACGCAACAGTTATCATTTTCCAATTTTTACTTCATTAAAGGTTTCCTGTTTTTTCTGTTCTGCTTTGTCCATTATCTCCACCCAGGTGTCCATGTTGACAGCACAGGATCTGGCAGCAGTGATGAAGTGTAACCAGTCCCCCAGCTCCACTGGTTCCAGACCAGTCTGGAAGCTGTTCCTCTCTAAGACCTCTGGGGTGTTGGATGCAGCTCTGGATCTTCTTGCCTACACGGTACAAAAAGTAGCTCTAACCAGACACTGAAAACAACTTTTATGGTGAAGACAGAATGAACAATCTCTAAAACGAATTAAAAGTAACACATCTGAATTCTGAAATTATTTAAATTTAAAGCTCATGTTTTTAATAATCTTAAAAAGATTTGCTAATGAAAAAAAATGCTAATAAAAAATCCCTATTCACTGTCAGGCAAACAGTCTATCAAGATTTGAAAGAATATCTCTATTATAGAGCCAGAATCTTTATCTACTATTCCATACATTAAATATCCTATCCTTAAATATCCACGTAATATTAATGCAAATTTAATAATATTAAATATTGACCCATGTAATCCTTTCCCTAGTCCATGACCATGACTGGTCCATCAGCGTCTGTGGTTCTGGATGTGATTGGAGAGATGAGAGTGGCAATTCTGACTGCTGGATTTCCATAGACTTTTCTGTGCACCTTCATTCTTCCTGGGGGATGATTTTGATTTTGATGACTCCGTTGCCTTTTCTCTAGCTTCACCAATAAGCTAAGAAATAAGTATTTCTCATTCTGTGTTTGATTCACCAGTTTGAAGGAGTTTAGCCATCAGTTTGACAACATGACCTCACAGCAGCAGCATTTGGGCCTGAAGGAACTAATCCTCCCTTTCCTCTCCCGACCACAGCCAGGTACTGACTAACTGCAATATCTCAATAACAGTTTGGCTCTCATTTTCAAATGTATTTGCTAAATAAATATATTCCCATTCTATTCTCAATTAGAATGGGATATCTTTACTGGAAAATGTTTTGACTGGTATTTGCAGCCATTTTTCTGTTTGAATGCCTTAATACTTTGTTCTGATCTGTCCCCTACAACAGCAGTGCTTACTGGCTGCAGAACAACTTTGGGCCATTCTCAGCCCTTGTGTCTGTCAGAGAATTCCTGAATCTCAACCCAGGCTTCTCCCCTGTAAGACTTCATCGCTGCCACATAAAAAAAACTCTAAAGAATGATTAGACCAAATAGTTACCTTATTATTATCAAATAAAATCCAGTGGTGGTGATAATCTTTTCTTGACTGTCTTTCTGTCCAGCTGGAGGCTGTAAGGCTCCTGTCTCCAAAGCAGAGTGCAGAACTTGTGGTGTTGCCTCTTCCTGCTGAGAAAGACGTTGTCATCAACGCAGTGTTTGACTCCCTGACTGCATCTCCAACTGGATTGGCTGAGTTTGTGTCCCACCTTGTTATGTTCTCTGGAACGGTAAAAAACATAAAGTAAAGATAATAGAAAATGTAACCATGCACATTAAGGTTTGAAATGACAACATATTTTTGCCACTTTTCAGGGAAACATTTCCTGCTCATCATACCAAATAATGTAAGTAGATCCATCAATATATAGTATTATGTTTTTTGAAGACAGGTAGATGTGATTTCATTCGTTATTATTGGCTGATGTTAACCCCTGACTTGTTGGGTCTCAGTTTCACCAGACTGGACCAGGCCATGCCTACTCTTCCTCAGAGTGTGGCATCATCCATCGCATACGTGAAGCTAACTTTAGCTCATCACGTTCCACCAGGTGAGATCTTCTATCTACATGACGTAAACATTGCCGTTACATTTACCTTTTATTTGTATTGGTTATTTTGCTTTTCCATGGTGTTTTAGAGATGAACAAAATCCTAATATCTGCACTTTTCTTTTCTTAGGCTGCATCATATACAGTGGAGAGGTAGTTTTCAAATAAAGTAACAGTACAATATTTGCCTCTGAGATGTAAGTAAAAGTATAGACAATTGGAAATACTCCAGTAAAGTAAAAGTACCTTCTAATTGTACTTAAGTACAGTACTTTAGTAAATGTACTTAGTTACTTTACACCACTGGATATTTCATACCAGTGTATTGAAGGATATTTCTTTCTCTTCCACAGGGAAGTCATGTGGCTCTGCTGGGGAAATCTCCAACGGTCAGTTTGTGTACACCGGATCAAAGTTTGGAGACTCTGCTACAGGTGTCTGTGATGAAGGGTAAGAACATTATAAATATATATAATAAGAACTAGGGCTGGGACTCGATTAAAAACATTTATCAAATTAATTAGAGGCTTTGTAATGAATTAATCACAATTAATCACATTTTAATCGCATATCAATATTTTACTTGAGAACAGGGAAAGGCAATTTTTTCATACGTCTTTTAAGTACATGTAAAAAAATAAAAGGCTTAAAAATACTAAAAAGAAGGAAAAACGTTGCGACGCTGAGGAGCGTGTACAGAAGCAGCCTTCCCCCTCCATTGGCGCTCCCATATAATGGGAATTCAATACCCATATAACAATGAATTCAATACCCATATAACAATGAATTCAATACCCATACTTCTAGCTTCACATGTGTACTTTTTATAGAATGTCATATCAGAAGACCGAGCATCGCAGTGTAAAGAATAGTTCTACCCTTCCATTCAGAGCTCTGTCTTGAAGGAGCAATGTCTGTCCCGGATAGCGCAAGCTCTGAAGCTCAAATCCACCTCTGACTGAAAGGAGCCTTGCCTTTAGGGACAGTGTGTCAATAGGATTAATCTGTTGATTGGTTCTGTCATTAATCGAGTGTTGATTCCAAGTTCCTTGGAATCTATATGCGAATAAGCCTTCCCCTCCCTACCGGCGTCTATAAGGTTTATGTGGCATCACTGACTGTACTCTTGCCTTGAAGACGGTCCGTGTCCGCCGGGATATGGCTCTTGTCTGGAAGGGTATAACTATTCTCTATTCTCTACGCTGCAAGGGTCTGTCTTCTGATGTGACAATTCTATAAAAAGCGCAAATGTGACGCTAGACTTCTGGTCATTAAATTTGTGCAATTATAATGCTCGGAGGAGGTTGGCCCCCAGACGTGCGGCACGCAAGCCTACCGAACTACTGGTGCCCACGAACCAGCCCCCAACTATGGGTTAAATAGTACCACTGCCTAGTCTCGGAGGAGGTTGGCCCCCAGACGTGCGGCACGCAAGCCTACCGAACTACTGGTGCCCACGAACCAGCCCCCAACTATGGGTTAAATAGTACCACTGCCTAGTCTCGGAGGAGGTTGGCCCCCGGACGTGCGGCACGCAAGCCTACCGAACTACTGGTGCCCACGAACCAGCCCCCAACTATGGGACAAATAGTACCACTGCCTAGTCTCGGAGGAGGTTGGCCCCCGGACGTGCGGCACGCAAGCCTACCGAACTACTGGTGCCCACGAACCAGCCCCCAACTATGGGTTAAATAGTACCACTGCCTAGTCTCGGAGGAGGTTGGCCCCCGGACGTGCGGCACGCAAGCCTACCGAACTACTGGTGCCCACGAACCAGCCCCCAACTATGGGACAAATAGTACCACTGCCTAGTCTCGGAGGAGGTTGGCCCCCGGACGTGCGGCACGCAAGCCTACCGAACTACTGGTGCCCACGAACCAGCCCCCAACTATGGGTTAAATAGTACCACTGCCTAGTCTCGGAGGATGTTGGCCCCCGGACGTGCGGCACGCAAGCCTACCGAACTACTGGTGCCCCAGCTCCACTGGTTCCAGACCATCTGGAAGCTGTTCCTCTCCAAGGCCTCTGGGGTGTTGGATGCAGCTCTTGATCTTCTAGCCAACACGGTACAAAAACTAGATCTAACCAGACACTGAAATAAACTGAAACTAAACTGCTAAGTGTAATGGCAAAGATAGAATGACCAATCACTGAAACTAATTAAAATGAACAATGATGACTGAGTTAGTACATCTCAGACCTACACATAATTACAGTCTATGTTTATAATTAGTAATTATAAAATGCACCAATGCAAAATAAAAATAAAAAATCAATTATTTCTGCCCAGAAGCTGTTATTTGTCCACATAAAGTCCACCCAGGTTTGGAATGAAAGTTCTCTATTGTAGAGCGAAAAGCCCTGTCCACTATTCTTTACACCAAATGAGCTCACACGTAATGCACATTTAAATGAAATATTGACCCATGTAATCCTTCCCCTAGTCCATGACGATGACTGGTCCATCGGCGTCTGCGGTTCTGGATGTGATTGGAGAGCTGAGAGTGTCGATTCTGACTGATGAACAGTTGAGGGACAGTGATGTCATTGGGAAGTGGTTCTCTGGACGTTTGAGAGGGTTCCTGTCATCTGCATCAGGAGAGTTTCTATACTGCCTCAGCAGCAGGAACCTCAGCTGTAACACATACCAGCAAGTGTAAGTATTGAGCTGGAGACTTCTTCCATCTGTATACCCTTTGACTGAATTTTCCCACCTGGGGCTATCATCTTTATGTGGATGTATTTCACATTTCATCTCCCATAATGGGGTGTTTGGGTGAAAAGCATAGTTAAGTCACAATGTTTTGAATTTATTTTCTTTTTTCTCGGGAGTAAAAAGTCATATGGTGAAGTTGAATTGAGTCCAAAGTAATGGGTAGTGTGGAAGAGAGCTGAAGAAGCGATAGGTAGGGTGGAACTGATGGAGTCAGGGGTGATTTGTGAGAGAAGGGTTCCAGCTAGAGTGAGAGGGAAGATGTGTACGGCTTGGAAATGGTGGCACTGATGAAAAGACAGGAGGCGGAACTAGAGGTGGCAAAATTGAGGATGCCAATGATTACATTGGAGGATTAGCCCAGGTTAGAAGGTTTTGGGATAAAGCAAGAGAGGCGAGGTTTGGATGTTTGTTTGGATATATACGGAGGAGGGATGAGAGGTATATTGGGAGAAGGATGCTGAAGATGGAGCTGCCAGGCAAGAGGAGAAGAGGTAGACCAAAGATGAAGTTTATGAATGCGGAGGGAGACGACATGCAGGTGGCTAGAGTGACCAAGGAAGATGCCGAAAACAGAAGCAGATGGAAACAGATAATGTGGCGCACCCTGATGGGAATTGGCCGAAAAAAAAGAAAGAAGTGAAAACAAGTATTTTTCATTGTATTTTGATTTGATCCACAGATTGCAGGAGTTTAGCCATCAATTCGACAACATGACCTCACATTAGCAGCAAGTGGTCCTGACGGAACTAATAATCCCTTTCCTGTCCCGACCACAGTCAGGACTAACTGCAATCTATCTATCTATTTTTACAATCTATTAAAATGTTATATTTTTTACAGGAAATATATTGACTGTATTTCCAGACACCTTTCAATGCCTTAATGTTTCATTCTGATCTGTCCCCTTCAGACCGAGGCCATGTGTCCAACAGCAGTGTTTACTGGTTGGAGAACAACTTTGGTGCATTCTCAGGTCTTGTGTCTGTCAGTGAATTCCTGAATCTAAACCCAGGCTTCTCCCCTGTAAGACTTTAAAGTTGTTACATTACATAACAATGATGAATTATTAACTCCAAGAGATAATTACTTTTTAAATATAAAATAAAGTCCAGTGGTGGTGATCACGTTTTTCTTGACTTTCTTTCCATCTAGCTGGAGGCTGTAAGGCTCCTGTCTCCAAAGCAGAGTGCAGAATTTGTGGTGTTGCCTCTTCTTCCTGAGAAAGACGTTGTCATCCACGCAGTGTTTGACTATCTGACCGAATCTCCAAAGGAGAGAGGATTGGCTGAGTTTGTGTCCCACCTTGTTATGTTCTCTGGAAAGGTAAAAACTGTGAAGTAATGATAGTAATATAAACTGTAACTATGCACATTTGGTTTAAAATCACAAACTCTTTTTGTAATTTTTCAGGGTGAAATTTCCTGCTTGTAACAAAATAATGTAAGTTATCTATCAGTATATTTTGTTTTTTGAATTTAATGAACAAACTTTTCGTTTTGCAACTCAAGAAACATTTGATATGTTTTCCTTTTCGGCTACCAAAGCACTGCACTACAGCTCCTCCTCAATAACGGACAGATGAATGGACGTTTTTGTGACTTTGGCATTGAAGAATACACGTGTGCTTCAGTAAGCCACTTAAGTCTCTCACATTGAACGCAACAGTTATCATTTTCCAATTTTTACTTCATTAAAGGTTTCCTGTTTTTTCTGTTCTGCTTTGTCCATTATCTCCACCCAGGTGTCCATGTTGACAGCACAGGATCTGGCAGCAGTGATGAAGTGTAACCAGTCCCCCAGCTCCACTGGTTCCAGACCAGTCTGGAAGCTGTTCCTCTCTAAGACCTCTGGGGTGTTGGATGCAGCTCTGGATCTTCTTGCCAACACGGTACAAAAAGTAGCTCTAACCAGACACTGAAAACAACTTTTATGGTGAAGACAGAATGAACAATCTCTAAAACGAATTAAAAGTAACACATCTGAATTCTGAAATTATTTAAATTTAAAGCTCATGTTTTTAATAATCTTAAAAAGATTTGCTAATGAAAAAAAATGCTAATAAAAAATCCCTATTCACTGTCAGGCAAACAGTCTATCAAGATTTGAAAGAATATCTCTATTATAGAGCCAGAATCTTTATCTACTATTCCATACATTAAATATCCTATCCTTAAATATCCACGTAATATTAATGCAAATTTAATAATATTAAATATTGACCCATGTAATCCTTTCCCTAGTCCATGACCATGACTGGTCCATCAGCGTCTGTGGTTCTGGATGTGATTGGAGAGATGAGAGTGGCAATTCTGACTGCTGGATTTCCATAGACTTTTCTGTGCACCTTCATTCTTCCTGGGGGATGATTTTGTTTTTGATGACTCCGTTGCCTTTTCTCTAGCTTCACCAATAAGCTAAGAAATAAGTATTTCTCATTCTGTGTTTGATTCACCAGTTTGAAGGAGTTTAGCCATCAGTTTGACAACATGACCTCACAGCAGCAGCATTTGGGCCTGAAGGAACTAATCCTCCCTTTCCTCTCCCGACCACAGCCAGGTACTGACTAACTGCAATATCTCAATAACAGTTTGGCTCTCATTTTCAAATGTATTTGCTAAATAAATATATTCCCATTCTATTCTCAATTAGAATGGGATATCTTTACTGGAAAATGTTTTGACTGGTATTTGCAGCCATTTTTCTGTTTGAATGCCTTAATACTTTGTTCTGATCTGTCCCCTACAACAGCAGTGCTTACTGGCTGCAGAACAACTTTGGGCCATTCTCAGCCCTTGTGTCTGTCAGAGAATTCCTGAATCTCAACCCAGGCTTCTCCCCTGTAAGACTTCATCGCTGCCACATAAAAAAAACTCTAAAGAATGATTAGACCAAATAGTTACCTTATTATTATCAAATAAAATCCAGTGGTGGTGATAATCTTTTCTTGACTGTCTTTCTGTCCAGCTGGAGGCTGTAAGGCTCCTGTCTCCAAAGCAGAGTGCAGAACTTGTGGTGTTGCCTCTTCCTGCTGAGAAAGACGTTGTCATCAACGCAGTGTTTGACTCCCTGACTGCATCTCCAACTGGATTGGCTGAGTTTGTGTCCCACCTTGTTATGTTCTCTGGAACGGTAAAAAACATAAAGTAAAGATAATAGAAAATGTAACCATGCACATTAAGGTTTGAAATGACAACATATTTTTGCCACTTTTCAGGGAAACATTTCCTGCTCATCATACCAAATAATGTAAGTAGATCCATCAATATATAGTATTATGTTTTTTGAAGACAGGTAGATGTGATTTCATTCGTTATTATTGGCTGATGTTAACCCCTGACTTGTTGGGTCTCAGTTTCACCAGACTGGACCAGGCCATGCCTACTCTTCCTCAGAGTGTGGCATCATCCATCGCATACGTGAAGCTAACTTTAGCTCATCACGTTCCACCAGGTGAGATCTTCTATCTACATGACGTAAACATTGCCGTTACATTTACCTTTTATTTGTATTGGTTATTTTGCTTTTCCATGGTGTTTTAGAGATGAACAAAATCCTAATATCTGCACTTTTCTTTTCTTAGGCTGCATCATATACAGTGGAGAGGTAGTTTTCAAATAAAGTAACAGTACAATATTTGCCTCTGAGATGTAAGTAAAAGTATAGACAATTGGAAATACTCCAGTAAAGTAAAAGTACCTTCTAATTGTACTTAAGTACAGTACTTTAGTAAATGTACTTAGTTACTTTACACCACTGGATATTTCATACCAGTGTATTGAAGGATATTTCTTTCTCTTCCACAGGGAAGTCATGTGGCTCTGCTGGGGAAATCTCCAACGGTCAGTTTGTGTACACCGGATCAAAGTTTGGAGACTCTGCTACAGGTGTCTGTGATGAAGGGTAAGAACATTATAAATATATATAATAAGAACTAGGGCTGGGACTCGATTAAAAACATTTATCAAATTAATTAGAGGCTTTGTAATGAATTAATCACAATTAATCACATTTTAATCGCATATCAATATTTTACTTGAGAACAGGGAAAGGCAATTTTTTCATACGTCTTTCAAGTACATGTAAAAAAATAAAAGGCTTAAAAATACTAAAAAGAAGGAAAAACGTTGCGACGCTGAGGAGCGTGTACAGAAGCAGCCTTCCCCCTCCATTGGCGCTCCCATATAATGGGAATTCAATACCCATATAACAATGAATTCAATACCCATATAACAATGAATTCAATACCCATACTTCTAGCTTCACATGTGTACTTTTTATAGAATGTCATATCAGAAGACCGAGCATCGCAGTGTAAAGAATAGTTCTACCCTTCCATTCAGAGCTCTGTCTTGAAGGAGCAATGTCTGTCCCGGATAGCGCAAGCTCTGAAGCTCAAATCCACCTCTGACTGAAAGGAGCCTTGCCTTTAGGGACAGTGTGTCAATAGGATTAATCTGTTGATTGGTTCTGTCATTAATCGAGTGTTGATTCCAAGTTCCTTGGAATCTATATGCGAATAAGCCTTCCCCTCCCTACCGGCGTCTATAAGGTTTATGTGGCATCACTGACTGTACTCTTGCCTTGAAGACGGTCCGTGTCCGCCGGGATATGGCTCTTGTCTGGAAGGGTATAACTATTCTCTATTCTCTACGCTGCAAGGGTCTGTCTTCTGATGTGACAATTCTATAAAAAGCGCAAATGTGACGCTAGACTTCTGGTCATTAAATTTGTGCAATTATAATGCTCGGAGGAGGTTGGCCCCCAGACGTGCGGCACGCAAGCCTACCGAACTACTGGTGCCCACGAACCAGCCCCCAACTATGGGTTAAATAGTACCACTGCCTAGTCTCGGAGGAGGTTGGCCCCCAGACGTGCGGCACGCAAGCCTACCGAACTACTGGTGCCCACGAACCAGCCCCCAACTATGGGTTAAATAGTACCACTGCCTAGTCTCGGAGGAGGTTGGCCCCCGGACGTGCGGCACGCAAGCCTACCGAACTACTGGTGCCCACGAACCAGCCCCCAACTATGGGACAAATAGTACCACTGCCTAGTCTCGGAGGAGGTTGGCCCCCGGACGTGCGGCACGCAAGCCTACCGAACTACTGGTGCCCACGAACCAGCCCCCAACTATGGGTTAAATAGTACCACTGCCTAGTCTCGGAGGAGGTTGGCCCCCGGACGTGCGGCACGCAAGCCTACCGAACTACTGGTGCCCACGAACCAGCCCCCAACTATGGGACAAATAGTACCACTGCCTAGTCTCGGAGGAGGTTGGCCCCCGGACGTGCGGCACGCAAGCCTACCGAACTACTGGTGCCCACGAACCAGCCCCCAACTATGGGTTAAATAGTACCACTGCCTAGTCTCGGAGGATGTTGGCCCCCGGACGTGCGGCACGCAAGCCTACCGAACTACTGGTGCCCACGAACCAGCCCCCAACTATGGGTTAAATAGTACCACTGCCTAGTCTCGGAGGAGGTTGGCCCCCGGACGTGCGGCACGCAAGCCTACCGAACTACTGGTGCCCACGAACCAGCCCCCAACTATGGGACAAATAGTACCACTGCCTAGTCTCGGAGGAGGTTGGCCCCCGGACGTGCGGCACGCAAGCCTACCGAACTACTGGTGCCCACGAACCAGCCCCCAACTATGGGTTAAATAGTACCACTGCCTAGTCTCGGAGGAGGTTGGCCCCCGGACGTGCGGCACGCAAGCCTACCGAACTACTGGTGCCCACGAACCAGCCCCCAACTATGGGACAAATAGTACCACTGCCTAGTCTCGGAGGAGGTTGGCCCCCGGACGTGCGGCACGCAAGCCTACCGAACTACTGGTGCCCACGAACCAGCCCCCAACTATGGGTTAAATAGTACCACTGCCTAGTCTCGGAGGATGTTGGCCCCCGGACGTGCGGCACGCAAGCCTACCGAACTACTGGTGCCCCAGCTCCACTGGTTCCAGACCATCTGGAAGCTGTTCCTCTCCAAGGCCTCTGGGGTGTTGGATGCAGCTCTTGATCTTCTAGCCAACACGGTACAAAAACTAGATCTAACCAGACACTGAAATAAACTGAAACTAAACTGCTAAGTGTAATGGCAAAGATAGAATGACCAATCACTGAAACTAATTAAAATGAACAATGATGACTGAGTTAGTACATCTCAGACCTACACATAATTACAGTCTATGTTTATAATTAGTAATTATAAAATGCACCAATGCAAAATAAAAATAAAAAATCAATTATTTCTGCCCAGAAGCTGTTATTTGTCCACATAAAGTCCACCCAGGTTTGGAATGAAAGTTCTCTATTGTAGAGCGAAAAGCCCTGTCCACTATTCTTTACACCAAATGAGCTCACACGTAATGCACATTTAAATGAAATATTGACCCATGTAATCCTTCCCCTAGTCCATGACGATGACTGGTCCATCGGCGTCTGCGGTTCTGGATGTGATTGGAGAGCTGAGAGTGTCGATTCTGACTGATGAACAGTTGAGGGACAGTGATGTCATTGGGAAGTGGTTCTCTGGACGTTTGAGAGGGTTCCTGTCATCTGCATCAGGAGAGTTTCTATACTGCCTCAGCAGCAGGAACCTCAGCTGTAACACATACCAGCAAGTGTAAGTATTGAGCTGGAGACTTCTTCCATCTGTATACCCTTTGACTGAATTTTCCCACCTGGGGCTATCATCTTTATGTGGATGTATTTCACATTTCATCTCCCATAATGGGGTGTTTTGGTGAAAAGCATAGTTAAGTCACAATGTTTTGAATTTATTTTCTTTTTTCTCTGGAGTAAAAAGTCATATAGTGAAGTTGAATTGAGTCCAAAGTAATGGGTAGTGTGGAAGAGAGCTGAAGAAGCGATAGGTAGGGTGGAACTGATGGAGTCAGGGGTGATTTGTGAGAGAAGGGTTCCAGCTAGAGTGAGAGGGAAGATGTGTACGGCTTGGAAATGGTGGCACTGATGAAAAGACAGGAGGCGGAACTAGAGGTGGCAAAATTGAGGATGCCAATGATTACATTGGAGGATTAGCCCAGGTTAGAAGGTTTTGGGATAAAGCAAGAGAGGCGAGGTTTGGATGTTTGTTTGGATATATACGGAGGAGGGATGAGAGGTATATTGGGAGAAGGATGCTGAAGATGGAGCTGCCAGGCAAGAGGAGAAGAGGTAGACCAAAGATGAAGTTTATGAATGCGGAGGGAGACGACATGCAGGTGGCTAGAGTGACCAAGGAAGATGCCGAAAACAGAAGCAGATGGAAACAGATAATGTGGCGCACCCTGATGGGAATTGGCCGAAAAAAAAGAAAGAAGTGAAAACAAGTATTTTTCATTGTATTTTGATTTGATCCACAGATTGCAGGAGTTTAGCCATCAATTCGACAACATGACCTCACATTAGCAGCAAGTGGTCCTGACGGAACTAATAATCCCTTTCCTGTCCCGACCACAGTCAGGACTAACTGCAATCTATCTATCTATTTTTACAATCTATTAAAATGTTATATTTTTTACAGGAAATATATTGACTGTATTTCCAGACACCTTTCAATGCCTTAATGTTTCATTCTGATCTGTCCCCTTCAGACCGAGGCCATGTGTCCAACAGCAGTGTTTACTGGTTGGAGAACAACTTTGGTGCATTCTCAGGTCTTGTGTCTGTCAGTGAATTCCTGAATCTAAACCCAGGCTTCTCCCCTGTAAGACTTTAAAGTTGTTACATTACATAACAATGATGAATTATTAACTCCAAGAGATAATTACTTTTTAAATATAAAATAAAGTCCAGTGGTGGTGATCACGTTTTTCTTGACTTTCTTTCCATCTAGCTGGAGGCTGTAAGGCTCCTGTCTCCAAAGCAGAGTGCAGAATTTGTGGTGTTGCCTCTTCTTCCTGAGAAAGACGTTGTCATCCACGCAGTGTTTGACTATCTGACCGAATCTCCAAAGGAGAGAGGATTGGCTGAGTTTGTGTCCCACCTTGTTATGTTCTCTGGAAAGGTAAAAACTGTGAAGTAATGATAGTAATATAAACTGTAACTATGCACATTTGGTTTAAAATCACAAACTCTTTTTGTAATTTTTCAGGGTGAAATTTCCTGCTTGTAACAAAATAATGTAAGTTATCTATCAGTATATTTTGTTTTTTGAATTTAATGAACAAACTTTTCGTTTTGCAACTCAAGAAACATTTGATATGTTTTCCTTTTCGGCTACCAAAGCACTGCACTACAGCTCCTCCTCAATAACGGACAGATGAATGGACGTTTTTGTGACTTTGGCATTGAAGAATACACGTGTGCTTCAGTAAGCCACTTAAGTCTCTCACATTGAACGCAACAGTTATCATTTTCCAATTTTTACTTCATTAAAGGTTTCCTGTTTTTTCTGTTCTGCTTTGTCCATTATCTCCACCCAGGTGTCCATGTTGACAGCGCAGGATCTGGCAGCAGTGATGAAGTGTAACCAGTCCCCCAGCTCCACTGGTTCCAGACCAGTCTGGAAGCTGTTCCTCTCTAAGACCTCTGGGGTGTACGATGCAGCTCTGGATCTTCTTGCCAACACGGTACAAAAAGTAGCTCTAACCAGACACTGAAAACAGAATGTGAAGACAGAATGAACAATCTCTAAAACGAATTAAAAGTAACACATCTGAATTCTGAAATTATTTAAATTTAAAGCTCATGTTTTTAATAATCTTAAAAATATTTGCTAATGAAAAAAAATGCTAATAAAAATTCCCTATTCACTGTCAGGCAAACAGTCTATCAAGATTTGAAAGAATATCTCTATTATAGAGCCAGAATCTTTATCTACTATTCCATACATTAAATATCCTCACGTAATATTAATGCAAATGTAATAATATTACATATTGACCCATGTAATCCTTCCCCTAGTCCATGACCATGACTGGTCCATCAGCGTCTGTGGTTCTGGATGCGATTGGAGAGATGAGAGTGGCAATTCTGACTGCTGGATTTCCATAGACTTTTCTGTGCACCTTCATTCTTCCTGGGGGATGATTTTGATTTTGATGACTCCGTTGCCTTTTCTCTAGCTTCACCAATAAGCTAAGAAATACGTTTTTCTCATTCTGTGTTTGATTCACCAGTTTGAAGGAGTTTAGCCATCAGTTTGACAACATGACCTCACAGCAGCAGCATTTGGGCCTGAAGGAACTAATCCTCCCTTTCCTCTCCCGACCACAGCCAGGTACTGACTAACTGCAATATCTCAATAACAGTTTGGCTCTCATTTTCAAATGTATTTGCTCAATAAATATATTCCCATTCTATTCTCAATTAGAATGGGATATATTTACTGGAAAATGTTTTGACTGGTATTTGCAGCCATTTTTCTGTTTGAATGCCTTAATACTTTGTTCTGATCTGTCCCCTACAACAGCAGTGCTTACTGGCTGCAGAACAACTTTGGGCCATTCTCAGCCCTTGTGTCTGTCAGAGAATTCCTGAATCTCAACCCAGGCTTCTCCCCTGTAAGACTTCATCGCTGCCACATAAAAAAAACTCTAAAGAATGATTAGACCAAATAGTTACCTTATTATTATCAAATAAAATCCAGTGGTGGTGATAATCTTTTCTTTGATTGATTGACTGTCTTTCTGTCCAGCTGGTAAGGCTCTTGTCTCCAAAGCAGAACTTGTGGTGTTGCCTCTTCCTGCTGAGAAAGACGTTGTCATCAACGCAGTGCTTGACTCCCTGACTGCATCTCCAACTGGATTGGCTGAGTTTGTGTCCCACCTTGATATGTTCTCTGGAACAGTAAAAACATAAAGTAAAGATAATATAAAAATGTAACCATGCACATTAAGGTTTGAAATGACAACATATTTTTGCCAGTAAAGTAAAAGTACCTTCTAATTGTACTTAAGTACAGTACTTTAGTAAATGTACTTAGTTAATTTACACCACTGGATATTTCATACCAGTGTATTGAAGGATATTTCTTTCTCTTCCACAGGGAAGTCATGTGGCTCTGCTGGGGAAATCTCCAACGGTCAGTTTGTGTACACCGGATCAAAGTTTGGAGACTCTGCTACAGGTGTCTGTGATGAAGGGTAAGAACATTATAAATATATATAATAAGAACTAGGGCTGGGACTCGATTAAAAACATTTATCAAATTAATTAGAGGCTTTGTAATGAATTAATCACAATTAATCACATTTTAATCGCATATCAATATTTTACTTGAGAACAGGGAAAGGCAATTTTTTCATACGTCTTTTAAGTACATGTAAAAAAATAAAAGGCTTAAAAATACTAAAAAGAAGGAAAAACGTTGCGACGCTGAGGAGCGTGTACAGAAGCAGCCTTCCCCCTCCATTGGCGCTCCCATATAATGGGAATTCAATACCCATATAACAATGAATTCAATACCCATATAACAATGAATTCAATACCCATACTTCTAGCTTCACATGTGTACTTTTTATAGAATGTCATATCAGAAGACCGAGCATCGCAGTGTAAAGAATAGTTCTACCCTTCCATTCAGAGCTCTGTCTTGAAGGAGCAATGTCTGTCCCGGATAGCGCAAGCTCTGAAGCTCAAATCCACCTCTGACTGAAAGGAGCCTTGCCTTTAGGGACAGTGTGTCAATAGGATTAATCTGTTGATTGGTTCTGTCATTAATCGAGTGTTGATTCCAAGTTCCTTGGAATCTATATGCGAATAAGCCTTCCCCTCCCTACCGGCGTCTATAAGGTTTATGTGGCATCACTGACTGTACTCTTGCCTTGAAGACGGTCCGTGTCCGCCGGGATATGGCTCTTGTCTGTAAGGGTATAACTATTCTCTATTCTCTACGCTGCAAGGGTCTGTCTTCTGATGTGACAATTCTATAAAAAGCGCAAATGTGACGCTAGACTTCTGGTCATTAAATTTGTGCAATTATAATGCTCGGAGGAGGTTGGCCCCCAGACGTGTGGCACGCAAGCCTACCGAACTACTGGTGCCCACGAACCAGCCCCCAACTATGGGTTAAATAGTACCACTGCCTAGTCTCGGAGGAGGTTGGCCCCCAGACGTGCGGCACGCAAGCCTACCGAACTACTGGTGCCCACGAACCAGCCCCCAACTATGGGTTAAATAGTACCACTGCCTAGTCTCGGAGGAGGTTGGCCCCCGGACGTGCGGCACGCAAGCCTACCGAACTACTGGTGCCCACGAACCAGCCCCCAACTATGGGACAAATAGTACCACTGCCTAGTCTCGGAGGAGGTTGGCCCCCGGACGTGCGGCACGCAAGCCTACCGAACTACTGGTGCCCACGAACCAGCCCCCAACTATGGGTTAAATAGTACCACTGCCTAGTCTCGGAGGAGGTTGGCCCCCGGACGTGCGGCACGCAAGCCTACCGAACTACTGGTGCCCACGAACCAGCCCCCAACTATGGGTTAAATAGTACCACTGCCTCGTCTCGGAGGAGGTTGGCCCCCGGACGTGCGGCACGCAAGCCTACCGAACTACTGGTGCCCACGAACCAGCCCCCAACTATGGGTTAAATAGTACCACTGCCTAGTCTCGGAGGATGTTGGCCCCCGGACGTGCGGCACGCAAGCCTACCGAACTACTGGTGCCCCAGCTCCACTGGTTCCAGACCAGTCTGGAAGCTGTTCCTCTCCAAGGCCTCTGGGGTGTTGGATGCAGCTCTTGATCTTCTAGCCAACACGGTACAAAAACTAGATCTAACCAGACACTGAAATAAACTGAAACTAAACTGCTAAGTGTTATGGCAAAGATAGAATGACCAATCACTGAAACTAATTAAAATGAACAATGATGACTGAGTTAGTACATCTCAGACCTACACATAATTACAGTCTATGTTTATAATTAGTAATTATAAAATGCACCAATGCAAAATAAAAATAAAAAATCAATTATTTCTGCCCAGAAGCTGTTATTTGTCCACATAAAGTCCACCCAGGTTTGGAATGAAAGTTCTCTATTGTAGAGCGAAAAGCCCTGTCCACTATTCTTTACACCAAATGAGCTCACACGTAATGCACATTTAAATGAAATATTGACCCATGTAATCCTTCCCCTAGTCCATGACGATGACTGGTCCATCGGCGTCTGCGGTTCTGGATGTGATTGGAGAGCTGAGAGTGTCGATTCTGACTGATGAACAGTTGAGGGACAGTGATGTCATTGGGAAGTGGTTCTCTGGACGTTTGAGAGGGTTCCTGTCATCTGCATCAGGAGAGTTTCTATACTGCCTCAGCAGCAGGAACCTCAGCTGTAACACATACCAGCAAGTGTAAGTATTGAGCTGGAGACTTCTTCCATCTGTATACCCTTTGACTGAATTTTCCCACCTGGGGCTATCATCTTTATGTGGATGTATTTCACATTTCATCTCCCATAATGGGGTGTTTTGGTGAAAAGCATAGTTAAGTCACAATGTTTTGAATTTATTTTCTTTTTTCTCTGGAGTAAAAAGTCATATAGTGAAGTTGAATTGAGTCCAAAGTAATGGGTAGTGTGGAAGAGAGCTGAAGAAGCGATAGGTAGGGTGGAACTGATGGAGTCAGGGGTGATTTGTGAGAGAATGGTTCCAGCTAGAGTGAGAGGGAAGATGTGTACGGCTTGGAAATGGTGGCACTGATGAAAAGACAGGAGGCGGAACTAGAGGTGGCAAAATTGAGGATGCCAATGATTACATTGGAGGATTAGCCCAGGTTAGAAGGTTTTGGGATAAAGCAAGAGAGGCGAGGTTTGGATGTTTGTTTGGATATATACGGAGGAGGGATGAGAGGTATATTGGGAGAAGGATGCTGAAGATGGAGCTGCCAGGCAAGAGGAGAAGAGGTAGACCAAAGATGAAGTTTATGAATGCGGAGGGAGACGACATGCAGGTGGCTAGAGTGACCAAGGAAGATGCCGAAAACAGAAGCAGATGGAAACAGATAATGTGGCGCACCCTGATGGGAATTGGCCGAAAAAAAAGAAAGAAGTGAAAACAAGTATTTTTCATTGTATTTTGATTTGATCCACAGATTGCAGGAGTTTAGCCATCAATTCGACAACATGACCTCACATTAGCAGCAAGTGGTCCTGACGGAACTAATAATCCCTTTCCTGTCCCGACCACAGTCAGGACTAACTGCAATCTATCTATCTATTTTTACAATCTATTAAAATGTTATATTTTTTACAGGAAATATATTGACTGTATTTCCAGACACCTTTCAATGCCTTAATGTTTCATTCTGATCTGTCCCCTTCAGACCGAGGCCATGTGTCCAACAGCAGTGTTTACTGGTTGGAGAACAACTTTGGTGCATTCTCAGGTCTTGTGTCTGTCAGTGAATTCCTGAATCTAAACCCAGGCTTCTCCCCTGTAAGACTTTAAAGTTGTTACATTACATAACAATGATGAATTATTAACTCCAAGAGATAATTACTTTTTAAATATAAAATAAAGTCCAGTGGTGGTGATCACGTTTTTCTTGACTTTCTTTCCATCTAGCTGGAGGCTGTAAGGCTCCTGTCTCCAAAGCAGAGTGCAGAATTTGTGGTGTTGCCTCTTCTTCCTGAGAAAGACGTTGTCATCCACGCAGTGTTTGACTATCTGACCGAATCTCCAAAGGAGAGAGGATTGGCTGAGTTTGTGTCCCACCTTGTTATGTTCTCTGGAAAGGTAAAAACTGTGAAGTAATGATAGTAATATAAACTGTAACTATGCACATTTGGTTTAAAATCACAAACTCTTTTTGTAATTTTTCAGGGTGAAATTTCCTGCTTGTAACAAAATAATGTAAGTTATCTATCAGTATATTTTGTTTTTTGAATTTAATGAACAAACTTTTCGTTTTGCAACTCAAGAAACATTTGATATGTTTTCCTTTTCGGCTACCAAAGCACTGCACTACAGCTCCTCCTCAATAACGGACAGATGAATGGACGTTTTTGTGACTTTGGCATTGAAGAATACACGTGTGCTTCAGTAAGCCACTTAAGTCTCTCACATTGAACGCAACAGTTATCATTTTCCAATTTTTACTTCATTAAAGGTTTCCTGTTTTTTCTGTTCTGCTTTGTCCATTATCTCCACCCAGGTGTCCATGTTGACAGCGCAGGATCTGGCAGCAGTGATGAAGTGTAACCAGTCCCCCAGCTCCACTGGTTCCAGACCAGTCTGGAAGCTGTTTCTCTCTAAGACCTCTGGGGTGTACGATGCAGCTCTGGATCTTCTTGCCAACACGGTACAAAAAGTAGCTCTAACCAGACACTGAAAACAGAATGTGAAGACAGAATGAACAATCTCTAAAACGAATTAAAAGTAACACATCTGAATTCTGAAATTATTTAAATTTAAAGCTCATGTTTTTAATAATCTTAAAAAGATTTGCTAATGAAAAAAAATGCTAATAAAAATTCCCTATTCACTGTCAGGCAAACAGTCTATCAAGATTTGAAAGAATATCTCTATTATAGAGCCAGAATCTTTATCTACTATTCCATACATTAAATATCCTCACGTAATATTAATGCAAATGTAATAATATTAAATATTGACCCATGTAATCCTTCCCCTAGTCCATGACCATGACTGGTCCATCAGCGTCTGTGGTTCTGGATGTGATTGGAGAGATGAGAGTGGCAATTCTGACTGCTGGATTTCCATAGACTTTTCTGTGCACCTTCATTCTTCCTGGGGGATGATTTTGATTTTGATGACTCCGTTGCCTTTTCTCTAGCTTCACCAATAAGCTAAGAAATAAGTTTTTCTCATTCTGTGTTTGATTCACCAGTTTGAAGGAGTTTAGCCATCACTTTGACAACATGACCTCACAGCAGCAGCATTTGGGCCTGAAGGAACGAATCCTCCCTTTCCTCTCCCGACCACAGCCAGGTACTGACTAACTGCAATATCTCAATAACAGTTTGGCTCTCATTTTCAAATGTATTTGCTCAATAAATATATTCCCATTCTATTCTCAATTAGAATGGGATATATTTACTGGAAAATGTTTTGACTGGTATTTGCAGCCATTTTTCTGTTTGAATGCCTTAATACTTTGTTCTGATCTGTCCCCTACAACAGCAGTGCTTACTGGCTGCAGAACAACTTTGGGCCATTCTCAGCCCTTGTGTCTGTCAGAGAATTCCTGAATCTCAACCCAGGCTTCTCCCCTGTAAGACTTCATCGCTGCCACATAAAAAAAACTCTAAAGAATGATTAGACCAAATAGTTACCTTATTATTATCAAATAAAATCCAGTGGTGGTGATAATCTTTTCTTGACTGTCTTTCTGTCCAGCTGGAGGCTGTAAGGCTCCTGTCTCCAAAGCAGAGTGCAGAACTTGTGGTGTTGCCTCTTCCTGCTGAGAAAGACGTTGTCATCAACGCAGTGTTTGACTCCCTGACTGCATCTCCAACTGGATTGGCTGAGTTTGTGTCCCACCTTGTTATGTTCTCTGGAACGGTAAAAACATAAAGTAAAGATAATAGAAAATGTAACCATGCACATTAAGGTTTGAAATGACAACATATTTTTGCCAGTAAAGTAAAAGTATAGACAATTGGAAATACTCCAGTAAAGTAAAAGTACCTTCTAATTGTACTTAAGTACAGTACTTTAGTAAATGTACTTAGTTACTTTACACCACTGGATATTTCATACCAGTGTATTGAAGGATATTTCTTTCTCTTCCACAGGGAAGTCATGTGGCTCTGCTGGGGAAATCTCCAACGGTCAGTTTGTGTACACCGGATCAAAGTTTGGAGACTCTGCTACATCTGCATCTGTGATGAAGGGTAAGAACATTATAAATATATGTAATAAGAACTAGGGCTGGGACTCGATTAAAAACATTTATCAAATTAATTAGAGGCTTTGTAATGAATTAATCACAATTAATCACATTTTAATCGCATATCAATATTTTACTTGAGAACAGGGAAAGGCAATTTTTTCATACGTCTTTTACATGTAAAAAAATAAAAGGCTTAAAAATACTAAAAAGAAGGAAAAACGTTGCAACGCTGAGGAGGAATAGCCAAAGTATAAAAGGTCATAATTATTGTGATGCTATATTAACACATTTTGCTGGGGACCCCCTGGAACCCCCTCAAGTACCCCTGGGGGTCCCCGGACCCCACTTTGAGAACCAACGGCTTATGGGCTATGATGGGATTGTTTAGTTTTTGTGATATTTAATTGCAATGAGGGTTATTTTACTCTCTGGTGGCACCGGCGAACTGCAGAGCCTATTTCCAACACAATGGTGTCACTACCGAAACGAAAAAAAAAATTACTAAGTCCAGAGCTCGATGAATGTTAGGGACCAAAAAAAAAAGTCACTACCAATCAACTTTAAATTGCCTGAAACGTACTCCTAACAGGTTTTTGGGGGAACAATTTTTTTTTGACACAATGGTGTCACTACCGAAACGAAAAAAAAATGACTAAGTCCAGAGCTCGATGAATGTTAGGGACCAAAAAAAAAGTCACAACCAATCAACTTTAAATTGCCTGAAACGTACTCCTAACAGGTTTTTGGGGGAACTTTTTTTTTTTTGACACAATGGTGTCACTACCGAAACGAAAAAAAAATTACTGTCCAGAGCTCGATGAATGTTAGGGACCAAAAAAAAAGTCACTACCAATCAACTTTAAATTGCCTGAAACGTACTCCTAACAGGTTTTTGGGGGAACAATTTTTTTTTACACAATGGTGTCACTACCGAAACGAAAAAAAAATTACTGTCCAGAGCTCGATGAATGTTAGGGACCAAAAAAAAAGTCACTACCAATCAACTTTAAATTGCCTGAAACGTACTCCTAACAGGTTTTTGGGGGAACAATTTTTTTTTTGACACAATGGTGTCACTACCGAAACGAAAAAAAAATGTCTAAGTCCAGAGCTCGATGAATGTTAGTGACCAAAAAAAAAGTCACTATCAATCAACTTTAAATTGCCTGAAACGTACTCCTAACAGGTTTTTGGGGGAACATTTTTTTTTGGCCTCCACACTTATTGATTTTTTCGGATTTAACTTCGTTTCGGTAGTGACACAATGGTGTCACAATAATGCCACTTGATTGAAGAGGATTATCTAGTCAATGTCATTTGCATTTGCGCTATGTTCACTTCCAATTCAATTAACTTGAATTATTGTATCCATTGTGCGTGAGGTAGACGCTACATAGCGGTAATGAGCTTGTGCTGTCCTGCTACTGCTGAAGGCCAGGCAATAGCTGGGCGTAAACAGAACCCAGCCGCACAATGAGACAGCAAACGGAACCTGATGCTGCACGAATAAAAGTCAACACACAGAAGAAACCATTCGTCTAATTTCTTCTAATTATAAAGTTTGGTATTTAACCTGGACATAAGCACTTAAAGGGATAGTTCACCCAAAAAATATCGATTAGCCACCCCATGGAGACTTGAATTCATGGATATTGTTTTGTTTTTGTCGCATTCCTAAGCCAATAATATGATAGATAATAATCAATAGAAAAAAAGTCATTTTGGGGGTGAACTATTCCTTTAAAACCCATAATGTTGAGTCCCTCAGGGCTCTATACTAATCCATTTTCTGTTTTCCGCTAGGTCGCATTGTGATGTTGTACCTTCAGTGTGGGCTGTGGTGGCGTTCAAACAGCAGACAATGACACTTCAAATCGTACTGCACATTACACCCAGGTTTGCCCCATATACATTATTTAACCATTTACTGGTTGTATCTGAGACCTTTTTAATGAGACATGTCCACTGTTTTTATGCCTTTATTTGACAGGACAGTAGGCTGACAGGAAATGGGGAGAGAGATGGGGAGTGACATGCAGCAAAGGCCGTCAGGATTGGGAGTCGAACCTGCGACGCGCTGTCAGGCTACATTGAGCCTAGGTGACATTTCTAGGTGAGCCCAGAAATGTCTACTGTTTTTGAATGAAACAAATTTAAGATTTTAAGTCCAGAGCTCGATGAATGTTAGGGACCAAAAAAAAAGTCACTACCAATCAACTTAAAATTGCCTGAAACGTACTCCTAACATGTTTTTGGAGGATTATTATTTTTTTTGACACAATGGTGTCACTACCGAAACGAAAAAAAAATTACTAAGTCCAGAGCTCGATGAATGTTAGGGACCAAAAAAAAAGTCACTACCAATCAACTTTAAATTGCCTGAAACGTACTCCTAACAGGTTTTTGGGGGAACATTTTTTTTTGGCCTCCACACTTATTGATTTTTTCGGATTTAACTTCGTTTCGGTAGTGACACAATGGTGTCACAATAATGCCACTTGATTGAAGAGGATTATCTAGTCAATGTCATTTGCATTTGCGCTATGTTCACTTCCAATTCAATTAACTTGAATTATTGTATCCATTGTGCGTGAGGTAGACGCTACATAGCGGTAATGAGCTTGTGCTGTCCTGCTACTGCTGAAGGCCAGGCAATAGCTGGGCGTAAACAGAACCCAGCCGCACAATGAGACAGCAAACGGAACCTGATGCTGCACGAATAAAAGTCAACACACAGAAGAAACCACTCGTCTAATTTCTTCTAATTATAAAGTTTGGTATTTAACCTGGACATCTAAGCACTTAAAGGGATAGTTCACCCAAAAAATATCGATTAGCCACCCCATGGAGACTTGAATTCATGGATATTGTTTTGTTTTTGTCGCATTCCTAAGCCAATAATATGATAGATAATAATCAATAGAAAAAAAGTCATTTTGGGGGTGAACTATTCCTTTAAAACCCATAATGTTGAGTCCCTCAGGGCTCTATACTAATCCATTTTCTGTTTTCCGCTAGGTCGCATTGTGATGTTGTACCTTCAGTGTGGGCTGTGGTGGCGTTCAAACAGCAGACAATGACACTTCAAATCGTACTGCACATTACACCCAGGTTTGCCCCATATACATTATTTAACCATTTACTGGTTGTATCTGAGACCTTTTTAATGAGACATGTCCACTGTTTTTATGCCTTTATTTGACAGGACAGTAGGCTGACAGGAAATGGGGAGAGAGATGGGGAGTGACATGCAGCAAAGGCCGTCAGGATTGGGAGTCGAACCTGCGACGCGCTGTCAGGCTACATTGAGCCTAGGTGACATTTCTAGGTGAGCCCAGAAATGTCTACTGTTTTTGAATGAAACAAATTTAAGATTTTAAGTCCAGAGCTCGATGAATGTTAGGGACCAAAAAAAAAGTCACTACCAATCAACTTAAAATTGCCTGAAACGTACTCCTAACAGTTTTTTGGAGGATTATTATTTTTTTTGACACAATGGTGTCACTACCGAAACGAAAAAAAAATTACTAAGTCCAGAGCTCGATGAATGTTAGGGACCAAAAAAAAAGTCACTACCAATCAACTTTAATTGCCTGAAACGTACTCCTAACAGGTTTTTGGGGGATTTTTTTTTTTTTGACACAATGGTGTCACTACCGAAACGAAAAAAAAATTACTAAGTCCAGAGCTCGATGAATGTTAGGGACCAAAAAAAAGTCACTACCAATCAACTTTAAATTGCCTGAAACGTACTCCTAACAGGTTTTTGGGGGAACAATGTTTTTTTTTACACAATGGTGTCACTACCGAAACGAAAAAAAAATTACTGTCCAGAGCTCGATGAATGTTAGGGACCAAAAAAAAAAGTCACTACCAATCAACTTTAAATTGCCTGAAACGTACTCCTAACAGGTTTTTGGGGGAACATTTTTTTTTTTTTACACAATGGTGTCACTACCGAAACGAAAAAAAAATGTCTAAGTCCAGAGCTCGATGAATGTTAGGGACCAAAAAAAAAGTCACTATCAATCAACTTTAAATTGCCTGAAACGTACTCCTAACAGGTTTTTGGGGGAACATTTTTTTTTTGACACAATGGTGTCACTACCAAAACGAAAAAAAAAAATCTAAGTCCAGAGCTCGATGAATGTTAGGGACCAAAAAAAAAGTCACTACCAATCAACTTTAAATTGCCTGAAACGTACTCCTAACAGGTTTTTGGGGGAACATTTTTTTTTGGCCTCCACACTTATTGATTTTTTCGGATTTAACTTCGTTTCGGTAGTGACACAATGGTGTCACAATAATGCCACTTGATTGAAGAGGATTATCTAGTCAATGTCATTTGCATTTGTGCTATGTTCACTTCCAATTCAATTAACTTGAATTATTGTATCCATTGTGCGTGAGGTAGACGCTACATAGCGGTAATGAGCTTGTGCTGTCCTGCTACTGCTGAAGGCCAGGCAATAGCTGGGCGTAAACAGAACCCAGCCGCACAATGAGACAGCAAACGGAACCTGATGCTGCACGAATAAAAGTCAACACACAGAAGAAACCACTCGTCTAATTTCTTCTAATTATAAAGTTTGGTATTTAACCTGGACATAAGCACTTAAAGGGATAGTTCACCCAAAAAATATCGATTAGCCACCCCATGGAGACTTGAATTCATGGATATTGTTTTGTTTTTGTCGCATTCCTAAGCCAATAATATGATAGATAATAATCAATAGAAAAAAAGTCATTTTGGGGGTGAACTATTCCTTTAAAACCCATAATGTTGAGTCCCTCAGGGCTCTATACTAATCCATTTTCTGTTTTCCGCTAGGTCGCATTGTGATGTTGTACCTTCAGTGTGGGCTGTGGTGGCGTTCAAACAGCAGACAATGACACTTCAAATCGTACTGCACATTACACCCAGGTTTGCCCCATATACATTATTTAACCATTTACTGGTTGTATCTGAGACCTTTTTAATGAGACATGTCCACTGTTTTTATGCCTTTATTTGACAGGACAGTAGGCTGACAGGAAATGGGGAGAGAGATGGGGAGTGACATGCAGCTAAGGCCGTCAGGATTAGGAGTCGAACCTGCGACGCGCTGTCAGGCTACATTGAGCCTAGGTGACATTTCTAGGTGAGCCCAGAAATGTCTACTGTTTTTGAATGAAACAAATTTAAGATTTTAAGTCCAGAGCTCGATGAATGTTAGGGACCAAAAAAAAAGTCACTACCAATCAACTTTAAATTGCCTGAAACGTACTCCTAACAGGTTTTTGGGGGAACAATGTTTTTTTTTACACAATGGTGTCACTACCGAAACGAAAAAAAAATTACTGTCCAGAGCTCGATGAATGTTAGGGACCAAAAAAAAAAGTCACTACCAATCAACTTTAAATTGCCTGAAACGTACTCCTAACAGGTTTTTGGGGGAACATTTTTTTTTTTTTACACAATGGTGTCACTACCGAAACGAAAAAAAAATGTCTAAGTCCAGAGCTCGATGAATGTTAGGGACCAAAAAAAAAGTCACTATCAATCAACTTTAAATTGCCTGAAACGTACTCCTAACAGGTTTTTGGGGGAACATTTTTTTTTTGACACAATGGTGTCACTACCAAAACGAAAAAAAAAAATCTAAGTCCAGAGCTCGATGAATGTTAGGGACCAAAAAAAAAGTCACTACCAATCAACTTTAAATTGCCTGAAACGTACTCCTAACAGGTTTTTGGGGGAACATTTTTTTTTGGCCTCCACACTTATTGATTTTTTCGGATTTAACTTCGTTTCGGTAGTGACACAATGGTGTCACAATAATGCCACTTGATTGAAGAGGATTATCTAGTCAATGTCATTTGCATTTGTGCTATGTTCACTTCCAATTCAATTAACTTGAATTATTGTATCCATTGTGCGTGAGGTAGACGCTACATAGCGGTAATGAGCTTGTGCTGTCCTGCTACTGCTGAAGGCCAGGCAATAGCTGGGCGTAAACAGAACCCAGCCGCACAATGAGACAGCAAACGGAACCTGATGCTGCACGAATAAAAGTCAACACACAGAAGAAACCACTCGTCTAATTTCTTCTAATTATAAAGTTTGGTATTTAACCTGGACATAAGCACTTAAAGGGATAGTTCACCCAAAAAATATCGATTAGCCACCCCATGGAGACTTGAATTCATGGATATTGTTTTGTTTTTGTCGCATTCCTAAGCCAATAATATGATAGATAATAATCAATAGAAAAAAAGTCATTTTGGGGGTGAACTATTCCTTTAAAACCCATAATGTTGAGTCCCTCAGGGCTCTATACTAATCCATTTTCTGTTTTCCGCTAGGTCGCATTGTGATGTTGTACCTTCAGTGTGGGCTGTGGTGGCGTTCAAACAGCAGACAATGACACTTCAAATCGTACTGCACATTACACCCAGGTTTGCCCCATATACATTATTTAACCATTTACTGGTTGTATCTGAGACCTTTTTAATGAGACATGTCCACTGTTTTTATGCCTTTATTTGACAGGACAGTAGGCTGACAGGAAATGGGGAGAGAGATGGGGAGTGACATGCAGCTAAGGCCGTCAGGATTAGGAGTCGAACCTGCGACGCGCTGTCAGGCTACATTGAGCCTAGGTGACATTTCTAGGTGAGCCCAGAAATGTCTACTGTTTTTGAATGAAACAAATTTAAGATTTTAAGTCCAGAGCTCGATGAATGTTAGAGACCAAAAACAAAGTCACTACCAATCAACTTAAAATTGCCTGAAACGTACTCCTAACAGGTTTTTGGAGGATTATTATTTTTTTTTGACACAATGGTGTCACTACCGAAACGAAAAAAAAATTACTAAGTCCAGAGCTCGATGAATGTTAGGGACCAAAAAAAAAGTCACTACTAATCAACTTTAAATTGCCTGAAACGTACTCCTAACAGGTTTTTGGGGGATTTTTTTTTTTTTGACACAATGGTGTCACTACCGAAACGAAAAAAAAATTACTAAGTCCAGAGCTCGATGAATGTTAGGGACCAAAAAAAAGTCACTACCAATCAACTTTAAATTGCCTGAAACGTACTCCTAACAGGTTTTTGGGGGAACAATGTTTTTTTTTACACAATGGTGTCACTACCGAAACGAAAAAAAAAAATACTGTCCAGAGCTCGATGAATGTTAGGGACCAAAAAAAAAAGTCACTACCAATCAACTTTAAATTGCCTGAAACGTACTCCTAACAGGTTTTTGGGGGAACATTTTTTTTTTTTTACACAATGGTGTCACTACCGAAACGAAAAAAAAATGTCTAAGTCCAGAGCTCGATGAATGTTGAGGACCAAAAAAAAAGTCACTATCAATCAACTTTAAATTGCCTGAAACGTACTCCTAACAGGTTTTTGGGGGAACATTTTTTTTTTGACACAATGGTGTCACTACCAAAACGAAAAAAAAAAATCTAAGTCCAGAGCTCGATGAATGTTAGGGACCAAAAAAAAAGTCACTACCAATCAACTTTAAATTGCCTGAAACGTACTCCTAACAGGTTTTTGGGGGAACATTTTTTTTTTGACACAATGGTGTCACTACCAAAACGAAAAAAAAAAATCTAAGTCCAGAGCTCGATGAATGTTAGGGACCAAAAAAAAAGTCACTACCAATCAACTTTAAATTGCCTGAAACGTACTCCTAACAGGTTTTTGGGGGAACAATTTTTTTTTGGCCTCCACACTTATTGATTTTTTCGGATTTAACTTCGTTTCGGTAGTGACACAATGGTGTCACAATAATGCCACTTGATTGAAGAGGATTATCTAGTCAATGTCATTTGCATTTGCGCTATGTTCACTTCCAATTCAATTAACTTGAATTATTGTATCCATTGTGCGCGAGGTAGACGCTACATAGCGGTAATGAGCTTGTGCTGTCCTGCTACTGCTGAAGGCCAGGCAATAGCTGGGCGTAAACAGAACCCAGCCGCACAATGAGACAGCAAACGGAACCTGATGCTGCACGAATAAAAGTCAACACACAGAAGAAACCACTCGTCTAATTTCTTCTAATTATAAAGTTTGGTATTTAACCTGGACATCTAAGCACTTAAAGGGATAGTTCACCCAAAAAATATCGATTAGCCACCCCATGGAGACTTGAATTCATGGATATTGTTTTGTTTTTGTCGCATTCCTAAGCCAATAATATGATAGATAATAATCAATAGAAAAAAAGTCATTTTGGGGGTGAACTATTCCTTTAAAACCCATAATGTTGAGTCCCTCAGGGCTCTATACTAATCCATTTTCTGTTTTCCGCTAGGTCGCATTGTGATGTTGTACCTTCAGTGTGGGCTGTGGTGGCGTTCAAACAGCAGACAATGACACTTCAAATCGTACTGCACATTACACCCAGGTTTGCCCCATATACATTATTTAACCATTTACTGGTTGTATCTGAGACCTTTTTAATGAGACATGTCCACTGTTTTTATGCCTTTATTTGACAGGACAGTAGGCTGACAGGAAATGGGGAGAGAGATGGGGAGTGACATGCAGCAAAGGCCGTCAGGATTGGGAGTCGAACCTGCGACGCGCTGTCAGGCTACATTGAGCCTAGGTGACATTTCTAGGTGAGCCCAGAAATGTCTACTGTTTTTGAATGAAACAAATTTAAGATTTTAAGTCCAGAGCTCGATGAATGTTAGGGACCAAAAAAAAAGTCACTACCAATCAACTTTAAATTGCCTGAAACGTACTCCTAACAGGTTTTTGGGGGATTTTTTTTTTTTTGACACAATGGTGTCACTACCGAAACGAAAAAAAAATTACTAAGTCCAGAGCTCGATGAATGTTAGGGACCAAAAAAAAGTCACTACCAATCAACTTTAAATTGCCTGAAACGTACTCCTAACAGGTTTTTGGGGGAACAATGTTTTTTTTTACACAATGGTGTCACTACCGAAACGAAAAAAAAAATACTGTCCAGAGCTCGATGAATGTTAGGGACCAAAAAAAAAAGTCACTACCAATCAACTTTAAATTGCCTGAAACGTACTCCTAACAGGTTTTTGGGGGAACATTTTTTTTTTTTTACACAATGGTGTCACTACCGAAACGAAAAAAAAATGTCTAAGTCCAGAGCTCGATGAATGTTGAGGACCAAAAAAAAAGTCACTATCAATCAACTTTAAATTGCCTGAAACGTACTCCTAACAGGTTTTTGGGGGAACATTTTTTTTTTGACACAATGGTGTCACTACCAAAACGAAAAAAAAAAATCTAAGTCCAGAGCTCGATGAATGTTAGGGACCAAAAAAAAAGTCACTACCAATCAACTTTAAATTGCCTGAAACGTACTCCTAACAGGTTTTTGGGGGAACATTTCTTTTTTGACACAATGGTGTCACTACCAAAACGAAAAAAAAAAATCTAAGTCCAGAGCTCGATGAATGTTAGGGACCAAAAAAAAAGTCACTACCAATCAACTTTAAATTGCCTGAAACGTACTCCTAACAGGTTTTTGGGGGAACAATGTTTTTTTTTACACAATGGTGTCACTACCGAAACGAAAAATAAATTACTGTCCAGAGCTCGATGAATGTTAGGGACAAAAAAAAAAGTCACTACCAATCAACTTTAAATTGCCTGAAACGTACTCCTAACAGGTTTTTGGGGGAACAATGTTTTTTTTTACACAATGGTGTCACTACCGAAACGAAAAAAAAATTACTAAGTCCAGAGCTCGATGAATGTTAGGGACCAAAAAAAAAGTCACTACCAATCAACTTTAAATTGCCTGAAACGTACTCCTAACAGGTTTTTGGGGGATTTTTTTTTTTTTGACACAATGGTGTCACTACCGAAACGAAAAAAAAATTACTAAGTCCAGAGCTCGATGAATGTTAGGGACCAAAAAAAAGTCACTACCAATCAACTTTAAATTGCCTGAAACGTACTCCTAACAGGTTTTTGGGGGAACAATGTTTTTTTTTACACAATGGTGTCACTACCGAAACGAAAAAAAAAATACTGTCCAGAGCTCGATGAATGTTAGGGACCAAAAAAAAAAGTCACTACCAATCAACTTTAAATTGCCTGAAACGTACTCCTAACAGGTTTTTGGGGGAACATTTTTTTTTTTTTACACAATGGTGTCACTACCGAAACGAAAAAAAAATGTCTAAGTCCAGAGCTCGATGAATGTTGAGGACCAAAAAAAAAGTCACTATCAATCAACTTTAAATTGCCTGAAACGTACTCCTAACAGGTTTTTGGGGGAACATTTTTTTTTGACACAATGGTGTCACTACCAAAACGAAAAAAAAAAATCTAAGTCCAGAGCTCGATGAATGTTAGGGACCAAAAAAAAAGTCACTACCAATCAACTTTAAATTGCCTGAAACGTACTCCTAACAGGTTTTTGGGGGAACAATTTTTTTTTGGCCTCCACACTTATTGATTTTTTTCGGATTTAACTTCGTTTCGGTAGTGACACAATGGTGTCACAATAATGCCACTTGATTGAAGAGGATTATCTAGTCAATGTCATTTGCATTTGCGCTATGTTCACTTCCAATTCAATTAACTTGAATTATTGTATCCATTGTGCGCGAGGTAGACGCTACATAGCGGTAATGAGCTTGTGCTGTCCTGCTACTGCTGAAGGCCAGGCAATAGCTGGGCGTAAACAGAACCCAGCCGCACAATGAGACAGCAAACGGAACCTGATGCTGCACGAATAAAAGTCAACACACAGAAGAAACCACTCGTCTAATTTCTTCTAATTATAAAGTTTGGTATTTAACCTGGACATCTAAGCACTTAAAGGGATAGTTCACCCAAAAAATATCGATTAGCCACCCCATGGAGACTTGAATTCATGGATATTGTTTTGTTTTTGTCGCATTCCTAAGCCAATAATATGATAGATAATAATCGATAGAAAAAAAGTCATTTTGGGGGTGAACTATTCCTTTAAAACCCATAATGTTGAGTCCCTCAGGGCTCTATACTAATCCATTTTCTGTTTTCCGCTAGGTCGCATTGTGATGTTGTACCTTCAGTGTGGGCTGTGGTGGCGTTCAAACAGCAGACAATGACACTTCAAATCGTACTGCACATTACACCCAGGTTTGCCCCATATACATTATTTAACCATTTACTGGTTGTATCTGAGACCTTTTTAATGAGACATGTCCACTGTTTTTATGCCTTTATTTGACAGGACAGTAGGCTGACAGGAAATGGGGAGAGAGATGGGGAGTGACATGCAGCAAAGGCCGTCAGGATTGGGAGTCGAACCTGCGACGCGCTGTCAGGCTACATTGAGCCTAGGTGACATTTCTAGGTGAGCCCAGAAATGTCTACTGTTTTTGAATGAAACAAATTTAAGATTTTAAGTCCAGAGCTCGATGAATGTTAGGGACCAAAAAAAAAGTCACTACCAATCAACTTAAAATTGCCTGAAACGTACTCCTAACAGGTTTTTGGGGGATTCTTTTTTTTTTGACACAATGGTGTCACTACCGAAACGAAAAAAAAATTACTAAGTCCAGAGCTCGATGAATGTTAGGGACCAAAAAAAAGTGACTACCAATCAACTTTAAATTGCCTGAAACGTACTCCTAACAGGTTTTTGGGGGATCTTTTTTTTTTTTGACACAATGGTGTCACTACCGAAACGAAAAAAAAATTACTAAGTCCAGAGCTCGATGAATGTTAGGGACCAAAAAAAAAGTCACTACCAATCAACTTTAAATTGCCTGAAACGTACTCCTAACAGGTTTTTGGGGGAACATTTTTTTTTTGACACAATGGTGTCACTACCAAAACGAAAAAAAAAAATCTAAGTCCAGAGCTCGATGAATGTTAGGGACCAAAAAAAAGTCACTACCAATCAACTTTAAATTGCCTGAAACGTACTCCTAACAGGTTTTTGGGGGAACAATGTTTTTTTTTACACAATGGTGTCACTACCGAAACGAAAAAAAAATTACTGTCCAGAGCTCGATGAATGTTAGGGACCAAAAAAAAAGTCACTACCAATCAACTTTAAATTGCCTGAAACGTACTCCTAACAGGTTTTTGGGGGAACAATGTTTTTTTTTACACAATGGTGTCACTACCGAAACGAAAAATAAATTACTGTCCAGAGCTCGATGAATGTTAGGGACAAAAAAAAAAGTCACTACCAATCAACTTTAAATTGCCTGAAACGTACTCCTAACAGGTTTTTGGGGGAACAATGTTTTTTTTTACACAATGGTGTCACTACCGAAACGAAAAAAAAATTACTGTCCAGAGCTCGATGAATGTTAGGGACCAAAAAAAAAGTCACTACCAATCAACTTTAAATTGCCTGAAACGTACTCCTAACAGGTTTTTGGGGGATTTTTTTTTTTTTTGACACAATGGTGTCACTACCGAAACGAAAAAAAAATTACTAAGTCCAGAGCTCGATGAATGTTAGGGACCAAAAAAAAGTCACTACCAATCAACTTTAAATTGCCTGAAACGTACTCCTAACAGGTTTTTGGGGGAACAATGTTTTTTTTTACACAATGGTGTCACTACCGAAACGAAAAAAAAATTACTGTCCAGAGCTCGATGAATGTTAGGGACCAAAAAAAAAAGTCACTACCAATCAACTTTAAATTGCCTGAAACGTACTCCTAACAGGTTTTTGGGGGAACAATTTTTTTTTTGACACAATGGTGTCACTACCGAAACGAAAACAAAATTTCTAAGTCCAGAGCTCGATGAATGTTAGGGACCAAAAAAAAAGTCACTATCAATCAACTTTAAATTGCCTGAAACGTACTCCTAACAGGTTTTTGGGGGAACATTTTTTTTTTGACACAATGGTGTCACTACCAAAACGAAAAAAAAAAATCTAAGTCCAGAGCTCGATGAATGTTAGGGACCAAAAAAAAAGTCACTACCAATCAACTTTAAATTGCCTGAAACGTACTCCTAACAGGTTTTTGGGGGAACAATTTTTTTTTGGCCTCCACACTTATTGATTTTTTCGGATTTAACTTCGTTTCGGTAGTGACACAATGGTGTCACAATAATGCCACTTGATTGAAGAGGATTATCTAGTCAATGTCATTTGCATTTGCGCTATGTTCACTTCCAATTCAATTAACTTGAATTATTGTATCCATTGTGCGCGAGGTAGACGCTACATAGCGGTAATGAGCTTGTGCTGTCCTGCTACTGCTGAAGGCCAGGCAATAGCTGGGCGTAAACAGAACCCAGCCGCACAATGAGACAGCAAACGGAACCTGATGCTGCACGAATAAAAGTCAACACACAGAAGAAACCACTCGTCTAATTTCTTCTAATTATAAAGTTTGGTATTTAACCTGGACATCTAAGCACTTAAAGGGATAGTTCACCCAAAAAATATCGATTAGCCACCCCATGGAGACTTGAATTCATGGATATTGTTTTGTTTTTGTCGCATTCCTAAGCCAATAATATGATAGATAATAATCAATAGAAAAAAAGTCATTTTGGGGGTGAACTATTCCTTTAAAACCCATAATGTTGAGTCCCTCAGGGCTCTATACTAATCCATTTTCTGTTTTCCGCTAGGTCGCATTGTGATGTTGTACCTTCAGTGTGGGCTGTGGTGGCGTTCAAACAGCAGACAATGACACTTCAAATCGTACTGCACATTACACCCAGGTTTGCCCCATATACATTATTTAACCATTTACTGGTTGTATCTGAGACCTTTTTAATGAGACATGTCCACTGTTTTTATGCCTTTATTTGACAGGACAGTAGGCTGACAGGAAATGGGGAGAGAGATGGGGAGTGACATGCAGCAAAGGCCGTCAGGATTGGGAGTCGAACCTGCGACGCGCTGTCAGGCTACATTGAGCCTAGGTGACATTTCTAGGTGAGCCCAGAAATGTCTACTGTTTTTGAATGAAACAAATTTAAGATTTTAAGTCCAGAGCTCGATGAATGTTAGGGACCAAAAAAAAAGTCACTACCAATCAACTTTAAATTGCCTGAAACGTACTCCTAACAGGTTTTTGGGGGATTTTTTTTTTTTTGACACAATGGTGTCACTACCGAAACGAAAAAAAAATTACTAAGTCCAGAGCTCGATGAATGTTAGGGACCAAAAAAAAGTCACTACCAATCAACTTTAAATTGCCTGAAACGTACTCCTAACAGGTTTTTGGGGGAACAATGTTTTTTTTTACACAATGGTGTCACTACCGAAACGAAAAAAAAAATACTGTCCAGAGCTCGATGAATGTTAGGGACCAAAAAAAAAAGTCACTACCAATCAACTTTAAATTGCCTGAAACGTACTCCTAACAGGTTTTTGGGGGAACATTTTTTTTTTTTTACACAATGGTGTCACTACCGAAACGAAAAAAAAATGTCTAAGTCCAGAGCTCGATGAATGTTGAGGACCAAAAAAAAAGTCACTATCAATCAACTTTAAATTGCCTGAAACGTACTCCTAACAGGTTTTTGGGGGAACATTTTTTTTTTGACACAATGGTGTCACTACCAAAACGAAAAAAAAAAATCTAAGTCCAGAGCTCGATGAATGTTAGGGACCAAAAAAAAAGTCACTACCAATCAACTTTAAATTGCCTGAAACGTACTCCTAACAGGTTTTTGGGGGAACATTTCTTTTTTGACACAATGGTGTCACTACCAAAACGAAAAAAAAAAATCTAAGTCCAGAGCTCGATGAATGTTAGGGACCAAAAAAAAAGTCACTACCAATCAACTTTAAATTGCCTGAAACGTACTCCTAACAGGTTTTTGGGGGAACAATGTTTTTTTTTACACAATGGTGTCACTACCGAAACGAAAAATAAATTACTGTCCAGAGCTCGATGAATGTTAGGGACAAAAAAAAAAGTCACTACCAATCAACTTTAAATTGCCTGAAACGTACTCCTAACAGGTTTTTGGGGGAACAATGTTTTTTTTTACACAATGGTGTCACTACCGAAACGAAAAAAAAATTACTAAGTCCAGAGCTCGATGAATGTTAGGGACCAAAAAAAAAGTCACTACCAATCAACTTTAAATTGCCTGAAACGTACTCCTAACAGGTTTTTGGGGGATTTTTTTTTTTTTGACACAATGGTGTCACTACCGAAACGAAAAAAAAATTACTAAGTCCAGAGCTCGATGAATGTTAGGGACCAAAAAAAAGTCACTACCAATCAACTTTAAATTGCCTGAAACGTACTCCTAACAGGTTTTTGGGGGAACAATGTTTTTTTTTACACAATGGTGTCACTACCGAAACGAAAAAAAAAATACTGTCCAGAGCTCGATGAATGTTAGGGACCAAAAAAAAAAGTCACTACCAATCAACTTTAAATTGCCTGAAACGTACTCCTAACAGGTTTTTGGGGGAACATTTTTTTTTTTTTACACAATGGTGTCACTACCGAAACGAAAAAAAAATGTCTAAGTCCAGAGCTCGATGAATGTTGAGGACCAAAAAAAAAGTCACTATCAATCAACTTTAAATTGCCTGAAACGTACTCCTAACAGGTTTTTGGGGGAACATTTTTTTTTGACACAATGGTGTCACTACCAAAACGAAAAAAAAAAATCTAAGTCCAGAGCTCGATGAATGTTAGGGACCAAAAAAAAAGTCACTACCAATCAACTTTAAATTGCCTGAAACGTACTCCTAACAGGTTTTTGGGGGAACAATTTTTTTTTGGCCTCCACACTTATTGATTTTTTTCGGATTTAACTTCGTTTCGGTAGTGACACAATGGTGTCACAATAATGCCACTTGATTGAAGAGGATTATCTAGTCAATGTCATTTGCATTTGCGCTATGTTCACTTCCAATTCAATTAACTTGAATTATTGTATCCATTGTGCGCGAGGTAGACGCTACATAGCGGTAATGAGCTTGTGCTGTCCTGCTACTGCTGAAGGCCAGGCAATAGCTGGGCGTAAACAGAACCCAGCCGCACAATGAGACAGCAAACGGAACCTGATGCTGCACGAATAAAAGTCAACACACAGAAGAAACCACTCGTCTAATTTCTTCTAATTATAAAGTTTGGTATTTAACCTGGACATCTAAGCACTTAAAGGGATAGTTCACCCAAAAAATATCGATTAGCCACCCCATGGAGACTTGAATTCATGGATATTGTTTTGTTTTTGTCGCATTCCTAAGCCAATAATATGATAGATAATAATCGATAGAAAAAAAGTCATTTTGGGGGTGAACTATTCCTTTAAAACCCATAATGTTGAGTCCCTCAGGGCTCTATACTAATCCATTTTCTGTTTTCCGCTAGGTCGCATTGTGATGTTGTACCTTCAGTGTGGGCTGTGGTGGCGTTCAAACAGCAGACAATGACACTTCAAATCGTACTGCACATTACACCCAGGTTTGCCCCATATACATTATTTAACCATTTACTGGTTGTATCTGAGACCTTTTTAATGAGACATGTCCACTGTTTTTATGCCTTTATTTGACAGGACAGTAGGCTGACAGGAAATGGGGAGAGAGATGGGGAGTGACATGCAGCAAAGGCCGTCAGGATTGGGAGTCGAACCTGCGACGCGCTGTCAGGCTACATTGAGCCTAGGTGACATTTCTAGGTGAGCCCAGAAATGTCTACTGTTTTTGAATGAAACAAATTTAAGATTTTAAGTCCAGAGCTCGATGAATGTTAGGGACCAAAAAAAAAGTCACTACCAATCAACTTAAAATTGCCTGAAACGTACTCCTAACAGGTTTTTGGGGGATTCTTTTTTTTTTTACACAATGGTGTCACTACCGAAACGAAAAAAAAATTACTAAGTCCAGAGCTCGATGAATGTTAGGGACCAAAAAAAAGTGACTACCAATCAACTTTAAATTGCCTGAAACGTACTCCTAACAGGTTTTTGGGGGATCTTTTTTTTTTTTGACACAATGGTGTCACTACCGAAACGAAAAAAAAATTACTAAGTCCAGAGCTCGATGAATGTTAGGGACCAAAAAAAAAGTCACTACCAATCAACTTTAAATTGCCTGAAACGTACTCCTAACAGGTTTTTGGGGGAACATTTTTTTTTTGACACAATGGTGTCACTACCAAAACGAAAAAAAAAAATCTAAGTCCAGAGCTCGATGAATGTTAGGGACCAAAAAAAAGTCACTACCAATCAACTTTAAATTGCCTGAAACGTACTCCTAACAGGTTTTTGGGGGAACAATGTTTTTTTTTACACAATGGTGTCACTACCGAAACGAAAAAAAAATTACTGTCCAGAGCTCGATGAATGTTAGGGACCAAAAAAAAAGTCACTACCAATCAACTTTAAATTGCCTGAAACGTACTCCTAACAGGTTTTTGGGGGAACAATGTTTTTTTTTACACAATGGTGTCACTACCGAAACGAAAAATAAATTACTGTCCAGAGCTCGATGAATGTTAGGGACAAAAAAAAAAGTCACTACCAATCAACTTTAAATTGCCTGAAACGTACTCCTAACAGGTTTTTGGGGGAACAATGTTTTTTTTTACACAATGGTGTCACTACCGAAACGAAAAAAAAATTACTGTCCAGAGCTCGATGAATGTTAGGGACCAAAAAAAAAGTCACTACCAATCAACTTTAAATTGCCTGAAACGTACTCCTAACAGGTTTTTGGGGGATTTTTTTTTTTTTTGACACAATGGTGTCACTACCGAAACGAAAAAAAAATTACTAAGTCCAGAGCTCGATGAATGTTAGGGACCAAAAAAAAGTCACTACCAATCAACTTTAAATTGCCTGAAACGTACTCCTAACAGGTTTTTGGGGGAACAATGTTTTTTTTTACACAATGGTGTCACTACCGAAACGAAAAAAAAATTACTGTCCAGAGCTCGATGAATGTTAGGGACCAAAAAAAAAAGTCACTACCAATCAACTTTAAATTGCCTGAAACGTACTCCTAACAGGTTTTTGGGGGAACAATTTTTTTTTTGACACAATGGTGTCACTACCGAAACGAAAACAAAATTTCTAAGTCCAGAGCTCGATGAATGTTAGGGACCAAAAAAAAAGTCACTATCAATCAACTTTAAATTGCCTGAAACGTACTCCTAACAGGTTTTTGGGGGAACATTTTTTTTTTGACACAATGGTGTCACTACCAAAACGAAAAAAAAAAATCTAAGTCCAGAGCTCGATGAATGTTAGGGACCAAAAAAAAAGTCACTACCAATCAACTTTAAATTGCCTGAAACGTACTCCTAACAGGTTTTTGGGGGAACAATTTTTTTTTGGCCTCCACACTTATTGATTTTTTCGGATTTAACTTCGTTTCGGTAGTGACACAATGGTGTCACAATAATGCCACTTGATTGAAGAGGATTATCTAGTCAATGTCATTTGCATTTGCGCTATGTTCACTTCCAATTCAATTAACTTGAATTATTGTATCCATTGTGCGCGAGGTAGACGCTACATAGCGGTAATGAGCTTGTGCTGTCCTGCTACTGCTGAAGGCCAGGCAATAGCTGGGCGTAAACAGAACCCAGCCGCACAATGAGACAGCAAACGGAACCTGATGCTGCACGAATAAAAGTCAACACACAGAAGAAACCACTCGTCTAATTTCTTCTAATTATAAAGTTTGGTATTTAACCTGGACATCTAAGCACTTAAAGGGATAGTTCACCCAAAAAATATCGATTAGCCACCCCATGGAGACTTGAATTCATGGATATTGTTTTGTTTTTGTCGCATTCCTAAGCCAATAATATGATAGATAATAATCAATAGAAAAAAAGTCATTTTGGGGGTGAACTATTCCTTTAAAACCCATAATGTTGAGTCCCTCAGGGCTCTATACTAATCCATTTTCTGTTTTCCGCTAGGTCGCATTGTGATGTTGTACCTTCAGTGTGGGCTGTGGTGGCGTTCAAACAGCAGACAATGACACTTCAAATCGTACTGCACATTACACCCAGGTTTGCCCCATATACATTATTTAACCATTTACTGGTTGTATCTGAGACCTTTTTAATGAGACATGTCCACTGTTTTTATGCCTTTATTTGACAGGACAGTAGGCTGACAGGAAATGGGGAGAGAGATGGGGAGTGACATGCAGCAAAGGCCGTCAGGATTGGGAGTCGAACCTGCGACGCGCTGTCAGGCTACATTGAGCCTAGGTGACATTTCTAGGTGAGCCCAGAAATGTCTACTGTTTTTGAATGAAACAAATTTAAGATTTTAAGTCCAGAGCTCGATGAATGTTAGGGACCAAAAAAAAAGTCACTACCAATCAACTTTAAATTGCCTGAAACGTACTCCTAACAGGTTTTTGGGGGATTTTTTTTTTTTTGACACAATGGTGTCACTACCGAAACGAAAAAAAAATTACTAAGTCCAGAGCTCGATGAATGTTAGGGACCAAAAAAAAGTCACTACCAATCAACTTTAAATTGCCTGAAACGTACTCCTAACAGGTTTTTGGGGGAACAATGTTTTTTTTTACACAATGGTGTCACTACCGAAACGAAAAAAAAAATACTGTCCAGAGCTCGATGAATGTTAGGGACCAAAAAAAAAAGTCACTACCAATCAACTTTAAATTGCCTGAAACGTACTCCTAACAGGTTTTTGGGGGAACATTTTTTTTTTTTTACACAATGGTGTCACTACCGAAACGAAAAAAAAATGTCTAAGTCCAGAGCTCGATGAATGTTGAGGACCAAAAAAAAAGTCACTATCAATCAACTTTAAATTGCCTGAAACGTACTCCTAACAGGTTTTTGGGGGAACATTTTTTTTTTGACACAATGGTGTCACTACCAAAACGAAAAAAAAAAATCTAAGTCCAGAGCTCGATGAATGTTAGGGACCAAAAAAAAAGTCACTACCAATCAACTTTAAATTGCCTGAAACGTACTCCTAACAGGTTTTTGGGGGAACATTTCTTTTTTGACACAATGGTGTCACTACCAAAACGAAAAAAAAAAATCTAAGTCCAGAGCTCGATGAATGTTAGGGACCAAAAAAAAAGTCACTACCAATCAACTTTAAATTGCCTGAAACGTACTCCTAACAGGTTTTTGGGGGAACAATGTTTTTTTTTACACAATGGTGTCACTACCGAAACGAAAAATAAATTACTGTCCAGAGCTCGATGAATGTTAGGGACAAAAAAAAAAGTCACTACCAATCAACTTTAAATTGCCTGAAACGTACTCCTAACAGGTTTTTGGGGGAACAATGTTTTTTTTTACACAATGGTGTCACTACCGAAACGAAAAAAAAATTACTAAGTCCAGAGCTCGATGAATGTTAGGGACCAAAAAAAAAGTCACTACCAATCAACTTTAAATTGCCTGAAACGTACTCCTAACAGGTTTTTGGGGGATTTTTTTTTTTTTGACACAATGGTGTCACTACCGAAACGAAAAAAAAATTACTAAGTCCAGAGCTCGATGAATGTTAGGGACCAAAAAAAAGTCACTACCAATCAACTTTAAATTGCCTGAAACGTACTCCTAACAGGTTTTTGGGGGAACAATGTTTTTTTTTACACAATGGTGTCACTACCGAAACGAAAAAAAAAATACTGTCCAGAGCTCGATGAATGTTAGGGACCAAAAAAAAAAGTCACTACCAATCAACTTTAAATTGCCTGAAACGTACTCCTAACAGGTTTTTGGGGGAACATTTTTTTTTTTTTACACAATGGTGTCACTACCGAAACGAAAAAAAAATGTCTAAGTCCAGAGCTCGATGAATGTTGAGGACCAAAAAAAAAGTCACTATCAATCAACTTTAAATTGCCTGAAACGTACTCCTAACAGGTTTTTGGGGGAACATTTTTTTTTGACACAATGGTGTCACTACCAAAACGAAAAAAAAAAATCTAAGTCCAGAGCTCGATGAATGTTAGGGACCAAAAAAAAAGTCACTACCAATCAACTTTAAATTGCCTGAAACGTACTCCTAACAGGTTTTTGGGGGAACAATTTTTTTTTGGCCTCCACACTTATTGATTTTTTTCGGATTTAACTTCGTTTCGGTAGTGACACAATGGTGTCACAATAATGCCACTTGATTGAAGAGGATTATCTAGTCAATGTCATTTGCATTTGCGCTATGTTCACTTCCAATTCAATTAACTTGAATTATTGTATCCATTGTGCGCGAGGTAGACGCTACATAGCGGTAATGAGCTTGTGCTGTCCTGCTACTGCTGAAGGCCAGGCAATAGCTGGGCGTAAACAGAACCCAGCCGCACAATGAGACAGCAAACGGAACCTGATGCTGCACGAATAAAAGTCAACACACAGAAGAAACCACTCGTCTAATTTCTTCTAATTATAAAGTTTGGTATTTAACCTGGACATCTAAGCACTTAAAGGGATAGTTCACCCAAAAAATATCGATTAGCCACCCCATGGAGACTTGAATTCATGGATATTGTTTTGTTTTTGTCGCATTCCTAAGCCAATAATATGATAGATAATAATCGATAGAAAAAAAGTCATTTTGGGGGTGAACTATTCCTTTAAAACCCATAATGTTGAGTCCCTCAGGGCTCTATACTAATCCATTTTCTGTTTTCCGCTAGGTCGCATTGTGATGTTGTACCTTCAGTGTGGGCTGTGGTGGCGTTCAAACAGCAGACAATGACACTTCAAATCGTACTGCACATTACACCCAGGTTTGCCCCATATACATTATTTAACCATTTACTGGTTGTATCTGAGACCTTTTTAATGAGACATGTCCACTGTTTTTATGCCTTTATTTGACAGGACAGTAGGCTGACAGGAAATGGGGAGAGAGATGGGGAGTGACATGCAGCAAAGGCCGTCAGGATTGGGAGTCGAACCTGCGACGCGCTGTCAGGCTACATTGAGCCTAGGTGACATTTCTAGGTGAGCCCAGAAATGTCTACTGTTTTTGAATGAAACAAATTTAAGATTTTAAGTCCAGAGCTCGATGAATGTTAGGGACCAAAAAAAAAGTCACTACCAATCAACTTAAAATTGCCTGAAACGTACTCCTAACAGGTTTTTGGGGGATTCTTTTTTTTTTGACACAATGGTGTCACTACCGAAACGAAAAAAAAATTACTAAGTCCAGAGCTCGATGAATGTTAGGGACCAAAAAAAAGTGACTACCAATCAACTTTAAATTGCCTGAAACGTACTCCTAACAGGTTTTTGGGGGATCTTTTTTTTTTTTGACACAATGGTGTCACTACCGAAACGAAAAAAAAATTACTAAGTCCAGAGCTCGATGAATGTTAGGGACCAAAAAAAAAGTCACTACCAATCAACTTTAAATTGCCTGAAACGTACTCCTAACAGGTTTTTGGGGGAACATTTTTTTTTTGACACAATGGTGTCACTACCAAAACGAAAAAAAAAAATCTAAGTCCAGAGCTCGATGAATGTTAGGGACCAAAAAAAAGTCACTACCAATCAACTTTAAATTGCCTGAAACGTACTCCTAACAGGTTTTTGGGGGAACAATGTTTTTTTTTACACAATGGTGTCACTACCGAAACGAAAAAAAAATTACTGTCCAGAGCTCGATGAATGTTAGGGACCAAAAAAAAAGTCACTACCAATCAACTTTAAATTGCCTGAAACGTACTCCTAACAGGTTTTTGGGGGAACAATGTTTTTTTTTACACAATGGTGTCACTACCGAAACGAAAAATAAATTACTGTCCAGAGCTCGATGAATGTTAGGGACAAAAAAAAAAGTCACTACCAATCAACTTTAAATTGCCTGAAACGTACTCCTAACAGGTTTTTGGGGGAACAATGTTTTTTTTTACACAATGGTGTCACTACCGAAACGAAAAAAAAATTACTGTCCAGAGCTCGATGAATGTTAGGGACCAAAAAAAAAGTCACTACCAATCAACTTTAAATTGCCTGAAACGTACTCCTAACAGGTTTTTGGGGGATTTTTTTTTTTTTTGACACAATGGTGTCACTACCGAAACGAAAAAAAAATTACTAAGTCCAGAGCTCGATGAATGTTAGGGACCAAAAAAAAGTCACTACCAATCAACTTTAAATTGCCTGAAACGTACTCCTAACAGGTTTTTGGGGGAACAATGTTTTTTTTTACACAATGGTGTCACTACCGAAACGAAAAAAAAATTACTGTCCAGAGCTCGATGAATGTTAGGGACCAAAAAAAAAAGTCACTACCAATCAACTTTAAATTGCCTGAAACGTACTCCTAACAGGTTTTTGGGGGAACAATTTTTTTTTTGACACAATGGTGTCACTACCGAAACGAAAACAAAATTTCTAAGTCCAGAGCTCGATGAATGTTAGGGACCAAAAAAAAAGTCACTATCAATCAACTTTAAATTGCCTGAAACGTACACTGTAACACTTTTCTGTAATTTCTACAGTAAAAATTTACAGTAACTTATTGTTCTGTCATTTTACAATGTTTAACTGCATTTTGCAATGCATCATGGGAAAAAATCATTACAGAAAGTTACTGCATTTTTCCACAGTAACATAATGTAGAAATTACAGTCAGTTTATATTCTACAGTAAAAATGTACAGTAATTTACTGTTCTGTCATTTTACAATGTTTAACTGTATTTTGCAATGCATCATGGGAAAAAAAATCATTACAGAAACTTACTGCATTTTTCCACAGTAACATATTGTAAGAATTACAGTCAGGTTATATTCTAACTGTAGAATGTAGTTTTACAGTAATATGTAAAGTATACATATTCATAATAATATCATTTATTTATACCACACTTTACATTTTTGGAAATCATAAAGTGCTTTACATGATGTGAACATCATCATCATTATCAGTCATCATCATCATAATTAATTTTATCCTACAACTTCTTGTTTATGCACTAAAAAATGCATTTAACTGTTTGAAAGGATTAAAAATGAAATTGAACACCAAATTCTGGGCCAGCGCGTCACCCCGAACGCGAACATATAACTCTCCTGACACACGGCCATACCGTTCTCCTTAATTGCCTAGGGTCCAATGTCAAGTTATTACGTGCAATAAAGTGATATATCTCAATAACTATACATCTTTAGAATCCGCCTTTTGGATATGTTGTACAGCTCGCTAAGGCGCACACGTGGATGTCTTGTTTGTCACGGTACGACACTCCTAAGTTGACCTTCTACACTTTCGGAAGGCTCATAGAGTCTTAAACCTTAAGACCATACCAAAGGACAAACTCAAAAAAAAAAAAGTGCCATACTGGGACAAACAAGACATCCATGCGTGCGTCTCAGCCAGCTCTACAACATATCCAAAAAGTGGACCCTAAGTCCTTATCGTATTCGAGATATTGAGCAAGATAGCGAAGCCGTAACCATAGCCAATTAAAGGATAATTAAATCATGATTTGATATCAGGGTTTGATCATTTCGACTTTTGGCATTATTTTACGTGTAGATTTAGGAAAAAAATATATCGGGGAAATCACGGGCCTGGAACACCCTAAAACCAACTAGGAAGTGGCCTTTTGAGGCACTTCCTGTTTTCCGAGAAAAATAAAACGTAAATATTTGGAATCAGCGTCATCATATTTGTCTAAAACCAGAGTCTCGAAGAAAAATACAATTTCTAAAAATTTAACGAGGGTTGACCTTTGCAGTCTTTTCGCTGACCTTTGAGCTTTATCAGTGTCAAAAAAAATCAGGGCTGGTGCCAAAATATCCTGCTTACTCTCAATATGGATGGAGAGAAGTTTTAGATTTTAAAAAAATATCTGGAGCGATTAGTTCCAGATTTTGTGCTAAATTTTGTGACAAAAGTCAACGTCCAATCTTTTTGGTGAGCTTTTGTATTTCCCAAGGTCCTAGAAAATCGAGACCTATTCCATTCAATTCAGCGTCCTTTTCTGAGTCAGAAAAAGTGTTTTTAAATTTAAAAATAAAATATTTTTAAAAAATGTGAGAAAAGCTAAACTTTGAACTATTTCAAAAATCTATAACTTCCCTATTAAACAATTCTAGACAATTGTGTAACCTACCGTTCGACTCAAAATCATCTAAATAAGAGGGTGGAAGGGTCAAAATAAAATAATAATAATAATAATATGTTTGTGAAAAAAGCTTCCAAGTTTATGAAACTTTAACGCTTGTTTAAACCACTTTATAAGGGTCATACAAAATCGAGACCTAGCCTATTCGATTCAGCGTCCTCTTTTGAGTCTGAAAACATGTTTTTTAATTTAAAAAAAATATTTTTGAAAAATGTGAGAAAAGCTTAACTTTGAACTATTTCAAAAATCTATAACTTCTTATTGCAGATCAGCTATTTTTTTTTTCTTCTCTTTCTTATATTATTTGACAATTTGGCCAATGTTTGACCAGTTTTTATAGTATAGTTTGTTGATTATTGTAATGCAGCAATGGTCTTTTTCTTTGATTTATTTTTATTTTTTAAGGTATTGAAATGGTTACTTAAAATGTCACTTTGATTGATTGATTGAATACTTTATTTAGAAAGACATGGTAAAAGTACATGGAAGTACAATTCACAATACAATACAATACAAGGTCCTCTAAACTGGATCGATGACTTCACTGTTATCTGGAGACCCCCACCAATATGTGGGGACCGCCCTGGGGGTCTCGACCCACAGGTTGAGAACCGCAGACATCCTTCATGCACAAGGCGGAGCTTGTTGGTTTTGAAGCACAGACCCCGGGAGGCAGAGTAACGGCTCTCGGCTGAGAGATTTGTTTTTCAAACCGTGGTGCTTTCTGTACTAAATAACAGGTAAGTTTAATTAGTTTATGGAATTAAAATGTTATACAAACACGGTCGTGCACTGTTACATGAACTAACACGTTCATGTAACCGTGCACGACCGTGTTTTAGCCATGGTTCACACGACGCTCGTCTTTTCACGAGCCTCATGGCCGGAACTTCAACCTGTTTTTTGCACTTTCAACGCGTACATCAACATAAATGTTCATACTTCAACTATAAAGTGCTTACCCCACGGCCACGAATGTTACAATTTTAATCGGGTGTGTCTAAGTACCCGCATCTTACGTATTGTTCAATAAAACGTATTTTAATCCGATCGGTGGCCATTTTCTTATAGTTCTAATGCATGTGTATAATGTAATACACCTCCCAACCGATGGTCGCGTAGTTGAAAGCATGCAGAAAACTCGGAGAAAATGGCCACCGATGGGATTAAAATGATTTTTATTGAACAATACAGAAGGTACGGATACTTACACCCCCCCGATTCAAATTGTAACATCCGTGGCTTTGGGGTAAGCGCTTTATATTTTAAATCTGAACGTTGATGTAGATGTACGGGTTGTAAATGTAGAAAACGTCATGATATGACGGTCATGTTTCAGGACTAACGGTATATCAACCGCTTTTACATGGAAAGCATGTGTTTGTACGATTTAATATAAATGGATGATGTTACAATGCGACCAGGAATCCTAAAACGTTAAAATGTGATTCAACGTGTTAGTTAGTAACATTAGCTCTTAAAGGAGAGCTAATGTTGGCCACATATCCCTTGGTGAGGCCACGTTTGTTTTGACTGTAATTAGTTTATCTATGAATCTTGTTTTGAGCCTACAGTACAAAGTAAAATAATTTAATTAATAGAGAAGTACAAATGGTACCAGTGGATCCTTAAAGAGAATTATATTATTGAGGATTTTAGTGTGCAGACAAATTTGGTAATCCGTTTTTTTAGTTTGTTTTGCTTTGCACACAGTAGCTAACAAAAGCAGGTAATGCATAACAGTGGTTCTCAAAGTGGAAACCAGAGACCCCCAGGGGTCATGGGGGGGTTCAGGTGGTCCCCAGCTACATTAGCAAATAGCATCAAAATCAGTTTAACAACTTAAACCCTATACATTTGCTTTTGAAAATAGCAGATCTACAAGCTCACAGTGCATTGCATGTGTTGTGTTGTGAGCATGTAGATCAGCTGTTAAACCAAGTGAACAAAATGTGTCTCGAGTCCTTGGCCAAGTACATACTAATTAGGGGTCCTTGACACGAAAATGTTTAAGAACCACTGATTTTGATTGATTGATTGATGTACTTTATTTAGTAAGAGATGAGAACAGTACATGACAGTACATAACAGTACATGGAAGTACAAATTCACAATACAAGGTCTACTAAACTGGAAAACTCATAAAGCACTAAGCTTGTTTAAAATGAGATCCCCATGCACACAAATCATGATGACATATAAGAGACAGACAGACAGATATACACACATACATATATATATATATATATATATATATATATATATATATATATATATATATATATATATATATATATATATATACAGACAGCTATAACATGAGTTCATTAGTCAGTTCTGCATTGAGTTCATCAGAAGAACTGAATGAATTATGAGCAATCTGATGAGTTAATATTACCTTTTTAATTTACTGTCGATGGCACAAATAATGTCTTATAATGTTTTTACTTTCTACTGTTACAGATGCTGAAAGTGCGCAGTGCAAAGACTGGTCAAGAAGAAGTGAAAAGGTGAAACCACTAGGAAAAAACAAATCTCTTCAGAGCCCAGAAATGTTTTTCTGCAAACAGTGTGCCCATGAGAGTAAAACCATAGTAGGTTTTATTTCACAGTAATGCGCCAAACTTCCTTTTTACCTGTGGTGCACCTGATTGTACCCGTGCATTCAGAAAGTTTGCAGCCTTTAAGTCTCACCTATACAGAGATCATAAGCAGTCTCACAGGAGGAGTGTTACAGACCAACACATTGGCACAACACTGATTTGTCAGATTGAATTTTGTCAGATCACCTTTACAAATCTTAAGAATTTCCTTAATCATTTGAAAGGCCATATACAAGAGGGCAGGAAAATAACATGTCCTTTTAGGGGTTGTGAGAAAACATTTGGTGTGAAATCCACATTTTCATCTCATGTTTCGAGGACACACAAAAACAGTTCAGCTGAGCATCTACATGATGAGGCAATGTTTCAACACCCATCCCAACTAGCACAGTTTGAAAACCCATCGCAAACTGAGAGTCAGCCCTCCACTTCTCTCACTGAGAGTGATGAACAGCCTGAGACCGGTGAACTTTATGATAGTGTAGATAAAGACCTCTTTTTAAAGAACTTGTCTTTGTTTTATTTGAAGCTTCAGGCTAAGCTACTTTTACCAGCGTCAGTTATTCAGACTATAATTGAAGAGGTCCAAGACATTCATGATGTTGTTCAGTCACATCTCTTTTCAAAGCTTAAAGAGAAATTGTCCGTGCTTGGGGTGCCTGACATGACGATTACAGATGTAATTGAAGAGCTTGCAAAAGATGACATTAAAAAAGGCCAACAACATTTTGCGTACAGATCAGCGTCGTAAGTCAGTGTTTAAAAACAGCTTCAATTATGTTCAACCTCTCCCCTTGTATCTATACAAATTTGTCAGGAAAAGAATGCTTTGCACAATATGTGCCAATAAAAGAAACTCTAACGTCCCTGTTTGAAAACGAGGGTTTCAAACAGCAGTATGAAAAGGCCCATTCTCGCCTCTCTACTCGTGATGTGTTCATGGATGTATGGGATGGACAGAATACTACTGACAATGTCTTATTTAAAAGTGAAACATCATCGTTTGCCTTGATCCTTTATCAAGATGCTTTTGAGGTCGCCAATCTGCTAGGATCAGGCCGAAAAAAACACAAGATACTGGCAGTGTATCTGACACTTAACATTTTGCCGGACAATAGATCAAATATTTATCACATGCATTCTCTGCAGGGAAAAAGGACATGTTATTTTCCTGCCCTCTAATATATGGCCTTTCAAATGATTAAGGAAATTCTTAAGATTGTAAATGTGATCTGACAAAATTCAATCTGACAAATCAGTGTTGTGCCAATGTGTTGGTCTGTAACACTCCTCCTGTGAGACTGCTTATGATCTCTGTATAGGTGAGACTTGAAAAGGAAGAGCTCAAATTCACTTGCAGACATGGCAAAAGGACCAGCTGACCAGTATGGCTGTGTGAGATGGCAGCCTGACTGTCCACCTGATGAAACTGAAGAGAGTCTCAAAGAGAAGCAGAGGGAAATGAAAGACATGTACAGCACCAAGGAGCCAAATGGGGCAGAGAGAGGACATTTGACTCAGTTAATGCAAGAAACCTACTACCTACAAAGAAAAAACATCAATGCCAGGCCAGCCCATCTCCTTCGATTTCTGAGCTGAAGAATGAGTGGCCATATCTGTTCACACCAAAGTTGCTGTACAGCCATTTCCAATTACTCACAGACAGTGGCATCCTGGATAAAATGGAGCAGGCTATGCACGAAAAAGAGAAGCTGATCCTTCGGTTTTTCCAGCAGAAGTCTAATGCTGATGAGGTCAAGCGCATCCTGGTGAAGTACGACCATGAAGAAAACTGTGACCCATCACCATGTGTGATCCTACTGCTGATGGCACACTTCAAGGAAGACCTAGATGGACTCATTTTGCAGGCAGATGTGAGTATGAAATTATCATATTTTAAAGCTTTTGACATTCATATTGTGTATTTTACAATCAGCCCACTCTGCTACAGTCAGGCAGGCGATAACGCAGCATTAAATGCTGAATGAACTGACCCTCAGGGACAGTTTCCACAGCAAGGTTGTCAGGCTGCTGAACAGGTGCTGAGCCCCTGCTTACGTCTCAATTATACTTGCATGTCAGTATTGAACGCTGAAAATAGCTGATCTAAGCTCAGAACGTGTGCATTGTGATGCATTCTGAGCGTGTAGATCTGCTATTTTTGGTGCATGACACTGATGTGCAACTAAGTATAAACCAGCCTTTAGATGCTGTGTCATTTTATACTGGCACAGCACTGTCATGTTTTGTTTTTACTTTAATTTTTATCCCACAATTTTGTAACCCTTATTTTCCACCCGGTGCCAATTTTCTAAGTGATCCTGGGCACTAGACTCTCCTCACCAGCCTAGGGAGGCCAGGGCCGAGCTCATGCCTCCTTCAATGCATGAGAGCCAACTGACCTTGTTGTCACCTGATAGGGGGGAGTTTCCCTGGACGTAGCGTGTGGAAGGAACACGTTATTCCAACCAGTTCCTTTCCCCTCCATCAGGCGCCCCGGCTGTCATGGGGGAGGCGTTATAGCCACCAGCATTAGTGCATGTTTTTGTGAGGGTATTAACTACCCTGAGAGACACGGGGAGAACATGCAAACTCCACACAGAGTAGGCCCTTTCGCCAATCCCACCTAGGGTATGGGCGCTGATGACGCGGAGGAGAAGACACGCCCACAGCGTCCCCGGCGGGAATCGAGCCCAGGACCTTCTAGCTGTGAGGTGACAGCGCTACCGACTGCAGGCGCTACCGTGCCCTCGCAGCAGCACTGTCATTTTATGTGACTATACTGTAGATGCACTCCATTCTCACCCACTTTTATATCTGCTGCCACGTGTTGTCTTTACTTGCACATGAGTCTGACGATGTCTTTATTTTGTATTTAATTTTGGTATATCTTTTAGTTTCATTTGATACTTGAATTCTGTTTTGTTGTTTGGCATTTTTTTCTTATTAATACAATTAATGTGTGGGTAGCTTGTACAAAAGATAGTTTCACTCTTGTACACCTGTAAACTTGTGTTATGCCCAAGTTGAAGCTGTTACCCTGACTACATATATGTTTTCTGTCTTTTAGGTGTTGGCAACAGCAGCAGATGTCGAAAGGACAATGAACCTTCCAGACTCTCCGCGTCTAATTGTCCTAGGTAGTGTATACAGTTTCTAATCTGTTTTAAAGCATTGCAGATACTAATACTAATGGAGGACATGTTTTAGTATGTGGAAAGCAACAGACAAACACTGTTAACATGCAAACCATATGTCTAATTATGTTTAGGTGATGTTATCACAGCCAATCAGTGGATGCTGAGCATTGAGGGGCAGGTCGTTGTGGCTCCACAAACCAACTTCCTGGCTGGAATGGCAGCTCTATGTACCAGAGGCACGCCTGCTACACTCTGGAGTTCATACAAAGGTACCTTTCTGCTTGAAGTAGAACCATCATGTGTAACTCGAAAGATGTGCTCTCTTGTAGAGCAGCTGTGAGTGCACCTTTTACATAAAGAGTATGTGATTTGTGATTGCAGATGTTTCATTGGGATCAACCCAACCACTGGCACCAAAACAACCAAGCTGCTCGGCCAAAAAAGTGGGAAGGTGAGAGAGAAGAGGAACAATTAGGTCTGTCCTCCCGTCGCCTCCCTCCTGAAGCGACTGATGGGACTTCAATTGGCTTTGAGTGTAAGTCATGTGCAAAGAATTTGGACCATTCTCTTGCCCACTATATGAATGAAATTCTTAATATGTTGCTTTGCCATCTTAGGTCATATTTTACACACAATAAAGCAGTACAGTTTTATAATTTAGTTTTTTTGATCTCTATCTCATGCTCTGATTTTAGGAGTTGTTCAGAAGAAAAGTGGTCTAGAACACTGTCTTCAGTTACACTTTATTTGTATTTATTTCTTTAAGAAAGGTTTCGATTAGCTGACCTTCATAGTTAACCGAAACATGTTTCTTCAAATACATCTTTAGTAAGTGAATATGGTGTGCACTTATTGACTTCTTTGGCTGTCATCTCCTGTGTAAGTAGTTGTGCAAAAGCAATACCTACTAGGTGTTGTTCAGAAAAGGGAAAGTCAACTAATGTAAGAAGAAAGGATCACAGGGCAGTTTCTGGATGTCACTACTCCCAAGGCCAATTACCTCCCCAGACCTGCCATCTAACTGTCCACACCTTTCCTCATCACCTGCCCCACCCATTCCCACAACTGTCCCCAATTCTCAGCCCTGTAGATACCTGAGCTTCTCTGCTTGTTTCCCACCTGCACCTCATAATCAGCATTCAATACTTATAGTGTTCTTTTTTGTGCCCTAACAGATGTTGCTGATTTCCAACCTTGTGTTCCATGGATACCTGCTGGTTAAGACCTCCTGCCTGAATGGATTTTGACATATGCCATCTCCTCAACAGAGGTTTTTGCCATTTGCCTTTGTTTTTGTTTGATGCCTCAAGACTGCCTCCATGTTTTTGGTTCCACGTCCATTTCTCCTGTTGGATGTTTGCACAAAGTTTGCAAAAGTTTGCACTTTTATCTTTGCACAGTGTATCTGACATGTGACATTTTGCTGTTCATGTACGGTTCAGATTTTTCAGTGGTTCTCAACCTTTTCAGCTGGTCGGGCTAGCGGTGGGTGAGCTAGATTGTGGGTACCAGTACACAGCATTGACAGTGGCTAACAGCACTGTCAATACTGTGTCTGGATCTGGCTTGCCTGCCGCTGACTCGATTGGCTGGGGAGGTTCATGTTTAAAATCTCAGTGGTTCTCAACCTTTTCTGGATCAGGGCCCCCATATGCGTGTGTGTCTGTGCGCGTGGTGGGGGGTGTTAGGCGTACCAGTATGGCCTATGGATATGTGATTATTGTAATGCAGACAGAAATGTCACATGATGTGTGAGACAGTGTCATAATCCATGTCTGCATGTGTATGGTACGTGTATGTCTGTATGGTTACATGGGTATGTCCTACGGGCCTTCTAAAGAAGCATGCAATTAAGAGAATCATTACTGACCCCTGACAGAGAAAAAAAATAAGTTTGCACTTGTAATATTGATGGTTTTACAGGTAAACAATCTTAATGTAAAAATGTTTAATAAATGTTTTATTGCAGATATGACTCTGGCTTTTATCTAACCGTTGAAGAGAATTTAATGCACTGATTAATTGGATTTAACACGAATTTGCATTTAACAATGAAATAACTGTAAAACAGATCTACAATAATAAATTGTATTAAGTATTTACAGCTATTACTGGCAGCAAAAGTTGCCAGTAAGTAGCTGTAAATGGATTTTACAATAACTTGTTGTAATTTAAATTACAGCAACGAACTGTAAAAATGTATACTGTAATTTACTGTAATTCTTTTTTACAGTAACAAACTGCAAAACACTTATACTCTGATTTACTGTAGTTCTTTTTTACTTAGATTTACTGTAGTTCTTTTTTACAGTAACTACAGTAGCTATTACAGTACTTTATTGGCAACTGTGCTGCCAGCTATTAACTGTAAATTCTACAGTCCAATTCGTTACAGTGTACTCCTAACAGGTTTTTGGGGGAACATTTTTTTTTTGACACAATGGTGTCACTACCAAAACGAAAAAAAAAAATCTAAGTCCAGAGCTCGATGAATGTTAGGGACCAAAAAAAAAGTCACTACCAATCAACTTTAAATTGCCTGAAACGTACTCCTAACAGGTTTTTGGGGGAACATTTTTTTTTGGCCTCCACACTTATTGATTTTTTCGGATTTAACTTCGTTTCGGTAGTGACACAATGGTGTCACAATAATGCCACTTGATTGAAGAGGATTATCTAGTCAATGTCATTTGCATTTGCGCTATGTTCACTTCCAATTCAATTAACTTGAATTATTGTATCCATTGTGCGTGAGGTAGACGCTACATAGCGGTAATGAGCTTGTGCTGTCCTGCTACTGCTGAAGGCCAGGCAATAGCTGGGCGTAAACAGAACCCAGCCGCACAATGAGACAGCAAACGGAACCTGATGCTGCACGAATAAAAGTCAACACACAGAAGAAACCACTCGTCTAATTTCTTCTAATTATAAAGTTTGGTATTTAACCTGGACATAAGCACTTAAAGGGATAGTTCACCCAAAAAATATCGATTAGCCACCCCATGGAGACTTGAATTCATGGATATTGTTTTGTTTTTGTCGCATTCCTAAGCCAATAATATGATAGATAATAATCGATAGAAAAAAAGTCATTTTGGGGGTGAACTATTCCTTTAAAACCCATAATGTTGAGTCCCTCAGGGCTCTATACTAATCCATTTTCTGTTTTCCGCTAGGTCGCATTGTGATGTTGTACCTTCAGTGTGGGCTGTGGTGGCGTTCAAACAGCAGACAATGACACTTCAAATCGTACTGCACATTACACCCAGTTTTGCCCCATATACATTATTTAACCATTTACTGGTTGTATCTGAGACCTTTTTAATGAGACATGTCCACTGTTTTTATGCCTTTATTTGACAGGACAGTAGGCTGACAGGAAATGGGGAGAGAGATGGGGAGTGACATGCAGCAAAGGCCGTCAGGATTGGGAGTCGAACCTGCGACGCGCTGTCAGGCTACATTGAGCCTAGGTGACATTTCTAGGTGAGCCCAGAAATGTCTACTGTTTTTGAATGAAACAAATTTAAGATTTTAAGTCCAGAGCTCGATGAATGTTAGGGACCAAAAAAAAAGTCACTACCAATCAACTTAAAATTGTTTGAAACGTACTCCTAACAGGTTTTTGGAGGATTATTATTTTTTTTGACACAATGGTGTCACTACCGAAACGAAAAAAAAATTACTAAGTCCAGAGCTCGATGAATGTTAGGGACCAAAAAAAAAGTCACTACCAATCAACTTTAAATTGCCTGAAACGTACTCCTAACAGGTTTTTGGGGGATTTTTTTTTTTTTGACACAATGGTGTCACTACCGAAACGAAAAAAAAATTACTAAGTCCAGAGCTCGATGAATGTTAGGGACCAAAAAAAAGTCACTACCAATCAACTTTAAATTGCCTGAAACGTACTCCTAACAGGTTTTTGGGGGAACAATGTTTTTTTTTACACAATGGTGTCACTACCGAAACGAAAAAAAAAATACTGTCCAGAGCTCGATGAATGTTAGGGACCAAAAAAAAAAGTCACTACCAATCAACTTTAAATTGCCTGAAACGTACTCCTAACAGGTTTTTGGGGGAACATTTTTTTTTTTTTACACAATGGTGTCACTACCGAAACGAAAAAAAAATGTCTAAGTCCAGAGCTCGATGAATGTTGAGGACCAAAAAAAAAGTCACTATCAATCAACTTTAAATTGCCTGAAACGTACTCCTAACAGGTTTTTGGGGGAACATTTTTTTTTTTACACAATGGTGTCACTACCAAAACGAAAAAAAAAAATATAAGTCCAGAGCTCGATGAATGTTAGGGACCAAAAAAAAAATCACTACCAATCAACTTTAAATTGCCTGAAACGTACTCCTAACAGGTTTTTGGGGGAACATTTTTTTTTTGACACAATGGTGTCACTACCAAAACGAAAAAAAAAAATCTAAGTCCAGAGCTCGATGAATGTTAGGGACCAAAAAAAAAGTCACTACCAATCAACTTTAAATTGCCTGAAACGTACTCCTAACAGGTTTTTGGGGGAACAATTTTTTTTTGGCCTCCACACTTATTGATTTTTTCGGATTTAACTTCGTTTCGGTAGTGACACAATGGTGTCACAATATTGCCACTTGATTGAAGAGGATTATCTAGTCAATGTCATTTGCATTTGCGCTATGTTCACTTCCAATTCAATTAACTTGAATTATTGTATCCATTGTGCGCGAGGTAGACGCTACATAGCGGTAATGAGCTTGTGCTGTCCTGCTACTGCTGAAGGCCAGGCAATAGCTGGGCGTAAACAGAACCCAGCCGCACAATGAGACAGCAAACGGAACCTGATGCTGCACGAATAAAAGTCAACACACAGAAGAAACCACTCGTCTAATTTCTTCTAATTATAAAGTTTGGTATTTAACCTGGACATCTAAGCACTTAAAGGGATAGTTCACCCAAAAAATATCGATTAGCCACCCCATGGAGACTTGAATTCATGGATATTGTTTTGTTTTTGTCGCATTCCTAAGCCAATAATATGATAGATAATAATCGATAGAAAAAAAGTCATTTTGGGGGTGAACTATTCCTTTAAAACCCATAATGTTGAGTCCCTCAGGGCTCTATACTAATCCATTTTCTGTTTTCCGCTAGGTCGCATTGTGATGTTGTACCTTCAGTGTGGGCTGTGGTGGCGTTCAAACAGCAGACAATGACACTTCAAATCGTACTGCACATTACACCCAGTTTTGCCCCATATACATTATTTAACCATTTACTGGTTGTATCTGAGACCTTTTTAATGAGACATGTCCACTGTTTTTATGCCTTTATTTGACAGGACAGTAGGCTGACAGGAAATGGGGAGAGAGATGGGGAGTGACATGCAGCAAAGGCCGTCAGGATTGGGAGTCGAACCTGCGACGCGCTGTCAGGCTACATTGAGCCTAGGTGACATTTCTAGGTGAGCCCAGAAATGTCTACTGTTTTTGAATGAAACAAATTTAAGATTTTAAGTCCAGAGCTCGATGAATGTTAGGGACCAAAAAAAAAGTCACTACCAATCAACTTAAAATTGCCTGAAACGTACTCCTAACAGGTTTTTGGGGGATTATTTTTTTTTTGACACAATGGTGTCACTACCGAAACGAAAAAAAAATTACTAAGTCCAGAGCTCGATGAATGTTAGGGACCAAAAAAAAAGTCACTACCAATCAACTTTAAATTGCCTGAAACGTACTCCTAACAGGTTTTTGGGGGAACATTTTTTTTTTTGACACAATGGTGTCACTACCGAAACCAAAAAAAAAATTCTAAGTCCAGAGCTCGATGAATGTTAGGGACCAAAAAAAAAGTCACTATCAATCAACTTTAAATTGCCTGAAACGTACTCCTAACAGGTTTTTGGGGGAACATTTTTTTTTTGACACAATGGTGTCACTACCAAAACGAAAAAAAAAAATCTAAGTCCAGAGCTCGATGAATGTTAGGGACCAAAAAAAAGTCACTACCAATCAACTTTAAATTGCCTGAAACGTACTCCTAACAGGTTTTTGGGGGAACAATGTTTTTTTTTACACAATGGTGTCACTACCGAAACGAAAAAAAAATTACTGTCCAGAGCTCGATGAATGTTAGGGACCAAAAAAAAAGTCACTACCAATCAACTTTAAATTGCCTGAAACGTACTCCTAACAGGTTTTTGGGGGAACAATGTTTTTTTTTACACAATGGTGTCACTACCGAAACGAAAAATAAATTACTGTCCAGAGCTCGATGAATGTTAGGGACAAAAAAAAAGTCACTACCAATCAACTTTAAATTGCCTGAAACGTACTCCTAACAGGTTTTTGGGGGAACAATGTTTTTTTTTACACAATGGTGTCACTACCGAAACGAAAAAAAAATTACTGTCCAGAGCTCGATGAATGTTAGGGACCAAAAAAAAAGTCACTACCAATCAACTTTAAATTGCCTGAAACGTACTCCTAACAGGTTTTTGGGGGATTTTTTTTTTTTTTGACACAATTAGGGATGTCCGATATTATCGGCCTCCCGATATTATCGGCCGATATTAGCATAAAAATTGATATCGGGAAAATATCGGTATCGGTTTTTGAAAAAAAAAAAAAAAATTTTTTTTTTTTTTTTTTTTTTTTGCTTTTTAAATAAGTTACAGGAGTTCTTACTGTATATGGTGTGTGTGATATGACATTTGAGCTTACCCTAATCACAATAATCCCCGCATATATCGGTATCGGTTGATATCGGTATCGGTAATTGAGAGTTGGACAATATCGGTATATCGGTTATCGGTAAAAAAGCCAATATCGGACAACCCTAGACACAATGGTGTCACTACCGAAACGAAAAAAAAAATACTAAGTCCAGAGCTCGATGAATGTTAGGGACCAAAAAAAAGTCACTACCAATCAACTTTAAATTGCCTGAAACGTACTCCTAACAGGTTTTTGGGGGAGCAATGTTTTTTTTTACACAATGGTATCACTACCGAAACGAAAAAAAAATTACTGTCCAGAGCTCGATGAATGTTAGGGACCAAAAAAAAAAGTCACTACCAATCAACTTTAAATTGCCTGAAACGTACTCCTAACAGGTTTTTGGGGGAACAATTTTTTTTTTGACACAATGGTGTCACTACCGAAACGAAAACAAAATTTCTAAGTCCAGAGCTCGATGAATGTTAGGGACCAAAAAAAAAGTCACTATCAATCAACTTTAAATTGCCTGAAACGTACTCCTAACAGGTTTTTGGGGGAACATTTTTTTTTTGACACAATGGTGTCACTACCAAAACGAAAAAAAAAAATTCTAAGTCCAGAGCTCGATGAATGTTAGGGACCAAAAAAAAAGTCACTACCAATCAACTTTAAATTGCCTGAAACGTACTCCTAACAGGTTTTTGGGGGAACAATTTTTTTTTGGACTCCACACTTATTGATTTTTTCGGATTTAACTTCGTTTCGGTAGTGACACAATGGTGTCACAATAATGCCACTTGATTGAAGAGGATTATCTAGTCAATGTCATTTGCATTTGCGCTATGTTCTCTTCCAATTCAATTAACTTGAATTATTGTATCCATTGTGCGTGAGGTAGACGCTACATAGCGGTAATGAGCTTGTGCTGTCCTGTTACTGCTGAAGGCCAGGCAATAGCTGGGCGTAAACAGAACCCAGCCGCACAATGAGACAGCAAACGGAACCTGATGCTGCACGAATAAAAGTCAACACACAAAAGAAACCACTCGTCTAATTTCTTCTAATTATAAAGTTTGGTATTTAACCTGGACATCTAAGCACTTAAAGGGATAGTTCACCCAAAAAATATCGATTAGCCACCCCATGGAGACTTGAATTCATGGATATTGTTTTGTTTTTGTCGCATTCCTAAGCCAATAATATGATAGATAATAATCGATAGAAAAAAAGTCATTTTGGGGGTGAACTATTCCTTTAAAACCCATAATGTTGAGTCCCTCAGGGCTCTATACTAATCCATTTTCTGTTTTCCGCTAGGTCGCATTGTGATGTTGTACCTTCAGTGTGGGCTGTGGTGGCGTTCAAACAGCAGACAATGACACTTCAAATCGTACTGCACATTACACCCAGGTTTGCCCCATATACATTATTTAACCATTTACTGGTTGTATCTGAGACCTTTTTAATGAGACATGTCCACTGTTTTTATGCCTTTATTTGACAGGACAGTAGGCTGACAGGAAATGGGGAGAGAGATGGGGAGTGACATGCAGCAAAGGCCGTCAGGATTGGGAGTCGAACCTGCGACGCGCTGTCAGGCTACATTGAGCCTAGGTGACATTTCTAGGTGAGCCCAGAAATGTCTACTGTTTTTGAATGAAACAAATTTAAGATTTTAAGTCCAGAGCTCGATGAATGTTAGGGACCAAAAAAAAAGTCACTACCAATCAACTTAAAATTGCCTGAAACGTACTCCTAACAGGTTTTTGGGGGATTTTTTTTTTTTTGACACAATGGTGTCACTACCGAAACGAAAAAAAAATTACTAAGTCCAGAGCTCGATGAATGTTAGGGACCAAAAAAAAAGTCACTACCAATCAACTTTAAATTGCCTGAAACGTACTCCTAACAGGTTTTTGGGGGAACATTTTTTTTTTTGACACAATGGTGTCACTACCGAAACGAAAAAAAAAATTCTAAGTCCAGAGCTCGATGAATGTTAGGGACCAAAAAAAAAGTCACTATCAATCAACTTTAAATTGCCTGAAACGTACTCCTAACAGGTTTTTGGGGGAACATTTTTTTTTTGACACAATGGTGTCACTACCAAAACGAAAAAAAAAAATCTAAGTCCAGAGCTCGATGAATGTTAGGGACCAAAAAAAAGTCACTACCAATCAACTTTAAATTGCCTGAAACGTACTCCTAACAGGTTTTTGGGGGAACAATGTTTTTTTTTACACAATGGTGTCACTACCGAAACGAAAAAAAAATTACTGTCCAGAGCTCGATGAATGTTAGGGACCAAAAAAAAAGTCACTACCAATCAACTTTAAATTGCCTGAAACGTACTCCTAACAGGTTTTTGGTGGAACAATTTTTTTTTTGACACAATGGTGTCACTACCGAAACTAAAAAAAAATGTCTAAGTCCAGAGCTCGATGAATGTTAGGGACCAAAAAAAAAGTCACTATCAATCAACTTTAAATTGCCTGAAACGTACTCCTAACAGGTTTTTGGGGGAATTTTTTTTTTTGACACAATGGTGTCACTACCGAAACGAAAAAAAAAATTCTAAGTCCAGAGCTCGATGAATGTTAGGGACCAAAAAAAAGTCACTACCAATCAACTTTAAATTGCCTGAAACGTACTCCTAACAGGTTTTTGGGGGAACAATGTTTTTTTTTACACAATGGTGTCACTACCGAAACGAAAAAAAAATTACTGTCCAGAGCTCGATGAATGTTAGGGACCAAAAAAAAAGTCACTACCAATCAACTTTAAATTGCCTGAAACGTACTCCTAACAGGTTTTTGGGGGAACAATTTTTTTTTGGCCTCCACACTTAGGGACCAGTCGAAATTTAGAGAAGGGGGGGTATGGAGGAAAATAGGGGAGGGTCATGCCTTTTTAATTTTGGTCTAAGGGAGGGTCAGCTAATTTTACTTTGAATCCAAGGGAGGGTCATGCAATTTTGAATTGATGAAATAGTCCGTTTTTTATATACCTTTTAAGTACAGCAAAACAGTGGTCAATGACCCCTCTCTATTTCAAATGATACAAAGAATTCAAATCAAGTAACACCGTGGTCTATTTAGAATCCATGACAGTCATTAACAAGCCATCAACGCACTGCGAGTGTGAACGACCCAGTCAAATCTATTCAGCGTCTTGACGATCGTGTTTGAACAATTAAGCAAAATCCATTCTGCTACCACTACTGTCTACAGTGCATTTAGCAAGACTGACTACAGCAATGTTCTAAATATTAAGTATTTAAGTAGCCTTAGATAAAGACTCTCGCAGATGTATTTTATCGATTTTGAAATCCTTTTATAACTCTACGAGAGTTGTATCTACCACCCCACCCCCCAAGATTGCCCTGAAATGTCAGCTCCAAAGCCTGTACTTCTCCAAACATGTACAAATGCTAAATATAATGTACTGACCCGCTTGCCCCAAATGTTAACTTGGTGTCCGTTGTATTTGTGTAATGTATTAGTCCATATTTTCCAATAAATAGGTGTTTTGTTCCCGTCTGTGGCCGAACGCCATTTTCCTCCCTCGTTTACTTCCTGTTTACATTGAGTGTAATTCCGGATTTCACCAGATGCGCCCCGTCACCACCGCCCATTGGGAACCTCCGACAGAATTGGCCACAGACGGGATCAAAACACTTATTTATTGAAAGATATGGACTAATACATGGCACAAACACGCCTTACACCGAGTTAACATTTAGCATTTGTACATGTTGGGAGAAGTACGGTCTTTGGAGCTGACATTTCACAGCAATCTGGGGGGTGGTAGGTAGATAAGACTCTCGTACATGTTAAAATCGATAAAATACATCTGCGAGTTTTCTTTTTAATCTATATTAGATAAAGAGCGAGAGGATATGAACAGTATAATTATTTTTCATCCACAAGTACCTACTGTATCTGTCTCAAAATAAGACGGATCACTGATTGTCTGCGCTTCTCTGTGTGAGTCTGCTCTTGTTGAATGGACAATGGACATGTGAGTGCAGTGCGTGCGCCCGGCAGGGTTATAGGTTTCGATTGGACACTTCGTTGCGCGCTGTATCCCTTATTTTTAACTCTATGGCTGTATCGCGTACCGAAAATAGACGATCTACAAGCTCACAATGCTTGGTGCTGGGACGCATTGTGAGCTTGTAGATCGGCTATAATTCTGTGCGTGACACAGCGCTTGATTAGTATATTCAAGCTTTACTGGAGATGCGGCGTTTAGAGAGTAAGAAAGGGCACATCTCTTAGCCTTGAATGCTGCCTTCGAGTAGGGCATTTGCGTTTTTTTCACCATTTATTTTTCACCATAATAAATGCTGCATTCATGGTCTGGAGAGGGCACCTTTTTTACCAAGGGGTAAAAGGGCAGGGGCTCAAGCCCCCTTTCATGTCTATAGTGTGCACGTGCATGGTTCTCTAATCAATGTGAAAAGCAAAACATTGGACATATCAGTTTTAAATGTCATGTTGTATTTGATGGGGAGGGTTAGGGGTGTCAAGAATTTCACAATACAATACATGTTGGGCATGATATCTATATGATATATTATACAGCAAGTGTTCTCTATTGATGATGCGTCGCAAGCAGTGCTGAGCGCTACTTTGAAAAACCCAGACGGGCGGTGCTAAAATCAACTCTCTCTGAAAACTCGTTCCTTCTATCAGGATGGGTAGTTTTTGTGTAAATCGTCGGACTGTGGATCCGTGCGCTCCGTAGTATGCGGGATCGAATCCCACTCCAGTCAGTACTTTTCCGCGATGAACGTTACTTCTTGCGGTCAATTTATTTACTCGAAGTTAAGGTTAGGAATAAGATTAGGGTATAATAGACATCATTTTACTGAGGTAAATGTCATTGATATTTTTAGGGGAGGGTCATTCTTTTTTTTTTAATCACTTGGGGAGGGTCATCGATTTTTTTTCCCATTCAGAGGGAGGGTCATGGCATTTTAAATTAGGGCACATATATTTCCTCCATACCCCCCCTTCTGTAAATTTCGACTAGTCCCTTATTGATTTTTTCGGATTTAACTTCGTTTCGGTAGTGACACAATGGTGTCACAATAATGCCACTTGATTGAAGAGGATTATCTAGTCAATGTCATTTGCATTTGCGCTATGTTCACTTCCAATTCAATTAACTTGAATGATTGTATCCATTGTGCGTGAGGTAGACGCTACATAGCGGTAATGAGCTTGTGCTGTCCTGTTACTGCTGAAGGCCAGGCAATAGCTGGGCGTAAACAGAACCCAGCCGCACAATGAGACAGCAAACGGAACCTGATGCTGCACGAATAAAAGTCAACACACAGAAGAAACCACTCGTCTAATTTCTTCTAATTATAAAGTTTGGTATTTAACCTGGACATCTAAGCACTTAAAGGGATAGTTCACCCAAAAAATATCGATTAGCCACCCCATGGAGACTTGAATTCATGGATATTGTTTTGTTTTTGTCGCATTCCTAAGCCAATAATATGATAGATAATAATCGATAGAAAAAAAGTCATTTTGGGGGTGAACTATTCCTTTAAAACCCATAATGTTGAGTCCCTCAGGGCTCTATACTAATCCATTTTCTGTTTTCCGCTAGGTCGCATTGTGATGTTGTACCTTCAGTGTGGGCTGTGGTGGCGTTCAAACAGCAGACAATGACACTTCAAATCGTACTGCACATTACACCCAGGTTTGCCCCATATACATTATTTAACCATTTACTGGTTGTATCTGGGACCTTTTTAATGAGACATGTCCACTGTTTTTATGCCTTTATTTGACAGGACAGTAGGCTGACAGGAAATGGGGAGAGAGATGGGGAGTGACATGCAGCAAAGGCCGTCAGGATTGGGAGTCGAACCTGCGACGCGCTGTCAGGCTACATTGAGCCTAGGTGACATTTCTAGGTGAGCCCAGAAATGTCTACTGTTTTTGAATGAAACAAATTTAAGATTTTAAGTCCAGAGCTCGATGAATGTTAGGGACCAAAAAAAAAGTCACTACCAATCAACTTAAAATTGCCTGAAACGTACTCCTAACAGGTTTTTGGGGGAACAATTTTTTTTTTGACACAATGGTGTCACTACCGAAACGAAAAAAAAATTACTAAGTCCAGAGCTCGATGAATGTTAGGGACCAAAAAAAAAGTCACTACCAATCAACTTTAAATTGCCTGAAACGTACTCCTAACAGGTTTTTGGGGGATTATTATTTTTTTGACACAATGGTGTCACTACCGAAACGAAAAAAAAATTACTAAGTCCAGAGCTCGATGAATGTTAGGGACCAAAAAAAAAGTCACTACCAATCAACTTTAAATTGCCTGAAACGTACTCCTAACAGGTTTTTGGGGGATTTTTTTTTTTTTTGACACAATGGTGTCACTACCAAAACGAAAAAAAAATGACTAAGTCCAGAGCTCGATGAATGTTAAGGACCAAAAAAAAAGTCACTACCAATCAACTTTAAATTGCCTGAAACGTACTCCTAACAGGTTTTTGGGGGAACAATTTTTTTCACCATTGGGTCACTACCGAAACGAAGGTTTGTCACTACCGAAACGAAAGTTAAATCCGAAAAAAATCACTAATTGTAACATTCATCGAGCTCTGGACTTAGTACATTTTTTTTTCACCATTGGGTCACTACCGAAACGAAAGTTTGTCACTATCGAAACGAAAGTTAAATCCGAAAAAAATCACTAAGTGTAACATTCATCGAGCTCTGGACTTAGTACATTTTTTTTTCACCATTGGGTCACTACCGAAACAAAAGTTTGTCACTACCGAAACGAAAGTTAAATCCAAAAAAATCACTAAGTGTGGAGGCCAAAATCGTCCCCCCAAAAACCTGTTAAGAGTACGTTTCAGGCAATTTAGAGTTGATTGGTAGTACTTTGTAGTGACTTTTTTTTTCACCATTGGGTCACTACCGAAACGAAAGTTTGTCACTACCGAAACGAAAGTTAAATCCGAAAGAATCACTAAGTGTGGAGGCCAAAATCGTCCCCCCAAAAGCCTGTTAAGAGTACGTTTCAGGCAATTTAGAGTTGATTGGTAGTACTTTGTAGTGACTTTTTTTTTTCACCATTGGGTCACTACCGAAACGAAAGTTTGTCACTATTCCGAAACAAAAGTTAAATCCGAAAAAAATCACTAAGTGTAACATTCATCGAGCTCTGGACTTAGTAAATTTTTTTTTCACCATTGGGTCACTACCGAAACGAAAGTTTGTCACTACCGAAACCAAAGTTAAATCCGAAAAAATCACTAAGTGTGGAGGCCACAATCGTCCCCCCAAAAACCTGTTAGGAGTACGTTTCAGGCAATTTAGAGTTGATTGGTAGTACTTTGTAGTGACTTTTTTTTTCACCTTTGGGTCACAACCGAAACGACAGTTTGTCACTACCGAAAAAAATATTAAATCCGAAAAAATCACTAAGTGTAACATTCATCGAGCTTTGGACTTAGTACATTTTTTTTCAGCATTGGGTCACTACCGAAACGAAAGTTTGTCACTACCGAAACGAAAGTTAAATCCGAAAAAATCACTAAGTGTGGAGGCCAAAATCGTCCCCCTAAAAACCTGTTAGGAGTACGTTTCAGGCAATTTAGAGTTGATTGGTAGTACTTTGTAGTGACTTTTTTTTTTCACCATTTGGTCACTACCGAAACGAAAGTTTGTCACTACCGAAACGAAAGTTAAATCCGAGAAAATCACTAAGTGTAACATTCATCGAGCTCTGGACTTAGTACATTTTTTTTTTCACCATTGGGTCACTACCGAAACGAAAGTTTGTCACTACCGAAACGAAAGTTAAATCCGAAAAAAATCACTAAGTATAACATTCATCGAGCTCTGGACTTAGTACATTTTTTTTTCACCATTGGGTCACTACCGAAACAAAAGTTTGTCACTACCGAAACGAAAGTTAAATCCGAAAAAATCACTAAGTATAACATTCATCGAGCTCTGGACTTAGTACATTTTTTTTCACCATTGGGTCACTACCGAAACGAAAGTTTGTCACTACCGAAACGAAAGTTAAATCCGAAAAAATCACTAAGTGTGGAGGCCAAAATCGTCCCCCCAAAAACCTGTTAGGAGTACGTTTCAGGCAATTTAGAGTTGATTGGTAGTACTTTGTAGTGACTTTTTTTTCACCTTTGGGTCACAACCGAAACGAAAGTTTGTCACTACCGAAACAAAAGTTAAATCCGAAAAAATCACTAAGTGTAACATTCATCGAGCTTTGGACTTAGTACATTTTTTTCAGCATTGGGTCACTACCGACACGAAAGTTTGTCACTACCGAAACGAAAGTTAAATCCGAAAAAATCACTAAGTGTGGAGGCCAAAATCGTCCCCCCAAAAACCTGTTAGGAGTACGTTTCAGGCAATTTAGAGTTGATTGGTAGTACTTTGTAGTGACTTTTTTTTTCACCATTGGGTCACTACCGAAACGAAAGTTTGTCACTACCGAAACGAAAGTTAAATCCGAAAAAATTACTAAGTATAACATTCATCGAGCTCTGGACTTAGTACATTTTTTTTCACCATTGGGTCACTACCGAAACGAAAGTTTGTCACTACCGAAACGAAAGTTAAATCCGAAAAAATCACTAAGTGTGGAGGCCAAAATCGTCCCCCCAAAAACCTGTTAGGAGTACGTTTCAGGCAATTTAGAGTTGATTGGTAGTACTTTTTAGTGACTTTTTTTTTTCACCATTGGGTCACTACCGAAACGAAAGTTTGTCACTACCGAAACGAAAGTTTGTCACTACCGAAACGAAAGTTAAATCCGAAAGAATCACTAAGTGTGGAGGCCAAAATCGTCCCCCCAAAAACCTGTTAAGAGTACGTTTCAGGCAATTTAGAGTTGATTGGTAGTACTTTGTAGTGACTTTTTTTTTCACCATTGGGTCACTACCGAAACGAAAGTTTGTCACTATTCCGAAACGAAAGTTAAATCCGAAAAAAATCACTAAGTGTAACATTCATCGAGCTCTGGACTTAGTACATTTTTTTTTCACCATTGGGTCACTACCGAAACGAAAGTTTGTCACTACCGAAACGAAAGTTAAATCCGAAAAAATCACTAAGTGTGGAGGCCACAATCGTCCCCCCAAAAACCTGTTAGGAGTACGTTTCAGGCAATTTAGAGTTGATTGGTAGTACTTTGTAGTGACTTTTTTGGTCCCTAACACCACAAATGGTTTACATACTCTTTACGAATGTCTTACGCATCATTTGCTTAACATGAATGATAATTCTAGTAATTGTTTGGTGTCTGCATTCATGAAAGCCAGGTAGTTTGCAACAGGTAAGGAGAAAGTCCACATTAACAGACAGTCATAAATTATGAACTGTCTTCACTTTACTGTAGGGCACATAATAACATGTACAAAGGATTTATAGATATTTTAGGAATGTTTTACAAAGCATGTTAAACATGAACAAACACATTAACAGACAGTTGTAAATGATGAACTGTCTTCACTTTACTATAGGGCACATAATAACATGTACTAAGGATTTATAGATACTTTAGGAATGTTTAACAAAGCATATGTTAAACATGAACAAGCTACCAATAGCTTGTACATATTATGTAACATCAGTTACAAATGATTTAATAATCATTTACAGATGTATTATACATGGCTTATTCATGAATAGTTACTAATACCTTTATAGAGGATTTGTAACTGTAGTTATAAAGGTTTTAGTAATCATTTACGAATGTCAATAAACAGGTTGTTAATGATTTGTTAATAGTCTACAAACTGCTTATAAACGTTTATAAATGCTTTAGAATGGGTCGTTACAAATGATTTAATAATCTTTTACAGATGTATATAAATGGCTTATTCATGAATAGTTCACTACTGACTAATACTTTACAAATGATTTGTAACTGTAGTTATAAAGGTTTTAGTAATCATTTAGGAATGTCAACAAACAGGTTGTTAATGATTTGTTAATAGTCTACAAACTACTTATAAACGTTTATAAATGCTTTATATCGGGTCATTATTGTAAAGTGCTACCGACTTTTCTTTTGGTCCCTAACATTCATCGAGCTCTGGACTTAGTACATTTATTTTTTCACCATCTACCGAAACGAAAGTTGGTCACTACCGAAACGAAGTTAAATCCGAAAAAATCACTAAGTGTGGAGGCCAAAATCGTCCCCCCAAAAACCTGTTAGGAGTATGTTTCAGGCAATTTAGAGTTGATTGGTAATTTTCGTTTCGGTAAAATTTATTTTACCGAAACGAAAGTTAAATCCGAAAAAATCACTAAGTGTGGAGGCCAAAATCGTCCCCCCGAAAACCTATTAGGAGTACGTTTCAGGCAATTTAGAGTTGATTGGTAGTACTTTGTAGTGACTTTCTTTTTGGTCCCTAACATTAATCGAGCTCTGGACTTAGTAAATTTATTTTTTCACCATCTACCGAAACGAAAGTTGGTCACTACCGAAACGAAAGTTAAATCCGAACAAATCACAAAGTGTGGAGGCCAAAATCGAATTTGAAGGTTTTTGATGTCCTGGGACATCAAAAAAACACAAAAACACACTTTCACCTAGAAACTCCATTCACAGTTCAAAAATTCCACCTTACTGTGGACATGCATGCTTGAGATTTTTTCTTTGAAATCATTTGTAGTTTGGGAGGTATTTAACTTTAAGCGCCCCATGCATTGTGGATGCGGCAAAGGGAAACGAGTACAGGCTACTAATCCTACATACTTACTGCTAGTAACCCCATTCATACTTTAAAATGTTCATCTTACTGTGGACATGTTTGCCTGAAAAGGAATCTTTGAAATGTTTAATAGTTTTAGAATTGTACTCCTTTAAAAGTTCAGAGATTTATAATGGAGGTCGATGGAAGAATTTGGGACCTCAAAAAAACACTTTCACCTAGAAACTCCATTCACAGTTCAAAAAATCCACCTTACTGTGGATATGCATGCTTGAGATTTTTTTATTTGAAATCATTTGTAGTTTGGGAGATACGTAACTTTAAGCGCCCCATGCATTGTGGATGCGGCAAAGGGAAACGAGTACAGGCAACTAATCCTACATACTTACTGCTAGTAACCCCATTCATACTTTAAAATGTTCATCTTACTGTGGACATGTTTGCCTGAAAAGGAATCTTTGAAATGTTTAATAGTTTTAGAATTGTACTCCTTTAAAAGTTCAGAGATTTATAATAGTGACTTTTTTTTTCACCATTGGGTCACTACCGAAACGAAAGTTTGTCACTACCGAAACGAAAGTTAAATCCGAGAAAATCACTAAGTGTAACATTCATCGAGCTCTGGACTTAGTACATTTTTTTTTCACCATTGGGTCACTACTGAAACGAAAGTTTGTCACTATCGAAACGAAAGTTAAATAGAAAAAAATCACTAAGTGTAACATTCATCGAGCTCTGGACTTAGTACATTTTTTTTTCACCATTGGGTCACTACCGAAACGAAAGTTAAATCCAAAAAAATCACTAAGTGTGGAGGCCAAAATCGTCCCCCCAAAAACCTGTTAAGAGTACGTTTCAGGCAATTTAGAGTTGATTGGTAGTACTTTGTAGTGACTTTTTTTTTCACCATTGGGTCACTACCGAAACGAAAGTTTGTCACTACCAAAACGAAAGTTTAAGTATAACATTCATCGAGCTCTGGACTTAGTACATATTTTTTAAGCATTGGGTCACTACCGAAACGAAAGTTTGTCACTACCGAAACGAAAGTTAAATACGAAAAAAATCACTAAGTGTAACATTCATCGAGCTCTGGACTTAGTACATTTTTTTTTCACCATTGGGTCACTACCGAAACGAAAGTTTGTCACTACGGAAACGAAAGTTAAATCCGAAAAAAAATCACTAAGTGTAACATTCATCGAGCTCTGGACTTAGTACATTTTTTTTTCACCATTGGGTCACTACCGAAACGAAAGTTTGTCACTATCGAAACGAAAGTTAAATCCGAAAAAAATCACTAAGTGTAACATTCATCGAGCTCTGGACTTAGTACATTTTTTTTTCACCATTGGGTCACTACCGAAACAAAAGTTTGTCACTACCGAAACCAAAGTTAAATCCAAAAAAATCACTAAGTGTGGAGGCCAAAATCGTCCCCCCAAAAACCTGTTAAGAGTACGTTTCAGGCAATTTAGAGTTGATTGGTAGTACTTTGTAGTGACTTTTTTTTTCACCATTGGGTCACTACCGAAACGAAAGTTTGTCACTACCAAAACGAAAGTTTAAGTATAACATTCATCGAGCTCTGGACTTAGTACATTTTTTTTAAGCATTGGGTCACTACCGAAACGAAAGTTTGTCACTACCGAAACGAAAGTTAAATACGAAAAAAATCACTAAGTGTAACATTCATCGAGCTCTGGACTTAGTACATTTTTTTTTCACCATTGGGTCACTACCGAAACGAAAGTTTGTCACTACGGAAACGAAAGTTAAATCCGAAAAGAAATCACTAAGTGTAACATTCATCGAGCTCTGGACTTAGTACATTTTTTTTTCAACATTGGGTCACTACCGAAACAAAAGTTTGTCACTACCGAAACGAAAGTTAAATCCGAAAAAATCACTAAGTATAACATTCATCGAGCTCTGGACTTAGTACATTTTTTTTCACCATTGGGTCACTACCGAAGCGAAAGTTTGTCACTACCGAAACGAAAGTTAAATCCGAAAAAATCACTAAGTGTGGAGGCCAAAATCGTCCCCCCAAAAACCTGTTAGGAGTACGTTTCAGGCAATTTAGAGTTGATTGGTAGTACTTTGTAGTGACTTTTTTTTTCACCTTTGGGTCACAACCGAAACGAAAGTTTGTCACTACCGAAACAAAAGTTAAATCCGAAAAAATCACTAAGTGTAACATTCATCGAGCTTTGGACTTAGTACATTTTTTTTTCAGCATTGGGTCACTACCGAAACGAAAGTTTGTCACTACCGAAACGAAAGTTAAATCCGAAAAAATTACTAAGTATAACATTCATCGAGCTCTGGACTTAGTACATTTTTTTTCACCATTGGGTCACTACCGAAACGAAAGTTTGTCACTACCGAAACGAAAGTTAAATCCGAAAAAATCACTAAGTGTGGAGGCCAAAATCGTCCCCCCAAAAACCTGTTAGGAGTACGTTTCAGGCAATTTAGAGTTGATTGGTAGTACTTTGTAGTGACTTTTTTTTCACCATTGTGTCACTACCGAAACGAAAGTTTGTCATTACCGAAACGAAAGTTAAATCCGAAAAAATCACCAAGTGTGGAGGCCAAAATCGTCCCCCCAAAAACCTGTTAGGAGTACGTTTCAGGCAATTTAGAGTTGATTGGTAGTACTTTGTAGTGACTTTTTTTTTCACCATTGGGTCACTACCGAAACGAAAGTTAAATCCGAAAAAAATCACTAAGTGTAACATTCATCGAGCTCTGGACTTAGTACATTTTTTTTTCACCATTGGGTCACTACCGAAACGAAAGTTTGTCACTACCGAAACGAAAGTTAAATCCGAAAAAAATCACTAAGTGTAACATTCATCGAGCTCTGGACTTAGTACATTTTTTTTTCACCATTGGGTCACTACCGAAACAAAAGTTTGTCACTACCGAAACGAAAGTTAAATCCAAAAAAATCACTAAGTGTGGAGGCCAAAATCGTCCCCCCAAAAACCTGTTAAGAGTACGTTTCAGGCAATTTAGAGTTGATTGGTAGTACTTTGTAGTGACTTTTTTTTCACCATTGGGTCACTACCGAAACGAAAGTTAAATCCGAAAGAATCACTAAGTGTGGAGACCAAAATCGTCCCCCTAAAAACCTGTTAAGAGTACGTTTCAGGCAATTTAGAGTTGATTGGTAGTACTTTGTAGTGACTTTTTTTGGTCCCTAACATTCATCGAGCTCTGGACTTACTACATTTATTTTTTCACCATTGGGTCACTACCGAAACGAAAGTTAAATAATAAGTGAAGCAAAAGACGCTGGTATGGAACTCCTGGTTTACTGGGATGGGGTTCAATTCCCTGCGGTGTCTGCTGATTGCAGGTTAAAAGTGGGATAAAAATTTAAAAAAAAAAAAAAACACCAGAAAACCTGTAACTCTCAGCCAGCAGCATAGCTCAACTGGTAGAGCGTCTGTCCAATAACATGACTTGACTTGAGTGGGTTCGATTCCCACTCTAGTCAAGTGTCCCCGGTAACTTGGGGCAACGGATAAATTGACTGATATCCTTAGTGATGCTTCCCTTTGCAGACTAACTTCTAGAAAAACAAGTTAAAACCACCAGGAAATCTGTAGTTAAAACCACCAGGAAACCTGTAACTCTCAGCCAACAGCATAGCTCAACTGGTAGAGCGTCTGTCCAATAACTTGACTTGACTTGACTTGAGTGGGATCGATTCCCACTCGAGTCAAGTGTCCCCGGTAACTTGGGGCAACGGATAAATTAACTGATATCCTTAGTGATGCTTCCCTTTGCAGACTAACTTCTAGTCCCCAAGTTACCGGGGACACTTGACTAGAGTGGGAATCGAACCCACTCAAGTCAAGTCATGTTATTGGACAGACGCTCAACCAGTTGAGCTATGCTGTTGGCTGAGAGTTACAGGTTTCCTGGTGGTTTTAACTTACAGATTTCCTGCAGGTTTTAACTTGTTTTTCTAGAAGTTAGTCTGCAAAGGGAAGCATCACTAAGGATATCAGTCAATTTATCCGTTGCCCCAAGTTACCGGGGACACTTGACTTGAGTGGGAATCGAACCCACTCAAGTCAAGTCAAGTCATGTTATTGGACAGACGCTCTACCAGTTGAGCTATGCTGTTGGCTGAGAGTTACAGGTTTCCTGGTGGTTTTAACTTGTATTTCTAGAAGTTAGTCTGCAAAGGGAAGCATCAGTAAGGATAACAGTCAATTTATCCGTTGCCCCAAGTTACCGGGAACACTTGACTCGAGTGGGAATCGAACCAACTCAAGTCAAGTCATGTTATCGGACAGACGCTCTACCAGTTGAGCTAAGCTGTTGGCTGAGTTACAGGTTTCCTGGTGTTTTTAACTTGTTTTTCTAGAAGTTAGTCTGCAAAGGGAAGCATCACAGTAAAGACACCAGTGGGATTTGAACTCATGGCCTCTGGATCATGAATACTGCGTCTCAACCCATTGAGCTAACAGATGGCTGACAAGTACAGCCTTCCTGGTGCTTTGACTTGAACAACAAACAAGACAAATAACTTTAAAAAAATGTGTTACAGCATAAATATAAATCTTTTTCATGGGGGGCCCTGACACTACATCTTTTCACATTGGGGTCCACTGCCCAAATACATGTCAATTTGGGGGGTTGACAACAAATCGTTTCAGAACCACAGATTCCAAGGAAACAGCTGTAGGTGAATGGATAGAGTCACTGACTGGTGAGCCGCAGGTAACAGGTTCAAGCCTCAGTTACAGCAGCAAGTCAGGATGTCAAATCAAATAGGTATTATTAGGAGTGAAATGGTTGTGTTTCTTCACCCCAACTGCACATGACATCAGTTTACATGTACGTTATTTTCAGTGATGAAGACAAACCGCACAGACGTTCACTGTACTTTAGTACATTTTGTAAACTTATGACTCTGAGTAGAGTATAGCCTGACTTAAACAAACAAATAACAACTTAGTATAGTCAGATTATTTTTTACACAACTTACATTTTGTAATCAAACTACCGAAATGAAAGTTGGTCACCACCGAAACGAAAGTTAAATCCGAAATAATCACTAAGTGTGGAGGCCAAAATCGTCCCCCCAAAAACCTGTTAGGAGTACGTTCCAGGCAATTTAGAGTTGATTGGTAGTACTTTGTAGTGACTTTTTTGGTCCCTAACACCACAAATGGTTTACATACTCTTTACGAATGTCTTACGCATCATTTGCTTAACATGAATGATAATTCTAGTAATTGTTTGGTGTCTGCATTCATGAAAGCCAGGTAGTTTGCAACAGGTAATATAAGGAGAAAGTCCACATTAACAGACAGTCATAAATTATGAACTGTCTTCACTTTACTGTAGGGCACATAATAACATGTACAAAGGATTTATAGATATTTTAGGAATGTTTTACAAAGCATGTTAAACATGAACAAACACATTAACAGACAGTTGTAAATGATGAACTGTCTTCACTTTACTATAGGGCACATAATAACATGTACTAAGGATTTATAGATACTTTAGGAATGTTTAACAAAGCATATGTTAAACATGAACAAGCTACCAATAGCTTGTATATATTATGTAACATCAGTTACAAATGATTTAATAATCATTTAAGGATGTATTATACATGGCTTATTCATGAATAGTTACTAATACCTTTATAGATGATTTGTAACCGTAGTTATAAAGGTTTTAGTAATCATTTACGAATGTCAATAAACAGGTTGTTAATGATTTGTTAATAGTCTACAAACTGCTTATAAACGTTTATAAATGCTTTAGAATGGGTCGTTACAAATGATTTAATAATCTTTTACAGATGTATATAAATGGCTTATTCATGAATAGTTCACTACTTACTAATACTTTACAAATGATTTGTAACTGTAGTTATAAAGGTTTTAGTAATCATTTACGAATGTCAACAAACAGGTTGTTAATGATTTGTTACTTATAAACGTTTATAAATGCTTTATAACGGGTCATTATTATAAAGTGCTACCCATTTTTTTTTTCGTTTCGGTATTGACACTACCGAAACGAAAAAAAATGTGTTCCCCCAAAAACCTGTTAGGAGTACGTTTCAGGCAATTTAAAGTTGATTGGTAGTGACTTTTTTTTTGGTCCCTAACATTCATCGAGCTCTGGACTTAGTAAAAAAAAAAATCGTTGCGGTAGTGACACCATTGTGTCACTACCGAATCGAAGTTAAATCCGAAAAAATCACTAAGTGTGGAGGCCAAAAAAAAAATTGTTCCCCCAAAAACCTGTTAGGGGTACGTTTCAGGCAATTTAAAGTTGATTGGTAGTGACTTTTTTTTTGGTCCCTAACATTCATCGAGCTCTGGACTTAGTAATTTTTTTTTCGTTTCGGTAGTGACACCATTGTGTCACTACCGAAACGAAGTTAAATCCGAAAAAATCACTAAGTGTGGAAGCCAAAAAAAACAATTGTTCCCCCAAAAACCTGTTAGGAGTACGTTTCAGGCAATTTAAAGTTGATTGGTAGTGCCTTTCTTTTGGTCCCTAACATTCATCGAGCTCTGGACTTAGTAATTTTTTTTTCGTTTCGGTAGTGACACCATTGTGTCACTACCGAAACGAAGTTAAATCCAAAAAAAACAGTAAGTGTGGAGGCCAAAAAAAAATGTGTTCCCCCAAAAACCTGTTAGGAGTACGTTTCAGGCAATTTAAAGTTGATTGGTAGTGACTTTTTTTTTGGTCCCTAACATTCATCGAGCTCTGGACTTAGCAATTTTTTTTTCGTTTCGGTAGTGACACCATTGTGTCACTACCGAAACAAAGTTAAATCCGAAAAAATCACTAAGTGTGGAGGCCAAAAAAGAAATTGTTCCCCCAAAAACCTGTTAGGAGTACGTTTCAGGCAATTTAAAGTTGATTGGTAGTTACTTTTTTTTTGGTCCCTAACATTCATCGAGCTCTGGACTTAGTAATTTTTTTTTCGTTTCGGTAGTGACACCATTGTGTCACTACCGAAACGAAGTTAAATCCGAAAAAATCACTAAGTGTGGAGGCCAAAAAAAAATGTGTTCCCCCAAAAACCTGTTAGGAGTACGTTTCAGGCAATTTAAAGTTGATTGGTAGTGACTTTTTTTTTGGTCCCTAACATTCATCGAGCTCTGGATTTAGTAAATGTATTCACTACCGAAACGAAAGTTGGTCACTACCGAAACCAAAGTTAAATCCGAAAAAATTACTAAGTGTGGAGGCCAAAATCGTCCCCCCGAAAACCTGTTAGGAGTACGTTTCAGGCAATTTAGAGTTGATTGGTAGTACTTTGTAGTGACACTTCTTTTGGTCCCTAACATTCATCGAGCTCTGGACTTAGTAAATTTATTCACTACCGAAACGAAAGTTGGTCACTACCGAAACGAAAGTTAAATCCGAAAAAATCACTAAGTGTGGAAGCCAAAATCGTCCACCCGAAAACCTGTTAGGAGTACGTTTTAGGCAATTTAGAATTGATTGGTAGTACTTTGTAGTGACACTTTTTTTGGTCCCTAACATTCATCAGGCTCTGGACTTAGTAAATTTATTCACTACCGAAACGAAAGTTGGTCACTACCGAAACGAAAGTTAAATCCGAAAAAATCACTAAGTGTGGAAGCCAAAATCGTCCACCCGAAAACCTGTTAGGAGTACGTTTCAGGCAATTTAGAGTTGATTGGTAGTACTTTGTAGTGACACTTTTTTTGGTCCCTAACATTCATCGAGCTCTGGACTTAGTAAATGTATTCACTACGGAAACGAAAGTTGGTCACTACCGAAACGAAAGTTAAATCCAAAAAAATCACTAAGTGTGGAGGCCAAAATCGGCTCCCCGAAAACATGTTAGGAGTACGTTTCAGGCAATTTAGAGTTTATTGGTAGTACTTTGTAGTGACACTTTTTTGGTCCCTAACATTCATCGAGCTCTGGACTTAGTAAATGTATTCACTACCGAAACGAAAGTTGGTCACTACCGAAACGAAAGTTAAATCCAAAAAAATCACTAAGTGTGGAGGCCAAAATCGGCTCCCCGAAAACATGTTAGGAGTACGTTTCAGGCAATTTAGAGTTGATTGGTAGTACTTTGTAGTGACACTTTTTTTGGTCCCTAACATTCATCGAGCTCTGGACTTAGTAAATGTATTCACTACCGAAACGAAAGTTGGTCACTACCGAAACGAAAGTTAAATCCGAAAAAATCACTAAGTTTGGAGGCCAAAATCGTCCCCCCGAAAACCTGTTAGGAGTACGTTTCAGGCAATTTAGCGTTGATTGGTAGTACTTTGTAGTGACACTTTTTTTGGTCCCTAACATTCATCGAGCTCTGGACTTAGTAAATTTATTTTTTCACCATTGGGTCACTACCGAAACGAAAGTTGGTCACTACCGAAACAAAGTTAAATCCGAAAAAATCACTAAGTTTGGAGGCCAAAACCGTCCCCCCCAAAACCTGTTAGGAGTACGTTTCAGGCAATTTAGAGTTGATTGGTAGTACTTTGTAGTGACACTTTTTTTGGTCCCTAACATTCAAATGTATTAATGGTCACTACCGAAACTCTGGACATGACTAATTCCTGGAACTGGTAGTTCCAGGAACGTCAGGTACGCCGTTCCTGGTAGTATCTGATGGTAGTTTGATACGGTAGTTTGTTATGGCAGTTTGATACAGTAGTTTCATAAGGAACGTAACAGACTACAGCAACCTGCAATCAGCAGACACCGCAGGGAATTGAACCCCATCCTAGTAAACCAGGAGTTCCATACCAGCTTCTTGACTTGCTTCTTGACTTATTTACAATATAGTGTTAAGTCTGTAGACAGACTATCTGCTCATTGTTTTAATTCTAAAGTGACAAGTTATACATTAAAAAAAGTCTGCCATTTTAAAATAAATCTCAAAAGGATATCAAATACTGCTATCAGATGGGGGCCCGTGGTCAAATACATATTAATATTAATTTGGGGGTCTTTGATATGAAAATGTTTGAGAACCACTGGTTTAAATAACATTTAGAAAGGAAGCCCAAATAAGCAACTACAGTTTAGAAACAAGCCCAGAAAACGACAACCACCACTATTTATAAGCCACTTTGCAAACAAACAAGCCCAATGTCACTTATAATAAGCAGACATGGCAACACTGATCACAGGTTTTATCAAACCCGGAAGTTATGCAGGAATGCCTACTGAGTGTCAAAAAAATACTTTCTGGCCTTGACAGCCCATGCATCCAAACAGAAAAGTCATATCTGATTGCATTACACAACATTAAACAATGTTAAACTCACTTTGCATGTTGCTTTGCCACTCGCTTTGCCACTCCATGTGCCATTGACTTTAAGCATGCGCATACCCTCTATTCCCCGATTGCAAATGAGCCTCCTTTGAAAACAAAGGTGACTTGCTGTGGTTGGCTACAACAGAATAGGGTGAGGGGCTGCTAATGTTGTTGTGCTGATTTTTTGTTTTTTTCCCCTGGCGGATCTTGCCCCTACACAGGGGCAAGTAGGGTTTACAGACCGGGCCACGGCCTTGTTGGCCCCAACATACCTCAAAATTGTACTTAAGTACAGTTCTGTGAGTCTGCATGTATGTGTTAGGGGCAGATGAATAATTTTCATAAAACTGCAATAGTTAAAATCTATCTCCTCCTGGGATTTTTGAGTACTTTGCACAAAACTCTTTACACATGAACTAGAATACAATGCAAAATACATTGGAAACAGACTTTCCAAATGTCTTCATGAAGTTATCTTTTATTTGGATGAAATAAGCCAGGCGCACAAGAAAATACCAATTGTTGACCACTTAAGCCTTATTATATATTTTGTTTTATATGCTAGTCCTATTTTCAAAAATATCTAGCAGATCTTTAAAGGTAGGGTAAGTTTTGTTTTTTTGTTAAAACGTTAAAGTACTATATTCTGATAGTAATAATTGCTACAGAGCGTTTGTTCGGTCACAGGGGTCTCTCCAGCTCTTTAGTAAACAGAATTATGTACATTTTCAGGTAGGTGACAACATTTAAGCCAATCAGGAGAGAGTACCGAAAATGCATTTTCTGTTTAATAAAGAGCTGGAGAGACATAGAGACTCATTTTACTGAACAAACACTCTATAGCAATGATTACTATCAGAATATAGAGCTATTTCACACTTATTTTAACAAAAGTAAATCACTTACCCTACCTTTAAGTTTCGCCTGTAATGACATGCCCAAAATAGGCACGCCAGGTTGAAAGTGGTTAATTGAACTCAGACAATCTAAAACATGGACCTTTACTGGTCCATTTGGGGGGATGCTGCTTCATATTCAGTGACCCACCTCTTGCAGCTTGGTCAGAACAATGCTGGCGTACTCCTCTTGGTCCACTTTGTCCAAGATGGCGGCCAGGTTGGGTTTCACAGTCGTCGCGCTGAGGCAAGAGTTGAACTGTGTCTCGTCGTCGTAGTCGAAGGGGAAGGTCTCGTTGCCGATCGCCACCTGTGTGATTTGTCCCACCGTGCATTCAGTCGCTGTGACAGAGCAGAAGAGGCAGGGAAGGACAGCTTGTTACACACATTGTGGGTGTTGTTAACCACCTGCCCAAGGCCTTTGGCTTAACCCATTAAGGCCTGAGGTTCCGATTCTACAAAACGTCTTTTAAATCCTAACAGTTTTCTGAAAAACGTATGTTACTATGTCAGTGGTTCTCAAACCTTTTCATGTCAAGGACCCCCAAAATTATATGTATTTGGCTGCCGATCCGATTTTTTGTTCCAGGGACCCAGAGGCAAAGATTTGAGTAAAAAAAATATGCTTTAAAAATATGTATATTCAAAGATTTGCTAAAATGTTCACGATTTTTCAAAAATAGCTCATAGCTTGTATATCTGCTATTTTTGAATATCCAAAGTATAAAAGAATGGTTTAAGTGGTTACACAGACACGTTCCTGCGTTTAATGGGATAAGTGGTTTTATACAAAAAGAAAATTACGAAAATAGCAGATCTACAAGCTCATACAGGTCGTGTGACCTTGCAGATCTGCTATTTTTGCTATTTAACGTTTCTTGAAATTCTTTTACAAATGTCTCCCCTATGATGACAAGCCCAAAACAGGGACGGCAGGTTTAAAGTGGTTACAGTAGGTTAGGTCACCAAAGGAAACAAATGCACCAAGACAGTGGTTCGCAAAGTGGGGTCCAGGGACCAGGGACCCCACGGAAACGCCCTAAGGGTTTCCCCAACAGTGGGTCAGGAGCGGACGCATTTTCATGGGGCGCGAGTAAATATATATATTTTTCATTTCCTACATGAATGAAAAAATATATATTTCAAAAGATTGTGAAAAGAAAGAAAAATCATACATTAAAAGAAAAATCTAACATCTTTCAAAGGAATTTCATAAATAAAAGAAAAAAATCTAAGAAATTCCATAAATGTATAATACTTTTAAGAAGTAGTGAACATAGCGTATCTACATCTACAAGTGCACAACGTTGTGCGTTTGTAAATAAGCTATGTTCCCAGGGAGACATCACATTTATCTTTTTGGTCTCGAGCCAAAACGTTTGGGAACCACTGACTCCACTGAGAGATGACAGCAGGCAGAAATAGGAGCTGAGACTTACTGGTGGATCGTTTTGTCCTGCTGTTCCTAATGGAATGCCTGATGGCTTTCTTCATTCTCCTCTTCTTCCACCTCTTCACTCCATCCCGCCTAAGGACTTTAAGGAATGCCTTCAGGAATTGTCGCTTAGTTTTCTGCTTGGGCAAAATGAAAACGCCAATCTCAATAAAAGTGATGGACAAACAGACAGACATGACCAAATGCACGAAGCAACAGAAAAGTGGAAAGGATGTTAAAGGGATAGTTCACCCCCAAAATGACATTTTTTTCCTATCGATTAGTCACCCCATGGAGACTTGAATTCATAGGAGTGGCATTTGATGACCGGCAGCGGTTCCGGTAGGAGACACAAAGAGTCTCCTTTGTGTCTCCTACCGGAACCGCTGGTCATCAAATTATTGGCTTAGGAATGCGACAAAAACAAAAAAAAATCCATGAATTCAAGTCTCCATGGGGTGACTAATCGATAGAAACAAAGTATTTTTTTGGGTGAACTATCGCTTTAACAGAGCCAAGGCAATCTATTACTCACTTTATCAAACTTATCGTAGAAGGTCGATGATAAGTACAGTGGCAGAATACCCAGGTTGTTCAAAGTGTCTCTATTCCATGTTGCAGGATCTCTGGGTGCACAAAAACATTTAATACGGTATTTCAGTTGTCATTGAAAAACAAAAAACATCATCAACGTTCAAATTGTCGGAGGTTACTTTTCAGCAAATGGGGAAAATAATCCCATGTAGTTGTTTGTCGTATGCTCTTGTTGATACTTTTCACTTGTTAAATATTTTTAAATACCACAGGCAGACTGGTGACCCTATTTTGGGCATTTTATTATCAGTGGTGTAAATTAACTAAGTGCGTGTACTCAAGTACTGTAAATAAGTACAATTCTGAGGTATTTTTTTACTTTACTGGAGTATTTCCAATTTTCAGTACTTTTACTTCTACTCCACTACATCTCAGAGGCAAATATAAATAATAAATCATTATTATTATTTGAAAACTTTAGTCACTAGTTACTTTGTAGATTTTGATTATTATTACAAAACCACTTCAGCCCTATATACATTTCGCCTATTTGAAAATTGCTGATCAACAAGTTCACAATGCGTCGCGATGCAACGCATTGTGAGCTTGTAGATCTGCTATTTTCAAAAGATTTTTATGCATTTTATTCTGCATAATGAGTACTTGAACTACTTTTGGTACTTTAAGTATATTTTGATGCCAATACTTTTGTACTTTTACTCAAGTCAATTATGATTACCGGACTTTTACTTGTAACAGAGTGTTTCTACATTGCTGTATTGATACTTTTACTTATTGTAAGTAAAAAGTTTGAATACTTTTTCCACCACTGCTAATAACTGAACTGTGCTTGTCGTTGCTTACCCGTATGTCGTTGTCCCTGACAACAGGAGGGTTTCCATGGCAGCCGCTCGATTTGTGTTGATATTTGGGCAGTTCTTTAGTTTCTCCAGGATGGATGAGGGAGAATTCGTAATATAAGCCGCACCAATCTTACAGCACATGTTACCCAAAACTGATATGTTATCCTCTGTCAAGGTTGTGGTTGTTATACCCTAAGACCGAAAAAAAGGGGAAAAAATACGAATAAACTTAAGCACATGAAATCTGTGAAAATAGCAGATCTACAAGCTCATAGATCGATTTTGTGTACAGGGAAAAAAATAGGCGGCCTAATATAGACCCCTGGGGGACTCTGGTCAATGAAGTGGTTAAAGGTTTCGGTTCATTCATGAAAATAATGGCATCAGAACTATTAGTATCACGGCATTGAAATTGGATTGTAAGCTATCTATATTGTCCTGTATAACTGTTATATGTTAGTTATAATGTGTAGGTTTGAAGATCATCTGTACAATGTTCTCCCTGAGACCCAATGTCAGTGGATTTGACTGTCATTATCAGTAATAGTTTAATTTGTGTGGGTCCGGTGGTTACTGGTTACTCTCAACTCACCAGGCAAGTCCTGGCATTTTTGAATAGAGCAGTACGTTTGTAGCTGAGAGCACTGAAGACAGAGAAATCTGCACCAGCCAGCTCTTGGAAATAGGCTCTGCAGTTCGCCGGTGGCACCAGAGAGTAAAATAACCATCATTGCAATTAAATATCACAAAAACTAAATTGAACCAATCCCATCATAGCCCATAAGCCGTTGGTTCTCAAAGTGGGGTCCGGGGACCCCCAGGGGTACTTGAGGGTGTTCCAGGGGGTCCCGGGCAAAATGTGTTAATATAGCATCACAATAATTATGACCTTTTATACTTTGGCTATTCCTCCTCAGCGTCGCTACATTTTTCCTTCTTTTTAGTATTTTTAAGCCTTTTATTTTTTTACATGTACTTAAAAGACGTATGAAAAAATTGCCTTTCCCTGTTCTCAAGTAAAATATTGATATGCGATTAAAATGTGATTGATTGTGATTAATTCATTACAAAGCCTCTAATTAATTTGATAAATGTTTTTAAACGAGTCCCAGCCCTAGTTCTTATTATATATATTTATAATGTTCTTACCCTTCATCACACCTGTAGCAGAGTCTCCAAACTTTGATCCGGTGTACACAAACTGACCGTTGGAGATTTCCCCAGCAGAGCCACATGACTTGCCTGTGGAAGAGAAAGAAATATCCTTCAATACACTGGTATGAAATATCCAGTGGTGTAAAGTAACTAAGTACATTTACTAAAGTACTCTACTTAAGTACAATTAGAAGGTACTTTTACTTTACTGGAGTATTTCCAATTGTCTATACTTTTACTTTACTGGCAAAAATATGTTGTCATTTCAAACCTTAATGTGCATGGTTACATTTTCTATTATCTTTACTTTATGTTTTTACTGTTCCAGAGAACATATCAAGGTGGGACACAAACTCAGCCAATCCAGTTGGAGATGCAGTCAGGGAGTCAAACACTGAGTTGATGACAACGTCTTTCTCAGCAGGAAGAGGCAACACCACAAGTTCTGCACTCTGCTTTGGAGACAAGAGCCTTACAGCCTCCAGCTGGACAGAAAGACAGTCAAGAAAAGATTATCACCACCACTGGATTTTATTTGATAATAATAAGGTAACTATTTGGTCTAATCATTCTTTAGAGTTTTTTTTATGTGGCAGCGATGAAGTTTTACAGGGGAGAAGCCTGGGTTGAGATTCAGGAATTCTCTGACAGACACAAGGGCTGAGAATGGCCCAAAGTTGTTCTGCAGCCAGTAAGCACTGCTGTTGTAGGGGACAGATCAGAACAAAGTATTAAGGCATTCAAACAGAAAAATGGCTGCAAATACCAGTCAAAACATTTTCCAGTAAATATATCCCATTCTAATTGAGAATAGAATGGGAATATATTTATTTAGCAAATACATTTGAAAATGAGAGCCAAACTGTTATTGAGATATTGCAGTTAGTCAGTACCTGGCTGTGGTCGGGAGAGGAAAGGGAGGATTAGTTCCTTCAGGCCCAAATGCTGCTGCTGTGAGGTCATGTTGTCAAACTGATGGCTAAACTCCTTCAAACTGGTGAATCAAACACAGAATGAGAAAAACTTATTTCTTAGCTTATTGGTGAAGCTAGAGAAAAGGCAACAGAGTCATCAAAATCAAAATCATCCCCCAGGAAGAATAAAGGTGCACAGAAAAGTCTATGGAAATCCAGCAGTCAGAATTGCCACTCTCATCTCTCCAATCACATCCAGAACCACAGACGCTGATGGACCAGTCATGGTCATGGACTAGGGGAAGGATTACATGGGTCAATATTTAATATTATTAAATTTGCATTAATATTACGTGAGGATATTTAATGTATGGAATAGTAGATAAAGATTCTGGCTCTATAATAGAGATATTCTTTCAAATCTTGATAGACTGTTTGCCTGACAGTGAATAGGGAATTTTTATTAGCATTTTGTTTCATTAGCAAATCTTTTTAAGATTATTAAAAATATGAGCTTTAAATTTAAATAATTTCAGAAGTGTTACTTTTAATTCGTTTTAGAGATTGTTCATTCTGTCTTCACATTCTGTTTTCAGTGTCTGGTTAGAGCTACTTTTTGTACCGTGTTGGCAAGAAGATCCAGAGCTGCATCGTACACCCCAGAGGTCTTAGAGAGGAACAGCTTCCAGACTGGTCTGGAACCAGTGGAGCTGGGGGACTGGTTACACTTCATCACTGCTGCCAGATCCTGTGCTGTCAACATGGACACCTGGGTGGAGATAATGGACAAAGCAGAACAGAAAAAACAGGAAACCTTTAATGAAGTAAAAATTGGAAAATGATAACTGTTGCGTTCAATGTGAGAGACTTAAGTGGCTTACTGAAGCACACGTGTATTCTTCAATGCCAAAGTCACAAAAACGTCCATTCATCTGTCCGTTGTTGAGGAGGAGCTGTAGTGCAGTGCTTTGGTAGCCGAAAAGGAAAACATATCAAATGTTTCTTGAGTTGCCAAACGAAAAGTTTGTTCATTAAATTCAAAAAACAAAATATACTGATAGATAACTTACATTATTTTGTACGACAAGCAGGAAATTTCACCCTGAAAAATGACAAAAAGAGTTTGTGATTTTAAACCAAATGTGCATAGTTACAGTTTATATTACTATCATTACTTCACAGTTTTTACCTTTCCAGAGAACATAACAAGGTGGGACACAAACTCAGCCAATCCTCTCTCCTTTGGAGATTCGGTCAGATAGTCAAACACTGCGTGGATGACAACGTCTTTCTCAGGAAGAAGAGGCAACACCACAAATTCTCCACTCTGCTTTGGAGACAGGAGCCTTACAGCCTCCAGCTAGATGGAAAGAAAGTCAAGAAAAACGTGATCACCACCACTGGACTTTATTTTATATTTAAAAAGTAATTATCTCTTGGAGTTAATAATTCCTCATTGTTATGTAATGTAACAACTTTAAAGTCTTACAGGGGAGAAGCCTGGGTTTAGATTCAGGAATTCACTGACAGACACAAGACCTGAGAATGCACCAAAGTTGTTCTCCAACCAGTAAACACTGCTGTTGGACACACGGCCTCGGTCTGAAGGGGACAGATCAGAATGAAACATTAAGGCATTGAAAGGTGTCTGGAAATACAGTCAATATATTTCCTGTAAAAAATATAACATTTTAATAGATTGTAAAAATAGATAGATAGATTGCAGTTAGTCCTGACTGTGTTCGGGACAGGAAAGGGATTATTAGTTCCGTCAGGACCACTTGCTGCTAATGTGAGGTCATGTTGTCGAACTGATGGCTAAACTCCTGCAATCTGTGGATCAAATCAAAATACAATGAAAAATACTTGTTTTCACTTCTTTCTTTTTTTTTGGCCAATTCCCATCAGGGTGCGCCACATCATCTGTTTCCATCTGCTTCTGTTTTCGGCATCTTCCTTGGTCACTCTAGCCACCTGCATGTCGTCTCCCTCCGCATTCATAAACTTCATCTTTGGTCTACCTCTTCTCCTCTTGCCTGGCAGCTCCATCTTCAGCATCCTTCTCCCAATATACCTCTCATCCCTCCTCCGTATATATCCAAACAAACATCCAAACCTCGCCTCTCTTGCTTTATCCCAAAACCTTCTAACCTGGGCTAATCCTCCAATGTAATCATTGGCATCCTCAATTTTGCCACCTCTAGTTCCGCCTCCTGTCTTTTCATCAGTGCCACCATTTCCAAGCCGTACACATCTTCCCTCTCACTCTAGCTGGAACCCTTCTCTCACAAATCACCCCTGACTCCATCAGTTCCACCCTACCTATCGCTTCTTCAGCTCTCTTCCACACTACCCATTACTTTGGACTCAATTCAACTTCACTATATGACTTTTTACTCACGAGAAAAAAGAAAAGAAATTCAAAACATTGTGACTTAACTATGCTTTTCACCCAAACACCCCATTATGGGAGATGAAATGTGAAATACATCCACATAAAGATGATAGCCCCAGGTGGGAAAATTCAGTCAAAGGGTATACAGATGGAAGAAGTCTCCAGCTCAATACTTACACCTGCTGGTATGTGTTACAGCTGAGGTTCCTGCTGCTGAGGCAGTATAGAAACTCTCCTGATGCAGATGACAGGAACCCTCTCAAACGTCCAGAGAACCACTTCCCAATGACATCACTGTCCCTCAACTGTTCATCAGTCAGAATCGACACTCTCAGCTCTCCAATCACATCCAGAACCGCAGACGCCGATGGACCAGTCATCGTCATGGACTAGGGGAAGGATTACATGGGTCAATATTTCATTTAAATGTGCATTACGTGTGAGCTCATTTGGTGTAAAGAATAGTGGACAGGGCTTTTCGCTCTACAATAGAGAACTTTCATTCCAAACCTGGGTGGACTTTATGTGGACAAATAACAGCTTCTGGGCAGAAATAATTGATTTTTTATTTTTATTTTGCATTGGTGCATTTTATAATTACTAATTATAAACATAGACTGTAATTATGTGTAGGTCTGAGATGTACTAACTCAGTCATCATTGTTCATTTTAATTAGTTTCAGTGATTGGTCATTCTATCTTTGCCATAACACTTGGCAGTTTAGTTTCAGTTTATTTCAGTGTCTGGTTAGATCTAGTTTTTGTACCGTGTTGGCTAGAAGATCAAGAGCTGCATCCAACACCCCAGAGGCCTTGGAGAGGAACAGCTTCCAGACTGGTCTGGAACCAGTGGAGCTGGGGCACCAGTAGTTCGGTAGGCTTGCGTGCCGCACGTCCGGGGGCCAACATCCTCCGAGACTAGGCAGTGGTACTATTTAACCCATAGTTGGGGGCTGGTTCGTGGGCACCAGTAGTTCGGTAGGCTTGCGTGCCGCACGTCCGGGGGCCAACCTCCTCCGAGACTAGGCAGTGGTACTATTTGTCCCATAGTTTGGGGCTGGCTCGTGGGCACCAGTAGTTCGGTAGGCTTGCGTGCCGCACGTCCGGGGGCCAACCTCCTCCAAGACTAGGCAGTGGTACTATTTAACCCATAGTTGGGGGCTGGTTCGTGGGCACCAGTAGTTCGGTAAGCTTGCGTGCCGCACGTCTGGGGGCCAACCTCCTCCGAGACTAGGCAGTGGTACTATTTAACCCATAGTTGGGGGCTGGTTCGTGGGCACCAGTAGTTCGGTAGGCTTGCGTGCCGCACGTCCGGGGGCCAACCTCCTCCGAGACTAGGCAGTGGTACTATTTGTCCCATAGTTGGGGGCTGGTTCGTGGGCACCAGTAGTTCGGTAGGCTTGCGTGCCGCACGTCTGGGGGCCAACCTCCTCCGAGACTAGGCAGTGGTACTATTTAACCCATAGTTGGGGGCTGGTTCGTGGGCACCAGTAGTTCGGTAGGCTTGCGTGCCGCACGTCCGGGGGCCAACCTCCTCCGAGACTAGGCAGTGGTACTATTTGTCCCATAGTTGGGGGCTGGTTCGTGGGCACCAGTAGTTCGGTAGGCTTGCGTGCCGCACGTCCGGGGGCCAACCTCCTCCGAGACTAGGCAGTGGTACTATTTAACCCATAGTTGGGGGCTGGTTTGTGGGCACCAGTAGTTCGGTAGGCTTGCGTGCCGCACGTCTGGGGGCCAACCTCCTCCGAGACTAGGCAGTGGTACTATTTAACCCATAGTTGGGGGCTGGTTCGTGGGCACCAGTAGTTCGGTAGGCTTGCGTGCCGCACGTCTGGGGGCCAACCTCCTCCGAGCGTTATAATTGCACAAATTTAATGACCAGAAGTCTAGCGTCACATTTGCGCTTTTTATAGAATTGTCACATCAGAAGACAGACCCTTGCAGCGTAGAGAATAGAGAATAGTTATACCCTTCCAGACAAGAGCCATATCCCGGCGGACCGGTCCGTCTTCAAGGCAAGAGTACACTCAGTGATGCCACATAAACCTTATAGACGCCGGTAGGGAGGGGAAGTATTATTCGCTTATAGATTCCAAGGAACTTGGAATCAACACTCGATTAATGTTAGAACCAATCAACAGATTAATCCTATTGACACACTGTCCCTAAAGGCAAGGCTCCTTTCAGTCAGAGGAGGCTATCCTCAGAGAGGATTTGAGCTTCAGAGCTTGCGCTATCCGGGACAGACATTGCTCCTTCAAGACAGAGCTCTGAATGGAAGGGTAGAACTATTCTTTACACTGCGATGCTCGGTCTTCTGATATGACATTCTATAAAAAGTACACATGTGAAGCTAGAAGTATGGGTGTTGAATTCATTGTTATATGGGTATTGAATTCATTGTTATATGGGTATTGAATTCATTGTTATATGGGTATTGAATTCCCATTATATGGGAGCGCCAATGGAGGGGGAAGGCTGCTTCTGTACACGCTCCTCAGCGTCGCAACGTTTTTCCTTCTTTTTAGTATTTTTAAGCCTTTTATTTTTTTACATGTACTTAAAAGACGTATGAAAAAATTGCCTTTCCCTGTTCTCAAGTAAAATATTGATATGCGATTAAAATGTGATTAATTGTGATTAATTCATTACAAAGCCTCTAATTAATTTGATAAATGTTTTTAATCGAGTCCCAGCCCTAGTTCTTATTATATATATATTTATAATGTTCTTACCCTTCATCACAGACACCTGTCGCAGAGTCTCCAAACTTTGATCCGGTGTACACAAACTGACCGTTGGAGATTTCCCCAGCAGAGCCACATAAGCCTAACCACCTGGGTGGAGATAATGGACAAAGCAGAACAGAAAAAACAGGAAACCTTTAATGAAGTGCACACGTGTATTCTTCAATGCCAAAGTCACAAAAACGTCCATTCATCTGTCCGTTGTTGAGGAGGAGCTGTAGTGCAGTGCTTTGGTAGCCGAAAAGGAAAACATATCAAATGTTTCTTGAGTTGCAAAACGAAAAGTTTGTTCATTAAATATATTTGAGATATTGTAGGCATTGCCTCAGAACACTCACCTGTTAATTCCAACACAAATGTCTGTTTCTGTGAAAACATTAATTCATTAATTCATTATGAAAATAAATCACATTAAAATTCATAACAATGAATCAAAACTACTATACACTTACCATTTGCTGAAGTAACATTGCACTTGGGAAAGAAAGAAAGAGTGAAATGTTTTTAATTTGGTGACATTTAGTCAATTAGACTTTAAAATGTGAATATCATTTCAGGTACCTACCTCTCCACTGTAGATGATGCAGCCTAAGTATAGACAGAAACAGTTTTGTTGATTAAAAATGCAATGGGAAAAACATAACCACTGCTAATAACATGTGAACATAACAGCATAGTGATACATCACTTTTAACTCAGGTACATACAGTCGAAGATCTCACCTGGTGGAATTTGATGAAGCAAAGTCAGCTTGTTGTATGTGATGGATGATGCTACACACGGTGGAAGAGTAAACATGGCCAGGTCCAGTCTGGTGAAACTGAGACCCAACAAGTTGGGGTTAACATAGGCCAAAAATAATGATTTAAATTATTTCTACTTGGTCTTCAAAAAACAAAATATACTGATAGATAACTTACATTATTTTGTACGACAAGCAGGAAATTTCACCCTGAAAAATGACAAAAAGAGTTTGTGATTTTAAACCATGGTGTCATTGCCCATGTCCAAATAGCTGTTCAACAAGCAAGCACAATAATCAGCATCATATTCATAGATAATGGACAGTGGACAAAACAAGGGACTTACAAAGGACATAACCTGCAATATTTCTGGATGGCCACCAGAGGGTGCCCAGAGGCTGACCTTTGTTATCACTCCAAAAGCAGGACATTGTTGACCATTGTCTTGTTAGGTTCACTATCACAAAGTGACAAATTCCTTGTGTCGGTTTGTATTTAAGTTCCATTTAATAATTTGTACTTTGTTCAGCCACCTACCCTGTGTTCACATCTTAGTAAAGGCCTTGTGTTTGTCTTTCCTTTTGTAATCTTTGTGTCCTGCCTTGCTTGGGTCACTTGTTTAAGGTTACAATCAACAATTCCAGTTATTACTCACTCAATATTTGCTATCTCGCATGTAATATTCTGCTGTATATTTCATAACATAATCATACATAAAATAGGCCAGAACTTGACTTATTTAAAAGGTTAAAATGAGCAAAAGGTTGACCATTTGCTTGGAGAGACAGCCCCAGTAACAAAATGGGTGCCAGTCTGTCTAGATTTGAAGACAGTCTGATTTAAATCAGTCACACCTTGAAGTTCCTGCCTTTTGTTCTGAAGCAGAAGTTACAGGTCTTGAGTGTGAACCCAAAACAAGGGATCAAGCCATTCTTTTGTCTTAATTTGAATGAATTTCAATAACCATTGTTCCCCTGTGATAAGGCGGGTGGCCACAAGGCAACTGGGAAACTGCTGTGAAGTCACCTCTTGCTCGGATTCATTTTGCATACCTGTGTGAATAATCGTACAGGTTTTTAGCAACTGGCTTAAAGCACAAAGTTACTCCTAAAAGATTATTTATTCTGGGTGAAAACATATACTGAAGTAAAATGAACAAAGTCTTTATCTATGGCCTATGTGATTTTAACTAAAGTAGAAGCAAGGAGAAGTAAAAGTCTCCACTCTGAATGGATTCCTGCGTTATTAAAAGCCTCATTGAGTAACTATTGTTTACAGATGAATGAGAACATGATTCTTGGTACCATTTTAAAGTGTATAATGTGCAGAGTATTAATCTCATAATGAAACTTAATTGTGAAATGTGGTTCTGTACTGAAAGCAGAATATTGTTGAATTGATTTCAAGGCATTGTGTGACCCTATTAAAATGCGCAGTGGGCTACCCGCTCGGCCATGACGGATCAGCCTGTGATTGGTTGAAAATGAGGACAGGAGGGGCTCTGAAACCAAGGAGCCTATTTTGAAATCTAGAGTATATATGCGCCTGTTGAATGTGAAAGCAGTGTGCTGCTAATCCTGGACCCTCTGCAGTTACCTTTTATGCTCCTTGTCGACAAATAAAGACACGGAGGAACCTTATCACCACGGACTAGTCTCCTTTGTTCTGCAACCCCACTAAAAGCTTGCGTTTATTCCACGTTATTTAACCACGGTGTGTTACACAGAATATTCAACAGTTGGCGTTGTTCGGCAGACGATTTAACTATCCGCCTTAGAAGGACTTTTTCTGGATGTGTGGAGTTTTGTGCTGCTCAAACGGTGAGTGTTACTATAGCCACATTTCTGTGAAATGGTTTTATCTGAGGGGGTACTCGTTAAAGATCCTGTTGTTTTCTTGTATTCTGTGTACGCATTCGTGGCAACGTGCGCATTTATGGGGGATGTATGGATTGGGGAGGCCGTGAGGATAATGGGTACTTTGAAGTACAATAATACAGGTTTAGGGGCTCTATATGGGCTCACGGCTTGTTAGCGGCAGTACAACACATGTGTAATTTGGTATGCTGGTTATGCGCATAAAGAGGATGCAGAACCTCTTGTGTAATATGGCTTAAACGTACCTTGTTGCGATATTGAGAACTGAGGCATTGAAAGTTGGGGCTTCGCTTTTATAGCCTTCCCGTGAAAATTTAACTGTAAATAATGGTATGGGGACTTAGTGGCAATCTGTGTGTCCTCAAAACGTGCTCATAAGTGGCACGCTGGCGTAAGGGCTGGTCACTCGTGGCCTTGACTGTGTCTTGGGAACAATGGAAGATACTTGTGATTATGAATATTATTCTCGGCATAAGTCTAACAATTAGTCGAGTCAAATCGTTGAGTAGTTTAGCAGAATAGGGTTGAATTCGTATGGTTATGTATTTTGTAGTGTTCTACCGTGTAGGGATAAGAGAGATACATTTTAGATGTTACCCGAGTGTGAGAGGATAAGCCAGCTCCGTTATACCTATGTGTGGCATTTGAAATGCCATGTTTATTTTTTACATGGATCCCGGTTATCAGCTTTATGCGTTTGTACAGGCGCATGGAGACGCCGGCGCGCGCTAGACCACGAGTGCTAGACGCCCGTAAAATGTCTATGACTAGAGGTGTAGTAGCATATGGAATGCTAAGAGGCATGAATCGTTCGTTCGGCTATAGGTGATACTTTTGTTGGAGGTAAAGGGCGATGGATGAAAATGTGGCGATGTGTTTTTTAACGACTCGTTAAGCCCGGTCTTGATCCCTGGGGAAAGTGTTGGTGTAGGCCATGTGTAGCATTGCGAATGCTGAAGTAAAAAGATGATATTTGATGAAATTATGTTTGGTTTCTGTTTAGGAGTACATGCGAAATGCGTTGCGTTTATGATTGGGGCTGGTTAAGTGGCTCTGCAAACACTTTTATGTTTCTGCTGAAACTTGCTCTTGTTGTGAATGTCACTAAGGCTTATCTTTTCTCAGCATGTAAATTTGGCTGGCTAATTCTCCTTCTTCCATTGTGCTCTTTTTGGTGAAATACAGCTCATGTCTGTATCTTTTCTGTTATTGTTTTTTTTTTCTCTTTCTCTTTCAAACTAGCTTTTGCTAGTCTGTAGTTTTTCTATACAATGTCCTGTGATAATTGACTATATCTGGAGCTGTTTCGTTTTCCAAACTTTTAAATAAGTTACGCTTAGTTGTCTTGATTTTCTGCAAATCTTCAGTTCAATTGCAAGCCAGTTAATAGTGGATATATTTTTATATATCTGCAAGATGTTAAGTACAGGTAGTTGACTGAGTATTTGCAGAGGGGAAGATAATTAGCCTGGTTACCGTACCCGTTTGGATTTATAACAATATCATAGGACTTCATGTTACAGTAACCGACAATAATAGGTTTCTCTTTCTACATATCCCATTCATGATTACACTGTGGTGTGGTGCTTGTGCACGTTGGTCTGTTGGGTTATTATGATTAGATTTGTAGTAGGCCCGATCGTTTTCACCTCTCTTAGTCACACGGGTGAAGCATATTATTGGGGCTTCAACGTGTAATAATTGTCCTTTGGTGATTACATTTGGTGCTGAGATCGAATTCTAAGAATTTTAGCTACAGTGGTCTAGCGGTTTTGCGGCCATCTTGCTTTGTAGTTTTTTGGGAGTTGCTTTGTGGTTCCCTTTAAGTCTGAAAATCTTCTTTTGTTTCCTTTGCTCTCTTTTTGGCTGTTTTTACTGCACTCATAATCGTTTTCCAAACTTTTAAACAAGTTACGCTTAATTATCTTGATGTTCTTTAAATCTTCAGTTCAATTGCGAGACAGTTAGTAGTGAATATATTCCAGACCCATTGCCGGAAGTATAAGCAAGTAACCTTACAAATAAAAAATGTTGACAAGGCGCTGTAGTTTTGACCGCATTCAGCTGCCATTTTTTTCAAAGAGGCATATAGGGGTTGGAGTCTAATATGTTTGCAAGATGCTAAGTACGAGAAATTGGTTGAGTATTTGGATAAGGGAAGATGATTAGCTTGGCACGGCTATGGTTTGTGTGGTTTAAATTTGATTTCTTTATTTCTTTTCACTTTTTACATTTATGCAATAACTCTTTTATGCGGTTTATTCTGCTTTCGTGGTAGCAGTGTATTTCGTTAATTTAATGTTGGCCGATATTATGCATGAGGAGGGATGTGGTCTTTATTTGATTTCGTAGTAATTCCATTTTTGTAGATAATTTGGTTCTGTGGATTTGATTTTGTTAGCCCGTGGGTAGGTGTGTTCAAGTACGTGTTTGATGTTTGATGTTTTGAGTAAGGTTGTGTCTGTTGTGATGATTTGAAGCACTTATAGTTGTACGTTTTGACAAAAAGGTTGAGGCTTGAAGTTGTTTTTTATGTGAAAGGAGTTTATTAGCAGTATTGAGGAAGATGGCTTGTTCCATTGTAAATTGTTTAAATAGGTTGTATTTGTGAGTTATTGGCGAGTTGGAATTCGTTACCGACACATTTCAATTGTTTTATGTGTCGTGAGGGGATGATGAAGCTGAAATAAATAGTATGAAATAATTATCTAAGGACTTAGGTTGAAATTACACAGATGTGATTATTTAGGCCTAAAATCAACGAAGATGATCTTTTTGGAGTGTTAAATATAGTTGTAAAAAGGACTAAAATAATTGCTAATGTAATGATTACACGGAGGAGTAGATTGATTATAATTATTTCGATTCGTGCTAAAGTATGGTGTTTGGTAGTAAGATAATAATAATACTAAGATAATATGGAGGAAAGGATTTGTTGAAAAGATTCGAATTCGGTCGGTTTTGTGTTTTATACACGACAGCTTTAATTTAATAATTTAACTGACTGTTTAAGTACTATAATTTTGTTCCTCCTTATTTGACGTATGGCTATTTTTCTGAGAAACAGCAAACCTAGGACGCTAGGGGACTCGACGGGGTCATTGTTATTTTTTAGATAACGCTAAGGGTCGATTATTGGGGTAACGTTTTGTAGCGACATTTGGACAAATCATGTTAATTATAGGTCAAACTATAGGTGTGATACGATCTGTGTGTTTTAATTCATGGAAGTATTACATTTTGGTTGGCTATTGGATCGTAAGTGATGCTTATATTTTTGATTGAATACAGAGGGGGGTATTTAGGGTTTGGTTATAATAAAAGGCTAAAAGGGAGGACGATTAAGTAGAAGTTTCTCAATCTTTCTAATTGCAGGGGTTTGGGGGCTTATTCCAAAAAGCGTCTGAATTGTTGCAACGGGGAGATATTGGTGATTCTTATTTTGCTAAAGTGAATTCAATTTTAGTTTATTAATTCAAGTAGACAGTTTGGGAGTTGTAGTTTTCCACCACAGTGGTAGAACTCAGAACTACAGAACATTGTGTTATCATTTTAGTTTGTCGATTATCGCGCTCTGGTGGTTAAGAGATATATTCAGGTTAGTGTCTGGTGACGCATCTTGCAGTGGGAGTGGTTTCTATTTATGAACCTGCCCCTTCCAGTGGTTGACGCATCCAAACACCTGGACTGACTCCACCTGGTGGTCGACACAAAGGTTGCATGCTCACTGTATGAATGAGAAGTTTGAGAGGTTCTGTGTTCTTTTGTGTTTTAACATTTCTGACTTATAGAACTTACCTTCTTCTTTTAACAGTCGTTGTCTAACAGTTATTCAGCCTATTGGTGTTCTATGGTGTTTCTTGTGTGTGAGTTCACTGTTAAGTATGCTTGATTAATGTTGTTTGTTTGTGCTGTATGATTTAATATTGTTTGTCTGTGTTGCATGAATAACTTCCTTGTTCCTAATTTAATCTGTTCATGTCTGTTCATAGTTTTCCGTGGGAGGGGAGCGCCAAATTCGGTTGAGTTGTTTCCAGTCCTGGCTAATAGAGGACGGTTCATGTCTGGGATTAAAGTAATGTATTGACCAGACTTACACATTTATACAAATTCAAACATTTAGGATATAGGAGCAACACTATTGGGTTGACTCACGTGTGTGTTGAGTGGTATAGACACATCACACTTGCATTATAATATTCCCATATTATTTCTCCTTCAAAACTGTTCTTAAGAAACTGACAGAGGTCCGTTGTGGACTCGAGACATTTATGATTTGTGTGTGATTTTTAGAAGAAAAAATTGATATAAAACATAGTATAGTGTAAGTAAAATCTGATTCCAGAGGGGAATACCTATAGAGGTTAGAGTAACGTGATAATAATTGTGGTTTAATATCAGTTGGATATTTGATCAACGATTATGATATCGGTACAGCAGAAACACTCCTTGCAACAAGAGGATTCTTTTATTGATGTGATCAGCAAAATTTTGGGAATATGGGAGAACAAGTTGTTGCACCCTTCAAATCCTTGGCCACAAGACAGCATATTTGACCCAACAATTATTGACACATTCGGAATGCTTGCTAGAGCATATCAGAAGGATTGCTCAGACACAAAGGCAAAGGAGAATACAGTATTTAAATTGTTTTTCAAAAAGGGTAGAAAATTAACTGAGGCTTATGAGAGATGCCAAACCAGGATGACAACCGCGCAGGTACGCCCAGGACCAGCTGAGAGGAGCGCTGCATCTTCTGATCTCATTGTATCACCGGGTGAGAAACCTATCGACCAATTGTCAGCCCTGGACACAGGGCATTGCAGTGACAATGGACTACGAGACGGGCTGGGAGCTGGAGCAGTGGTTGATATGGCGAGACCAGATCTAAAGAGCAGCGTCCAGGAAGCAGGTGACAGGCAAGCAAACCCAAAGCCGTTACGACGACATCAGGGAGGTCCCTTCAGAGGGCCGTGCTACATCTGTCAGAAATATGGACATCTTTGGCGCCAGTGTAACCAGATACCACCGGCTATCAACCCCATTGCTCCACGGGCAGCCCCAGCTCTTCTACAAGGTACCCCACAGATTTTACCAGGTTTCAGCCCGACCTGGAGGCTCCCTGACTGTGTGCAGCAGGGGCACATGGAGTATCAACAGCTGGTTCCCCATCCGGAAGGCTATCGGTCTGCACCACAGCAGACTCCCACCCCTATACCTGCACCGCAAGGGGCACATCAGCAAGTGCAAGGATTTAGACCATTTTCTGGGCCGAGGAACAGGCCTCTCAAGTATACGGGTTGCTTCACGTGTGGTCATATGACTCATTTTGCACAACACTGTCCCCTCCCCGGGCAACACACTTCAGTTATTGCTCCCTGCCGTATGGATGACAAGAAGATATAGGAATAGAGACATTTCAAAAGTTGACACGTACAGAGACATTACTTTAGCTGGACATATTGGAACAGGTGGCGTAGGGCAATGATGGAATACATAAACCGTTGTTGACAAGAAAAGAAAACCCTGAGTCACCATTGAACTTGACCTTAAAAAAAAAAAAAAAAAAAAAAAGAAGCGAAGCCACAACTTTATTTTCTACCTATTTTGAATCATAATAGTGATCACTGTCAAATACTCTAATTGGAGATTTAGCATAGAGTTTGATATGCTTTTAGGTGGTTGACTAAAAAAAAAAAAAAAAAAAAAGAAAAGCATTTTGACTTAGTATAGGATGGTTTGTTGGATGGAGCTGGAGATGCTGTTAGTCTATTTTTGACACTGTTTTTTTTTTTCTGCTTATTTCACGTATAGCTATAGGACATTATACGATAATAACAGAAATTGGGACTACATTGTTTAACCTTTTTCACAGTGAGGCTTTGATCTTTTGGGGTTTAATGAGACATGATGTCCATTAGTATGGCCTTATGTCTCAAGAGGGGAGGTATAAAAGGGAACATTTAAAATTGGGGTTTTGGACATAGTATTTTTTAGGAACAAACTGACCAGTTCATAGGCCAGATCAATATTTAATTAAGAGTTTTTCGTGACCTACACTAATACCTTTGCATGAACTAAATTGAGTGAATGAGTAACACCTCTTGTGTGAGTGTATTGACTGGAAGGGGTGCATGTTTTATTTCTTAGGAAAGTGTAGGGACGTTTTTTCCAAAATCTTCTCGTGCTAGGAAGGAATGGAGATGCTGAGGAGGAGGTGAACGGATAGGTGATAAGCTGTCAGAGGAATCAGGCTGTCAGAACCGGGTGTCGAGGAGAGGTCAAACGAATCATGTCGGCGGAGGTCCACACGGGATGACAGCGGCTACAAGTGACAACCTCGACTCATCACTGTTCCTGCTGCCAAAAGTGAGACAGCTACACCAGGAAGGGACTCTAACCCCGCCATCAGCTCTACAGGAGACCAGGGTGTGGCCTCATAGCGATCCAGAAGGGGACGGGGCCTCAGATCTAGGAGACGACTGCAAAAAACGAGAAGGTCTACCGTTTCAACTCAGCTCTGCAAATCGTCCCAGGCAGTGAACCAGGAGACGACAGGAGCAAACCAGGGGTGGTGTGAATCTTCATCAGCTCGTCACTCATCAGAGAGGAGGGCCAGATGTGTCTCATCTGTCTACTGATCGAACTACAGGACAGCAGGAGGAGACGTCAAGCGGACGGCTAGATGGTCCCAGAGTCCAGATCTGCAGGCCTTGGAGATTCAACCAAGTTGCTGTGTCCAGGTGAAAGTCGTATGCTCTCTCACAGAGAGTTAATCCCTGGAAGCCCGTGCATGTTTGATATGCCTTTTTATTGATGCCATTATAGAGAAGCCGCACTGCAGTTGCCAACTACTACGCCACCTCCCCATATCAAATCCATACCACACTTTCCTCTTACTCATGCCCCATCAGGTGTCATTGGAAAATGACACTACAACCCCATGCTTCATCATTATTCCAACCCCCTTTTCTTTTTCCCTTGTCCCAAGCTGTGAACAGTTTTTTGCTTCAATGACTGAACATTCCATAAATACAGGAACAAGAAGAAGATTGCGTTTGTTAGTATAGGCGAAAAAAGAAAAATACAGAAGTTCCTTCTGTAAGCGCGTGAGCCTCTTGTAAACCACATATCGTAATGTATTCATCATGTCTTTTTTTGATTATGCTTGTTGCAGGTTGTAATGAGATACAGACTATGCTTGATATTAATTGGTTTATTTGATGAATTGTTTTGGTTTTATTTTATTGCAAAGGTTAAATTTGATTTGTGCTTCATTCATGGCGGTTTAATAATTTGACTGGTCTCTAGTGTATTGTTGTGATGTGCTGACCCGGTTGTGTTGAGATCAAGGTTTTTCTTTGAGAGATTACGACCCACGAGTGCACGCGTGGGAGAGTCGCTACTTTGGCCAAGAAGCGAACTCGTTCGTATTCTTTTCGGGGAGAAATTGAGATTGAACACGACTGGAGTGGCATGCCGCGACTATATATATTGGATCTGTCAAATGATTCTCTAGCTATTGAGGAAACGAATGTGGTTCGCGACACAAACGTGCCTTGGTTGATAGACATCTTATTCAGTTGAACTAAGCCAATGAGTGAGATACAGATGGAGCTGATTTTAAAAATTAAGGTTTTGGTTTTATTTTTTGATTTGTATAGGTTACCATTCTACAATCAAGAGGGGTATTGCATACACTAACTTTTTGCAGGTTGTTTCCCAGGCAGAGGTTTGGATTATGATTTTGTGCTGAAATATATCCTAAAGCTCTGATTTACAGAAGACGTTATAAGTCTTCTGAGAGGGGTTATGCTGTATATTTCATAACATAATCATACATAAAATAGGCCAGAACTTGACTTATTTAAAAGGTTAAAATGAGCAAAAGGTTGACCATTTGCTTGGAGAGACAGCCCCAGTAACAAAATGGGTGCCAGTCTGTCTAGATTTGAAGACAGTCTGATTTAAATCAGTCACACCTTGAAGTTCCTGCCTTTTGTTCTGAAGCAGAAGTTACAGGTCTTGAGTGTGAACCCAAAACAAGGGATCAAGCCATTCTTTTGTCTTAATTTGAATGAATTTCAATAACCATTGTTCCCCTGTGATAAGGCGGGTGGCCACAAGGCAACTGGGAAACTGCTGTGAAGTCACCTCTTGCTCGGATTCATTTTGCATACCTGTGTGAATAATCGTACAGGTTTTTAGCAACTGGCTTAAAGCACAAAGTTACTCCTAAAAGATTATTTATTCTGGGTGAAAACATATACTGAAGTAAAATGAACAAAGTCTTTATCTATGGCCTATGTGATTTTAACTAAAGTAGAAGCCAGGAGAAGTAAAAGTCTCCACTCTGAATGGATTCCTGCGTTATTAAAAGCCTCATTGAGTAACTATTGTTTACAGATGAATGAGAACATGATTCTTGGTACCATTTTAAAGTGTATAATGTGCAGAGTATTAATCTCATAATGAAACTTAATTGTGAAATGTGGTTCTGTACTGAAAGCAGAATATTGTTGAATTGATTTCAAGGCATTGTGTGACCCTATTAAAATGCGCAGTGGGCTACCCGCTCGGCCATGACGGATCAGCCTGTGATTGGTTGAAAATGAGGACAGGAGGGGCTCTGAAACCAAGGAGCCTATTTTGAAATCTAGAGTATATATGCGCCTGTTGAATGTGAAAGCAGTGTGCTGCTAATTTCTGGACCCTCTGCAGTTACCTTTTATGCTCCTTGTCGACAAATAAAGACACGGAGGAACCTTATCACCACGGACTAGTCTCCTTTGTTCTGCAACCCCACTAAAAGCTTGCGTTTATTCCACGTTATTTAACCATGGTGTGTTACACAGAATTTACTTCAATTCAAAGAAACGTTTTGAGTTAATCCATAAATAAACGTTGCCCTTTTGTTGATTTCCATTATTTTGTGTTGTGTTGTGTTGAATGTGAAAGGAAACAGAAGTCCACTAACACCACCGGCACTCTTAATTAAACTAGTTCGGCTCATCCAGGAAAATCTGGGACTTTGGTCAAGACTAGCCTGCACAACATAATTGGAAAGACATGGACGCTGGACTGTACATGCATCTACTCACTGTATGAAAGAATATGAATTGTACTTACAACACTTGGTGGAAGGCATACTTGATTTGGTCAGGGAGTTGCCCATGGGGTAAGAATCTCTGTAACAGTGGCGTTTCAACATGGTTGAACCAATCCTCCACATTTGTCACTTGCGTGTACATGCCAGCCAGCTCAGCTAGGGTCCAGTTCAGCAGGGTCTGGGTCAGAGTCATGCTTCCGATCTCGGATACATTTCTTTGGAGAGCAACAGATAGATAGGAATGTCAGGGTCATGTCAGGTTAGCAGATGTAATATGCATAATCATAATAAACTAGTCACATAAAAACAAGTAATTGGCTTCTCATATATGCATATAGTATATGTATGTACGCTGTATGTACCTCACGTGTGAGAGACACAAACTCACTGACGAGGCTCCCAACAGGTCTGAAAGCTCCCATCAACCCATTCACCACCTGCAAGTGTTTCAAAAAGAACAAAATAATATTGTTTAAGCTTATGAAGATTACCATCAACAATCTGGTAAAAGTTTAATTGGATGAAAGAAATGTATAATATTTAAAGCTATGCAACCTCTCTGAAGCTATTCTGTGGTGGTGATGGTGGTGAGTAGGGGTTATGTGAGGTGTATGTGTATCCGGGGGTGGAGGTGGGGGTGGGCCCAGGACCACCGGTCATCAAGCTGTGGAAGACCAGGCTGAGGGTCCCGTTGTCCAGGCCTGCAACCTCAAGCTCAGCCTTCTGTTCTGGAGACAGCAGGTGAAGAACCTCCAACTGCAACCCGGAAGACACGGAGAGAAGGAAGGTCAATTCATAGACAGTGTAGGGGAAGTTACTTTTAATTATTACACATGACTTTCAATTAAAAGTAATCATCGTCTTCACTTGGACCACAATGACAAAGGGTGGGTGTAAAAATGTATCTGTCACCCCCCAGACGTTACGTTTCGCGTCCGGAGGAGCAAGCCGGTAATTCAAACTTTACCGTTGACGTTTAATTGTTTTGTTTTGTTTTAGTTTTTTTATCCCAAGAGAACAGTCGAATAATGACAGTTACAAAAATATAAGCCTGTATTTGGCCTCCCAAAAGATGCATAACAAATAGGCATCAAATAGAACAAATAGACCAATTCCAATATTCATTTTGTGAACGTGAACACAGCTTCTGAACCATTCCTTAGATCCATGGTTACTGAACTAAATATTGGACCCAATCGTCACAAGACACACAATATGTACAAGATTTTCATACGAAAATGGCTTTTTTTAGAGACACAAATGAGGAGGAAATCAACTTTGTTATTGACTTTTCTCTATCCCAGCAACACACTCTCGCGAGATTTGGGAAGATATCTGAAGGGTCCATCTGCAGTCTGACGGACAAGACATAGAGGGCGCTGTCCCTTATTTTTTTTAACTCTATGCTCTGTCCCCATAAGATGTTCTAAAAACGAATTAACTTGAGATTCTATATGTGAATATAGTATGTGAAATCATTATGGACATATTAAACATTAAATTAAACGTGTGTTCCAATGCTCAATAATATAATTTTCCATTATTAACTGTCTTGGTTGATGGGGTATGATTTGGGAATCATGACATTTTGCTAAACATTCGTGGTAAATATATACCATATAAATAAAAGGCCCTGTTACAATGTTGAGCAGAAACAGGAGCACATCTAGCATAAGACTGAAGTAGAATTTTCTCAATTCAGGGCAATTGCAAAGTGTGGTTGCGCCGACGCAGAGTTCTGGGTTGCGGCCATGGGGGTCCAAGGAATCCATCGTCACATAGTAGTTCACAGTCCAGTCCCCGGTGGTGTTGAAGATCTCAAAATAAATTGTTAAAGCAAACTTGCCATTTTTTTTTACCTTTATTGTTCTGATCTGAGATATTGTGAGGAGACAATACCCTGTGTATATAGAGTAAATGGCATATCTGCTAATTGCAAACAAGTTGTAAATACTCAGAAGACATTTCACGTTTTCCTTATATTATGATGTCATGTTTTGTGAGTATAAGATTCAGCACCTATTTTTCCCCAGCCTGATAATAGATATTAAATACCGTGTAATGTACTTGGGAATGTCTCACCATATAATACATGTGGAACCATTCCGATACTTGTTGACCTGGCTAGTCGCTGGGTTGAAGCCATACCATTTTGTATATTGTAAAATAGATACTCCCCAGCATATCAGGCACATCAATGTTACTGAATGGCGTCAATACCACAATGAAAAACTATTGTTTAGCCTACATTGTGACAGACTTGTCATCACCAGGCAGGAGTTTTGGATAAGCTCTAATGTCCATGTAGATTGCTTCACAGTTTTACACACAGTAGAGGGATTGAAGTCCATTTTGTCCAGTAGGCAGAGATTATAGTCTGACAACACTTTCAATTACAAGCTTTGACTCTTGCATGGATCAAACCGTTAAGTGTATAAGTTGGTCAAATAAATTAAAACACCAGATTGTACAAGGCAAAAATTGTTCTCAGCTAAACAAACAACTTTTGTGTATTATGTTCATATGTGTATGGGCTTAGGCATTAATGAGGTTACATTCCAGTTTCCTTTTTGTTCAGCTTTAGTAGTGAAGAACCCTTCTGATCGTGAATAGTAATTCCAAAAAAAAAAAAAAACACACATCTGTATTCATTGTAAATGTTAAATACATGTGACTAAATACATTACCAAACATATAGATTCACTTTTCAACCACATGGTAAAAAGAATAATAAGTAGAGACAAAGCAGAGCAGATATAGTTTAAAGTATTTATTAACACAATTGTATTATTGGTACCTTTACTGTAAGCAACACCATCAACATATTTGGTATAATATCCTATCAATTATTGTTATTATAGTTGTTGTTATTATGATTATATATGTAATAATAGTATAGTTATATTTTATGATTCTATATATATAGGTTAATTATAGTTATAGTGATAATTATACAATTATATATTATGGTAACTATTACAATGCCTGTAAACAGTTTATTATTGATAGATATATTATTGATGCTATAATGATTATTATTACTACTATTACTGTTATTATCCAAAATTATATTCTAACTTTTAAGTAAATTCAGCCAATTTAGGAGTGCACAGGGAAAAAATTCTTGCACGGAAAAAAAAATAGAGGATGACTTTTGAAAAGCTCACCATCACAAAAGTCATTAAGATCTTCTCTTGAACTGGAATCACTCTGCAGCATCTCTTTTATATTAGGGTGTTTGTAAATACAATCTAAAGTTTTCAAAATTGGGATATAAACAAATTTATCAGTAACAACAGCCGGATCATAGGTTCCAGTAGTCCGATTGTGCAGGGTATCAAATCTTGTACCAAGAACATATTCAATTGGGTCTACCCTTCCCCACTTCTCTTTAAAATATTAGTTTCAGAATGTAAGACACCAAAAGGATTTTCAATTTTCTTAAAACACTGATCAATTTTACCCTCAACCTCACTTTTGATGGGTTATTGTAAAGATAGACACTGCTTCACGGATTATTTTGCTTGATTATGGATATCATCAACAATCTCTCCCATTGAAGTAACAATCATTAACAAAGAGTTAATGATTGTTTCGCCTACATCTGCCACTTTAAGTTCAGCTACTGTTGCAGCACAACTGTCTACAAGACTCTTATTAAGAAGGACTGGGTCAGAAGGGGCACTGCTTGATGGAAAGTCATCAACATAACTTTCTGCTAAATCTTCAGCTGTAGAAGGGCCTTCACCAGGATCATCACAAGGTTCATGTGCTTTATTAAGATGCTTTCGAAACCCAGAAAAAGTGCCAAAGGCATGTGAACAACCAGGCTGACCACATTTAAGACGAAGTGTCTTTCCTGAACAAAGTCTGTGGATCAACTTCAAGTGCTTTGTCAGTGAATTGGCATTTGCCTGAATGCTTGTGCAAATGAAACACAACATCTTTAGTATAAACAAAAAATCACTGCAGCATCAGAGCCCTCAAAATACAATATCTTCTAGGTATCAAAACATCTGTGCAGCATCAGAGCCCTCAAAATAAAACACAACAGCATCTCAAAAGTATACAAAAAGAATCAGTGCATCATCCGAGCCCTCATCTCTTTAACCCTGGGATTCACCTTGGTGGTAGCAGCATCGATTTGGTAAACAGCGGTTTGCAAGAAGTTGTACACATTGGCCAGATCCCTGCTGTATGATAATGATAATAATAATAATAATAGATCCCTGTTGTATGAGGTACCAAAGACAAAATGAGCTTTGAAAAGCTCATCAAAAGAGGCAAGAGAATCTGGTGACCAGGGGTTGACACTAAGGTCTCAGAGGCACTTGCCCGTCGGGCAAGTACAGGTCATTTTCTACTTGCCCACAGGTCTTGCCCACTTGCCCGAAAAGTAAATGGTCCTTTATAAAATGATAGGTTAAATTTGAATTACTGTTCAATTTAACACTTATATTTTACTTTCTACTTGCGAATTATGGGGCTGCACGATAAAAAGGTCATACCTCAATATTTATGCCAAATATCTAAATAGCTATGAATATGACTATGGGTTAAAGGTAGGGTAAGTGATATTTTTTGGTTAAAACAAAAAGGTTTTTGTTATGGGTTAAAGCTCTATATTCTGATAGTACTCATTGCTATATAGTGTTTGTTCAGTAACAGGGCTCTCTCTGTCTCTCCAGCTCTTTGATATACAGAAAATACATTTCCAGGTAGGTGACACCATTTCAGCCAATCAGGAGAGTACCCATCTATCAGCTTCATTTTTATAGTGTTCCAGTTCCAATTTTACATGCTCAATTCTTTGTGTCATCACTTCCTATTTCACTTGTTTAATCTCTATCCTGAGTTCTATGTCCTGATATCCTGACCTGAAAAGGCATTTTCTGTTTAATAAAGAGCTGGAGAGACATGGAGAATTATGTTACTGAACAAACACTCTATAGCAATGAGTACTATCAGAATATAGAGCTATTTAACACTTATTTTAACAAAAGAAAATCACTTACCCTACCTTTAACACTTGTTATTTTTTTTTTTTTGTGAAAACAGCACGTTACAGGCCAAAAGTGCTCTTATTTTACATTCCACAGACCAGAAGACACTTACTTTTCCATAACTTGACAAAGCGCTCTTATTTTGAAGTTCATCGACCTGAAGTCAAGGGTTTACGTTCGTCCAATCTCGGAACCCAGAGTACAACTGAAAAGGAAAAACAGCGACCTCTGCTGTTCGTTCCTCCTCAGTTACACTCTGGGACAATGCCGACGAAGCACACGTGCGCAAGGAAACCGGGGTTTAAGTCTGCCTTCACCGCTCCACTTCCGGGTGGTGCGACTACATTTTCATTCCCACTAACAATATTTCTACACAGAACACTAACACCACTTCTCCCAGAGAACATGGATCGTTTTGGTTATAAGCCCACTTGTTTCTATGATGAAAGAGTAAGTTCAAATGTGAATATCTTTCCGTGGTTTTGTCTGCTCCGCGGACGCTATTGTTAAATTAGTTTCGGTTAGTTTCCAGCAGGGAAGATCGACGGACACGTGAATCCCGCCCACTACATTTGATTGGGTAAAGCGCGGCCTGCTTCCTGATCGGAAGGCACGCCCACTCCCACACAGTGTGTACACGTTCTGACGAACATTCAGGACAGATTCCAACGCAGTGCAGAATCTGTTCTCGAGAGATTAACGTTCGTCTAACATGACAAGTGTTAAGCTTTGACGGAGGTACTGGGCTTGCGCTGCCGTTTTGAACTGATACTGACATAAGGAAGGCTTTACAAGCTGCTTCTTGTATTTTTACACGTCAGTTAGAGACAAGTAGGGACCTGCAGCACATGTGACAAAAGTCAGCGGTGCTTTTGTTTTATATCGCGGGTGGGATGCAAGCAGCCATGCTCGTCATCAACTCCACTTTATCACAAACGTATCTCTTCACACTAGATTCCAAACGTGATTTTGCAACCCAGTGATTTATAACTAGTTGCGTGCCCGTGTCTTCAGTATTATGTGAGCTTGTAGATTAGCTGTTTTCGCCGTGTCGCAGGTTCAGTGTGTGTGTGTGTGTGGGAGAGAGGGAGAGGGGGAGACGGAGCGCTCTGGCCACGCTAGAGTGTCTAAAGACGGATATCTCGTGTTGTGTTTTATACCAAACAAAAAACAGTTGCATCCCCACTCAAAATGCGCACCTGCCCGTCGGGCAACCAGATAGCAAACTTCACCTGCCCTACCTTTTTATTTACCTGCCCCGGGCAGTCGGGCAGGCGTTAGTGTCAACCCCTGGGTGACTTACAAGGGATTGCACGTTTGTCAATCACAATGAAGTACTTGTGAATCACACTCTTCTGGGTACCCACGTGTGTGTGTGTGTGTGTGTGTGTGTGTGTGTGTGTGTGTGTGTGTGTGTGTGTGTGTGTGTGTGTGTGTGTGTGTGTGTGTGTGTGTGTGTGTGTGTGTGTGTGTGTGTGTGTGTGTGTGTGTGAACATGTGACTTCCCCCTTAAATTCTAACTACAATCAAAATCACACACCCGTCAGTGGCTGAACATTTCTGCTCTTTTCTTGTCCCTCTGATGCTTCTTTTTGAAGTGATTTCACTCGCCATGCAAGAAACCCACTCCCATCTACTGGATTGTAATACTGTTCCTAAAACACAAGAAGAAAAGAGGGGGGGAAAGTGTCATTTAGTTTTAATGAGCATGTGAAAATGTGCGTTAGACTGGTGTTTTATGTACTTACATAGCCCAAATTTCCCTGGGGATCGGCCAGGTATGGGAATAAGGCAGTGATGCCCTTTGCATAGTCCTCTTTAACACGCCTTGAAGGACTCGTCCTACAGTACACACACACACACACACACACACACACACACACACACACACACACACACACACACACACGTATGAGATCCAAACAAAAGTATTGCTGTGCCGCTGCCTTCTGCAAAAAGGAGGATTTTGGCCTGCACCAAGTACAACCAAAATTGTGTATTGGGTGCATAATTTTTAGATGACAACATACCCATGTTCACTTGCCATGTGTGCAACCAATATCTTCACCATGTCGCGTCTTCTGGTATCCGTTAGGCTTTTTGTCCGAGCATACTCGGTAAGGATCCTCTCTCCGCCAGGTCTGTCCTTCAGAATTTTTTCAACCATCTAAGTGGAAGTAAATAAAAGGGAGGGGAAACACAGGGATAGACAGTCATATTTTAAAGCACTGGTCCTACAGGCCACTACATTTGGTGGCCAAGTATATTTAAGGTGACAAAAATGTAAACCATGACCATTGCTTGCAGAGGGGCTCACTGAATCTAGCAATAATGTTGACATAACAAGTGTGATTAGCAAGAGAGGAATGCTTGTGGCAAGTGTAATGTAAAAAGCTCACATTAGATACGGAAGGATCCACACACCAACAAAGTTCTTCCTCAGACACTTTCTCTCTTTTTCTTACATTGGGCGTATAGAAACAAAGATCATTTCAAATTACAAAAATATACCTGTGTGACATTTTAGGTTAGCCAGGACTGTATGGATGAGGCTATAAGGCTCCATGTTGATAAGCAACAGAACTCACCTTCAGGATTTGGGTCTTGGGGTGAACAAATCTCCAACACACCAAGGTCTGGTTTCTTTATAAAAAAAACTGAAACGCCTCCTCGTCAACTTCAGTGTTCAAGTCATCATAGACTTTTAAGTCTGAGGTACTAGGAATTTCAAATTTCTTGGCAACTGAAGACAAAACAAGATTGCACAAGCTTATTGATAAATCTGTTGTGCAAGTGATTTAATTTGTATTAATGTGTCATAAAAATGGATTAAAATAGCCACAGAAAATTCAATCATATGAGGAAGATTGACAGCCCTACTGAAGACATTGAATCACTCTATCCTAAATAAAACGGATTGTGCCTTGTACTGTACACCCAGCATGTTGTTGCATATGGCAGTGGTTCTCAATTTTTCATGTCAAGGACCCCCCAAATGGACAATTAGCCCACAGACCCCCATTTGAAAAGATATGCCAGGGACCCCCATAATAAGAAGACTTTTACGGCTCTAGCAGTGATTCTCAACCATTTTATTATCAAGGACCCCCATTTAATGGCATGTCTATCTCTGGGACCCCAATTTGTATTGTAAAATCAATGTTAAGACAGTGTAAAAATGGAACCAAATGGACCCCAATCATTTGTACACCATCAATGGCATAGGGCATGCTGTGGAACAATGTTTCACTCACCACACTCCAGAAATGATGTAAAAGACAGTGGTCCCTCAAAGCAGATGTATTTCTGCCGGTCAAGATGTTTCACACGTACAGCATGCATGCTTTGATGGAGAAAACATAATAATATTATTAAGACGATGTATGAGGAGTGTTACAATTAGAAACTATTACAAAAGCACTATCTACAGGCAGACTAAATGTAAAGGACCCCCCAAAATGATATGAATTTGGTCGCGGACCCCCATCTCAAAATATTTTGTTCCATGGACCCCCAGAAGCAAAGATTTGAGTTATTGTTTGCTTTATAAGATTTTTTTTTTTTTTAAATAGCAGATCTACAAGCTCATAGCGCGGCACTCGGTGCCGCGCTATGAGCTTGTATATCTGCTATTTTTGAATAGTCAAAGTGTAAAATAATGCTTTTTAGCTCAAATGAAAAAGTGACACAGATGCTTCCTCAGGTCTTAGTGGGTTAATGCAAGGCAGTTGAAGAGCCACATACCATTCCTGCAATGTCTAGGAATCGTGTAAAGGTGGTGAATATTTCAGGACTTCATTGGGTCATGAACCATTGCTTGGCGATGGGTGAAGGTCTGTTTCATCTTCTCCTTGATGATTGCTTCATCAGTGCAATGGCCTCACGACACTGGGTTTCTGTGGTTAGCTGGTTGTCCTCACAGACGGGAGCTCTGTCGCCAGCATTTGGACCACCTGTAACAGTGTAGAAACCACATATACTGCTGCAATACTTTCCAGTGATATGCATTTACTATAAGGATCCATCTTCACAGTTGCTAGACAGTGGACTGGGGGAAACATGACATGTTACACTGGTTCTTCCTGTGTGTGTGTGTGTGTGTGTGTGTGTGTGTGTGTGTGTGTGTGTGTGTGTGTGTGTGTGTGTGTGTGTGTGTGTGTGTGTGTGTGTGTGCGTGTGCGTGTGTGTGTGTGTGTGTGTGTGTGTGTGTGTGTGTGTGAACATGTGACTTCCCCCTTAAATTCTAACTACAATCAAAATCACACACCCGTCAGTGGCTGAACATTTCTGCTCTTTTCTTGTCCCTCTGATGCTTCTTTTTGAAGTGATTTCACTCGCCATGCCAGAAACCCACTCCCATCTACTGGATTGTAATACTGTTCCTAAAACACAAGAAGAAAAGAGAGGAGAGAAGGGGAGAATAGGGGAGAGGAGAGCATTAGACCACAAACCCCCATAACCTACTAGTATTTGACCTCAAGACAATGTCAATAAGCCAACATTAGATAGTTATACACCTTGCAGTAGGTCTGGGATGGTGTGTCTGTCACCTGGGTCCGCAGCAGGAGCTGTAAAAAAAAGAAATACAATATTTTAGACACAAAGCTATGAAAGTACATGCATATCAATAGACAATTACAAGCTCACAAGTGACCTACAAGCTGACAAGTGAGCTTGTAAGCCTACAAGCTCACAACATGTTGCATTGTGAGCTTGTAGATCTGCCATTTTCAAATAGCCAAAGTTTAAATGGGGCTGAAGTGGTTAATGCACCCTATGTTTTTTTAAACAATAACCAAAATCTACAAAGTAACTAAAGTTTTCAAACAATTGTAGTGGATTAAAAGTACAATATTTGCCTCTGAGCTGTAGTGGATAGAAGTACAAGTACAGTATTTTTCTATGCAAACTGATACAGTAAAAATCACTGTTTTTGCTTTTTGCTGGCAGCAGTGGCACACTATTACACCGTTGATATGGCAGTCAAAGAGTTAAGCTACAGAGTATATATATTGGCAATGCCTCCTTAAAAAACGGACAATGGACTGACCCCAAGAAAATGTCCATATGCTAACATTAGATAGTTAGATCTAAAACGCTTTGATTTGCACATGTGTCATGTTATGTTAAACAAACCTTGCAGTAGTGCAGTCTGGGACGGTCCCCTCAGTCCACAGCTGTGTTGGCCAAGATATCAGGTCCGATGTACAGCAACGCCACAGCTGAAAATTTCAAGCAAAAATACTGTATTTTAGACACAAATATATATTTGTCACTATATAAATATAGTGACAATAGCAGATCTACAAGCTCACAAGTTATCTACAAGCCGACAAGTGAGCTTGTCGATCGGCTATTTAAAATAAGGAAACAAGTTTACAGTGAGCTTGTAGATCTGCTATTTTCCAAACATTAAACTCACAGTGAGCTTGTAGATATGCTATAAGTGTGCTAAGTTTTTAATGTAATAGACCATACCCGTAGGGGGATATGAGCACCCAAAGTGTGCAGTTTGGCTTAAGCGCTGAGAACAGACAGTTTTTCAGGGATCAAAAGTGAGTTTGTACTGTGTAGTGCAGTGGCTCTCAAACTTTTTCATGTCAAGGACCCCAAATTGACACTTGTTAGCCCGCGGACCCCCATTTGAAAAGATATGCCAGGGGCCCCCATAAGAGAAGATTTTTTTACGGCTCTAGCAGTGAATCTCAACCATTTTAATTTGAAGGACCCCCAGCTTATACTTATAGCTACATTCAAATTATCTGAACATTAAACAAAATGTGGCAAATTTTAAACTATGTGTTAAAGAAAGTGTGTGTGAGTACATTATATCCTAATACACTGTCTGGTTCTCAACCTTTTCAGGCTGCGACCACCCAAAATAATCATATTTTTACTGGGGGGCCGCCAAAATAATCATATTTGAACCGGGGATCCCCCAAAATAATAATATTTGAACCCCACCACCTGACAAGCACTTCAGGGGTTGTGGCATTACGTTTAGTTTGACTTGGTTCCACAGATAAACATTGTGAGGCGTTGTGATCTTGTGGATCTGCTATTTTCTTAGATGATTTTAGATAAGAGCTAATGCATTGGTTCTCAAAGTGGGGGTCCGGGGACCCCCAGGGGTACTTGAGGGGGTTCCAGGGGGTCCCCAGCTAAATGATGGATAGGAACCAAATGGACCCTTATGGGTCTGTAACTCTGAGAGTGTACAAATGGAACCAAATGGACCCGTTAGTCCATTTGTACACTCTCAGAGTGAAATTAACATTGATTTTACTATATGAATTGGGGTCCCAGAGATAGAAATGCCATTAAATGGGGGTCTGTAGCCCTAATGCATGTCAAATTGGGGGTCCTTGAAATTAAAATGGTTGATAATCACTGCTAGAACCGTACAAAATCTTCTCTTATGGGGGTCTCTGGCATATCTTTTCAAATGGGGGTCCGCGGGCTAATAAGTGTCAATTTGGGGGTCCTTGACATGAAAAAGTTTGAGAACCACTGGTCTAATGAATCATGCAGTGGCTATATTTTCAACACAAATGCATGCTGCTTCGATGCGAGAGTGTGTTGCGTGTAACCACAGCACAGATTTGCATCGCATTGTAAACAGCTGTGCCTCTTATACACACTTTGTGAGTTTCTAACTTGCGGTCGCAGTCAGTGTGTGGTACTTTCAGTGGTGTAAAGTAACTAAGTACATTTACTTAAGTACTGCACTTAAGTAAAATGTTGAGGTAATTGTACTTTACTTGAGTATTTCCAATTTCCAATACTTTTACTTTTACTCCACTACATCTCAGAGGCATCTATTGTACTTTTACTCCACTACAATTATTTGAAAACTTTAGTTACTAGTTACTTTTCAGATATAAATGATGATATTATGAAACATACATTAACCACTTTAGCCCTATTTTATACATAGGCTATTTGAAAATAGCCGATCTACAAGCTCACAACGCGTCGCATCGCGATGCATTGTGAGCTTGTAGATCGGCTATTTTCAAACATTTTTGTACTTTTACTTTTTGTACTTTAAGTACATTCTGATACCAATACTGTTGTACTTTTACTCAAGTACATTTTCAATTCCAAACTTTTACTTGTAACAGAGTACTTCTGCATTGGAGTAGTGATACTTTTACTTAAGTAAACATTTGAGTACTTTTTCCACCACTGGGTACTTTTAGATGGATCTTACTGTAACATACAGATCTATCCACCGTTCCAGCCAGGACTGTCGATAGCAGCCACACAGAGCATGGATCACAGACTATATATTATAACGTAGCCTTGGTTCAGAGCGTTAGTGAGTTCTCTCTAACGCTCTGGAAGACCCCGCGCTCTGCGCATGTACAAGGAATTCCACTGCCCTGCCAGCGTTCAAGAGTAGTGAAAATAAACAAAACCATTTCACTACTCAGCGAAGCAAAGGCTGTTTTGTGTTTTTGAAAGTCTATTCTCGGAGGTGGGAAGCCTCTCAGCACCCCACCTACTCTGTAAAATACACTTTTTGGGCAGAAAATAAAATATGTCAGCGAGACGAACATTATTTGTATTTACTCCACAGTGCCCTCTACAGATTTTGATTAATGGTAAATTCAAATCCCCCAGATCTGTAGAGGGCACTGTGGAGTAAATACAAATAATGTCCGTCTCGCTGACATATTTTATTTTCTGCCCAAAAAGTGTATTTTACAGAGTAGGTGGGGTGCTGAGAGGCTTCCCACCTCCGAGAATATACTTTCAACAACACAAAACAGCATTTGCTTCGGTGAGTAGCGAAATGGTTTTCCACAGAGCATGGATCACAGACTATATATTATAACCATGATCACAGAAACACGACGGAGCCAGCTAGCCGCTAAACATTAGCGTAAGTCGGTGTTGCCAGATCTAGCGAAAGAAATAAGCAGCGAGTCTATACAAAGAAGCCCAAAATAAGCAAATAGGGGGCAGGTCAGTCAAACTGTATTGTCTAATGTTGAGAGCAGTGATTTTAAAACATTTTCATGCCATGGACCCCCAATATTTACACGCTACTTTACAGGGAAAAAAAGGAAGCCCAAGTCGCTTATAATTACAGATTTGGCAACACTGGACTCTGGACTGCGCTGAGAGCAGCCACAAACACAACACACAAACACACACACGTAACAGTAGCCTGAAACAAACCTAACCTGGCGATTGCACTTAATTCATTTAAGCCCCGTACATATACATAAACGTTCAAATTTCAAATATAAAGTTCTTACCTCATGGCCACGGATGTGACAATTCTGTTCGAGCCCTCAGAAGTAATCGTATCTTCAGTATTGTTCAATAAAAAGCATTTTAATCCGATCGGTGGCCATTTTCTCAGCATGTCCGCCATATGCTTTCAAATGCATTACCCATCGGTTGGTAGGTGTACTGCACTCTGATACAGTGTGCTAACTATGAGAAAATGGCCACCGATCGGATTAAGATGCGTTTTTATTGAACAATACGGAAGATACGGCTACTTCTGAGGGCCCGTACATAATTATAACATCCGTGGCCATGGGGTACAAACTGTGTTTGAAATCTTAACGTTCATGTAGATGTTGGGTCCAAAAAAGGCGGGAAAAAAGTATAAATAAGTTATATTACTCCAAAAAAGGCGGGAAAAAAAGTATATTATGTTATTATAAGTAATATTACTCACCTCAGACAAAAGACGACGAAATGAAAGTAGATCAGTGATATAATATGAAGCGAAATGAAGTAGAACAGTTTCCAATAGTAATCTATCATCGTTCGGAGGTGCCGTTCAGAGCGACCTAGTATCCACACGCATACTTGAAAACTGAAGGAGACGAGGCAAGAGGGGGGAATTTAAGGGGAGGGACCAAATCCGCAAGGGCTGTGATTGGTCAGACAAGCAGACATGCGTACATACGAGAGGGCATGCCCGGGAATTCCCTCTCTCGCATGTGCGCAGGCACAGCCACCCCCGCCCACACACGCCTGCACATGCGCACGCACCCAAACAACTCTATGACGTGCACACACAAACACGACACAAGCCCCGCCCCCCCGCCCCACACACACACACACACGCACGCACGCACGCACACACACACACACACACACACACACACACACACACACACACACACACACACACACACGCACACACTATTACACGCACGCACATGCGCACGCACACAAACAACTCTATGACGTGCACACACAAACACGCACGCAGGTAAACCATTTCCGTATTTGTTTTCATAGAACAAACAAAAAGACAGTGAAGTATTAACTAAAAATAGATACATTTGTTTTCAATGCAAACGTCATTTCACTAATTTAAAAGTTCAAGAGAAGAAGTTAGCGAAATATATAACAGCAATGATAATAATAATAATAATAATAAATAATAATAATAATAATATTACATAATAATAATAATAATAATAATAGACATACATTGTAATATTTATTTAACAATGAATATCATTTAATCAATGATATCAATAATGCAATTGTAGAAACACTTTGTTACAAGTACAAGTCTGGTAATGAAAATGTACTTGAGTAAAAGTACAAAAGTATCGGCATCAAAATATACTTAAAGTACCAGAAGTAAAAGTAGTAATTAGGCAGAATGTCACATTAGGGACTAGGGATAACTGGGCACCAAAACCATCTTGCCACTAGGGACATGAGGGTATTAGGGACACGTGGGCACTAGAGAAATGTGGGCACCTGGTCAACTGGGAACTGGGCACTTGGGACATGTGGGCACCTGGACGAGTGTGCACCTGAATTAGGATTTGTGTTTTTTTTACTTTACACAGCATGATGCTTTGTTGTTGTCACCATCTTGGCACTAGGGAAACGTGGGCACCTGGTCAACTGGGAACTGGGCACTTGGGACATGTGGACATCTGGACAACTGGGCACCTGATTTAGGAAAATGTTCACATAGGCCTGTTATAGCGCCACCAGGAGGCCGCTTTTTGCAAAACCATTTTTATGACAGTACTCCTACAGATTTGATCCAGTTAATCTCACCTATTATAAATGCATAGCCTTACAATAAGTGCATTCAACATAGGTAGGCAAGGAAACTAAGAGTATACCTAGCGCTAAGGTAAAAGTGCAATATATCAGTTACCTACTTTCTTAAACAGAAAATAGTGAATATTCTCACCTATATAAAGGCATGTCCAAAAATAGGGACAACAGGTTGAAAGTGATTAATTCCAATGGCAACAGTTGACACAACACTGATAAATAAAGAGTCACAATAAGCAATCCTTCTAATTGTGGCATTTATTAGTTGTACAATTATGAAAAATAATCATAAAAAAAGACTGGAAGCCCAAGATTATTTACAATCTTTTTCTTATTTTTTGAATCTGTTGTGAGGCCCCTATTCTGAGTCATATATCCTCAGTTTTTTTTTTAATCACAGGGTATTTTCAGAATGATATGTCAAACTTTATAAGACATATGCATCCTTTTCTCTCTCTCCACAAATGTGACCCAAAAAAAAATACATACATACATACATACATATACATATATATAGATATCTATAAAAGCAAAACTCATTCAAGTATCAAAATACAGACTGCTAGATTCATATACAGTTTCAATATTCTCATCATCATCAGATTCGTCCCAGTTAAGTACCTCTACCCCCCCCCCCCCCCCCATGCATAGCAATATGCAAACGCCGGATGGGACCAGGATGGCTGAAGGTGCAAAACCAACACCAATGAGCTGACAGTGTACCGTAGAGCAGCGGTTCTCAACCGTCCTGTTCGGCCCCCAAATAATTGGAAAAAACCCCCCCAAAAGATGAATGTAAAAACAATAATAATGTAAAAAAGAAAAAAAAAAAGTCATGGTTTGCTTTTCTTTTAAAATAAACGTGATTTTTTTTCTTTTGATCGTGGAAACCGATAAATATGAACTTAAGTTCTGTTGATCCAAGCCCAGAACGTGGCTCTGAAAATGGACCCAAGCCTTGAGAACCACTGCTCTTAGAGTTTTACCATACTGACCCCAACATGTACCATAATTATACAAGAGTTTATCATCATAATGACCGGACTATGTACCCATATACACATCATCAGCTGACTAAAAGAGTACCGCTAAAGCCCGCTTTATACTTGGTCGTACGCCCCGAAGATAGCAGATCTACAAGCTAACTAGTAGTCCCAGAACTAGAAGTTAGTAGGCTCTGTGCATATAAAGGCCAATACAGGCTCCTTCCAAGGCCGGAGTTTTTTTTCTTTTTAAAGGGAGGTGATATAACCATAGAGTACATCAAAGATGGTAGATAGGAAGATCGTCCATCCCAATTATAGCCACTAGATGGCATACAATGGCATACCAACGTCCTGTTTACTGAGTGTGTTGCTGGGACAGAGACAGGTCCCTAATAAAGTTGATGAGTCTCTGAAAAAAATAATTGAGTCAAAATGGGACACTTGAGCCATCTGAGCAGCCTTCTGCTGGGTGGAGCCGTAAAAAACACAATCCCCATATGTCGTTCCAGGGACCCCCCCAGAAGCAAAGATTTGAGTTACAAATGTTCGATTAAAAAAAAAATATATATATATATATTCAAAGATTTGCACAAATGTTCACGATTTTTCAAAAAATAGCAGATCTACAAGCTCATAGCGCGGCACTCGGTGCCGCGCTATGAGCTTGTATATCTGCTATTTTTGAATAGCCAAAGTGTAAAATAATGCTTTTTTTTTGTTCAAATCAAAAAATGACACAGATGCGTCCCAGGTCACGCCTTATCCTTGATCCCACACTACAGCGTCCACACACAAGTCACAGATCTATAAGCTCACTCCTGAGAAGTAACTCGTTTTGGACATACGAGGTTTCCACCCGACAGAGACGATGTCTTCCATCGTACAGGAATATAAAGGTGAGTTTTAGTGACAGTTATACGAGAAGAACAACAGTAAAACCTCCTTTCTGACACATAAACTGTGTGGAAACTGTTAAAGAGGCAATAATAATCACTGTCTCATGGAATGGATACATAGATAGTTGCATGACAGACACACACAACAACAACAACAAAAAACACATATTTGACACTTTAATAAATCCATTAAAAAGACACTAGATGTCTGCATGGAACATTGATCATCACATCGTTGCAGTGGCATGGAAGCTGAAAAAAAAGTGTGTGTGACAATCAGGGCCCAGTATGCAAATATGGGGGCGGGTTTATCAGCAGAGGCATTTTTTTTTTAATTCGCCCCTTGGAAATGCAGGTTCCACACAGATAGATTCCAGACTAATATCTACGCAGTGATGTTAGTCTGGCCATGCCAGGCTACTGTGTCCTCCCGGTGGGTGCTCCTCACTGGCAGGTGAGTCAGTAGGATTAACCCATTAAGACCTGAGGCGATTCTTTAAAAAATGTTTTCTAAATCCTAACATAAAAAAAAAAAAGAAAAAATCAAGATTATTCAAAAATAGCAGATCTACAAGCTCATAACGCGGCACTCTGCCACGCTATGAGCTTGTATATCTGCTATTTTTGAATAGCCAAAGAAATATAAAGTACACAGATGCGTTCCAGGTCTTAATGGGTTGAAAACACCAGTGACAAAACACAGAAATGCGTGCGGAGGGAGGAACTTAGTTGGCATCACGGAAAAAGCTGCGAAAAGAAAAAAGGTGGTCCCAGAAATGAGGGGACGGGGGAGAGAGAGGAGGGAGGACGTGGCTCGGTCGGACCCCAGAGCGTCCACACAGTGAAAGGCACACAGCAGGAGGAGAAGGAGAAGGAGAAGAAGGAGAGGACAGTGGGAGCTCAGTAAGGCCCGTCAGAAGGAAGGTGAGAAGGTATAAGCAGAGAGGTTCAGAATATGGTGGTTTCATACTTAGTGCTGATAGTGTGCGTTTGGAGTCCTTGGGGTCGACCAGCCACGTGGCGGCGCTGCCCTGAGACTGAGCGTCTGCGTCCTGCTCCGCCCTGTCTCCCTGCATGGACACACAGAGGACATACATTCACCATGTTCATCCATTTATCCATAGACATATAAAGGTAGACGCCTCCTCTGGCTCTGAAGCGTGTGTATGGCGGACGCACTTCCGCTTCTGGGGGGCAGCTGGAAATTTCCGTGTGCGTCACAGAAGGGGGGCGTTTAGTAGGCCAATCAGACGCAGGTGGGGGCGGGACAACTAGATTCTGACAAGTCCTGGAAAAGACTCGCTGTGGTTGGCCAGTAGTCGACACGCTGTGATTGGCCAGTGCCCGTTCCCCCCGGAAATATGGTGGCCACCATACCAAGCATGATGTCGCTCCAATGAACTGCAGAGGCCAATGAGGTATCTAGGTTTCTATATCTGTGCGTTTATCAGCTATTATGACATGCATGGGGACACTAGGGTTCAAAATATGACCCTGATTATTAATCACAGTTGTGGATGATGATGATGATGAAGAAGATGATAGAATAAAGATGTTTTTTGAGCATAGATGTTTATTTGCCTTTCTGCAGTGAAATCTTACAATCATCTTCTGTCAGCAAATAAACCAAAATCAAAACGACAAAGGAGAAAAAAAAATTGGCAGACATTATTAAAGGGACTACACCATGAATTTTAACCTTTCCTTCTTTTTTGTGTGTTTTTGGTCTCCCCTACCTCTCTTCTATCCCAAAAAATACCCCCGTTTGAACACTCAGGCTTTCACGGCATATCTTGTTTTTTTTGTAAATTGGTCTCACAACAGACCAAACTGATATTCACCCGAACGTGACGTCACGTTCGGTACAATCCCTCCGTTTTTAAGTTCCAACTAAAAAAAAAGTTACATTTTTTCTTTTCTTTTTTTTTTTTTTACTTTTTCCACACAGAACCAGGAGATAACATGCATACAAACTGGCTCAATATCCCCTAACCCATTTAGGCTCAAACCTTTTGAATAACGTTTGAGGGACATAAACAATATATTAAATATGAAATGTTTTTTTTTAATTCATGGTGTAGTTCCTTTAAACAAAAATACAAAAAGTGAAATAGCAGAATAAAGATGTTTTCTTTGTTTCTTTGTTGCCCATTGCTGTGAACAGTCCATCTAGACTCACAGAGGACACAGCTTCTACGATGCATACATTGTGAAACATGTAATCACGATTTATGATTACTTTGGATTATTCTTACTCCACAATGCATAATACTATTCATGGCATTCTCATGAGACCAAACATTACATCCAATGCATTATATGTACTATAGCATATATACAGTTATGGTCAAAGATCCAGTGCATTCACGTCACAATAACCATTAAATTATACATACTTAGACACACTCCTTGTTTTGACTGTCGTTTTGTTTACAATACTGTACTTAACCCTTTAAGGCCGGGGAAGGGAACGCATGTGTCATTTTAAGATTTCTTTGGCTATTCAAAAATAGCAGATCTACAAGCTCATAGCGTGGCACCGAGTGCCTGAGCTTGTAGATCTGCTATTTTTTTTGAAAAATCGTGAAAATTTGTGCAAATATTTTATATAAATTTTTTAACTCAAATCTTTGCTTCTGGGGGTCCCAGAAGCAAATATTATAGCAACATAAGTAAAAAAATAAATACAAAAAAACTTTAGGAAAAAAGAACTGTTAGGATTTAGAAGACATTTGTAAAATCCCCAGAAGCAAAGATTTGAGTTAAAAACTTTCGCTTTGAAAAAGTATATATATATTCAAACTAAAGATTTGCACACATTTTCACGATTTTTCAAATAAATAGCAGATATACAAGCTCATAGCGCGGGCACTCGGTGCCGCACTATGAGCTTATAGATCTGCTATTTTTTTTGGTATTCCTCATATGTCCAAAACTGTTACTTTTCAGGATCCAAATTTCAAAAATATCAAAAGTAGCAGATCTACAAGCTCTAAACATGTCGCTTCACGCCACGTTTCGACCTTGTAGATCTGCTACTTTTGATGCGTTTGTGTGATGCTATAGTATGACCAAGACACAAAAAGTTGGAGATAACATAAGATAACATGGAGATAAGACGTTTCTGCCGGACGGCAACGATTATGCAAAAAACAATCCCAGAAAACGCATAATCACTGTTGGACAGAAACCTTGTATCTTCATTGAGTACAGAAGTCCTGACGTCACTCGTTCATCCCCTGGGTCGTAAAGTAATTTCTCTATGGAGAATAACATTGGGTCATCTTAGAATCGTCTCATATAAGAATTGTGTTCCAAAAATAAACAAACTGTCTCTGTGATATTATCAGGGAGTAGGCTCTGTATCGTTTATGATAGTCAGTCAGTTATATTTTATACAGTCTGTTTCTGGAGAAAGTTTTACTTTAACTTAATTCGGTGGAAGTAACATTATCGTTTTCTCACCGTCAGTTGATGCTTCATATCCATTAGAGTCAAACCACCTGGATCATTTGTTTATTTTTGGAACACAGTTCTTATTTGACGCGATATTAACACATCGGGTGCCGAACACGGTCTGAACCGTGTTTTCAGTCTTTTTGTTTTTTTTTCGTTTTTCTCCACACGGGCGGGGCTAGAGCAGCTCTGGGAGTACCCATTGTGATCCTGAGAAGGAAGGGCCAGATAGATCACCGGAAACAAAAACACGGCTCCCATCCGCTTCCTGTCTATTTCCTTCTTTAAAACGCCTATATCTCCAAATCTGTTTCCGGTGTGGAAAACCGGTCATGCGCGATGCGCGATCCGTCCCCGTTGTAACTTGCGAGTGAAATGTTATCGATCCAGGCTGTAGCCAGGGTCATGGCACTACATGAATGGATGCTTTTTTTTGCGTGGATTTGCTCGTCGCGGACGCGGAAGCTTTAAACAGCAAAGCGCAGTCAATGGGGAGAATGCTGGCACCCACGGTAAGTTGTTATGAAAAAATGCTGGCACCCGATGTGTTAAACACGTCTATAGGGATTCAGAATGGGGGTGGAAAACCGCAAACCAGGTAGACAAATCTAGGATGTGTAAATTACGTCAGACTTCGGTGCTCTATATTACTATTATTACTATCATATCTCTGTTGTAGGGGAGAAAGCAGTTTCTCACTCAACAGTAAACAAACCAACATACAGTATATAAGTGTACACAGGGTATCTGTACATTTCCAGAGTGACAATTTAAGGATTTTTAAGACCTTTTTAATACCTCTAAAATGAAAATAATAAATAATACGAAATGAATCAACAAGCTGTACTATAGAAATGGTCAAACATTGGCCAAAAATATTACCAAAGAAAGAGGCATTTTTCTTGAACATTGTGAGCTTGTAGATCAGCTATTTTCACAATATTTATCTGTGGTAGTCGGGGAAAAAAATCAATGCTTCAACTCCTACAATTCCAAGTGCTTGTCAGGGTGGGTGGGGGGGGGCTCCCCAGTTCAAATATGATTATTTTTTTGGGGGAACGCCAGCATTACTGTACCTGTACAGTACAGTATGTGTGTCCATAGTTATCTGTGAGGGAACAGCTTCCTGTAGCGTCCATAAGCAGCCACACCGATGAGCACCTTGACCACGGCCAAGCCTTCTTCTTCTGCGAGAACATCCACCTCCTGCACCGTGGCCTCCTTGTACAGCCAACTACACACACACACACAGTTTAACCATTTATTTATGTCCACACACAGGGGACACAAATATTATAGGTGCAGTAAAGGTTACATTCACAAACTCATGCATATGTCCTCATGATACAACACACATGTCACTCAGCACTCCAAGTAGTGGCGGCTCCGCCACATATGACTGCAGAGACAGCACAATGCTTTAACCAGCCTTTCTGCCTCGTCTTTGGGCATCTCAAGTTGTTCGAAACCCTCCAACAACCAGTCCGTGGCGCACGCACGCACGCACACGCACACGCACACACACACACACACACACACACACACACACACACACACACACACACACACACACACACACACCTTTTGTTGTGAGAGAACCAAAATGAGTGCTCCTCAAAACAACTGGTTTGGGAATCACTTGGTTACAATTCAGGCTGAGGCAACCAGTGGTGTACTCAAACGTAGAAGTACTCTGGTACAAGTAAAAGTCCGGAATTCAAAATGTATCAAAAGTATCAAAATGTACTTAAAAGTACCAAAAGTAAAAGTACCAACATGTTTGAAAATAGCAGATCTACAAGCTCACAACGCATCGCAATGCGACACGTTGTCAAATAGCCTAGGTATAAAATAGGGCTAAAGTGGTTAATGTATGTTTTATAATGTAATCATTTATATCTGCAAAGTAACTAAAGTTTTCAAATTATTGTAGTGGAGTAAAAGTACAATATTTATTTTCCTCTGGGATGTAGTGGAGTAGAAGTAGCCTGGTAAACCCTCCCTCCGGAAATCTCATTTCCATTTGATTTCAGGAGTGAGTCTGGCATGAACGCCCATTCTGCAATATTGGCTCTGTAGTCTGTACGCCAAACTGACGAGCCTATCAGCGTCGTCGCTCATCGTTCTGTGATTGACAGCTTACGTTGGCCAATCAGGTGGCGAGTTCGAGTGAGCCCGAATGAAGCCGAGTGCAGCGTGAGTGACGCCGAAAAAAGACGAACGGCAGCCATTGTTGTTCTGCGAGTGCCTTCACTTCTTACTTTTGTTTTTAAAACGGTCTCTAACTTATTTTTTGAGGCACGGAATTTACTATTAAGATATCGTTTGGATAGAATGTAGTTGTTTAACTTCATATATGTGGTCAATTAATCATGACAGAGCCTATTTAAAAATATAAATTTAGAGAACCGGCAGGGGCGGGCAGTGACACGCATGTATCCAAATAAGGCAACCTATTTTGGGCATGGCAAATACATGGTAAATACCTAAAAATTGCACAATACTTGAGTAAATGTACTTAGTTACTTTACACCACTGGAGGAAACCTGCATGAGCGCACAGTCTCAATGTTTGTACACAAATACAGTAATTGGTCTATGAGGATAAATGTATCAGATAACGGGATTCTACATTCTCACCTTAAACCCATTAAGACCTGGAACGCATCTGTGTCACTTTAGATTTCTTTTGCTATTCAAAAATAGCAGATCTACAAGCTCATAGCGCGGCACTGAGTGCCGCGCTATGAGCTTGCAGATCTGCTATTTTTGAATAATCTTGAACTTTTTTTTTTTTTTTTTTTCAAAAAACAGTTTTAGAAAACATTTTTAAGAATCGCCTCAGGTCTTAACACATTGTGTGCCAGAGGTTTATTAAAATAGCGTACATCTAGTGCCAGCATATCTTACATCCACTTACACTGATATGTTTCGTGCTGTAGAAGCCCCGACGCGGACGTGCATGTAAACAAAGCGTGCGTGCGAGACGGCGGAGGGTCCCGACTAACGCCTGGAACAATAATATTTCTAACGCGATCCTCCATTGCAGAGTGATCGCCGATGGAAAACGGCTCACTTCCACCACGTTAAAAAGAAATAGGAGATATTAAGTAGGGTTGTCCGATATTAGCTTTTTTACCGATAACCGATATACCGATATTGTCCAACTCTTAATTACCGATACCGATATCAACCGATACCGATATATGCGGGGATTATTGTGATTAGGGTAAGCTCAAATTTCATATCACACACACCATATACAGTAAGAACTCCTGTAACTTATTTATAAAGCAAAAAAACCGATACCGATATTTTCCCGATATCAATTTTTATGCTAATATCGGCCGATAATATCGGGAGGCCGATAATATCGGACATCCCTAATATTAAGCTTTTAGTCAAGGAGATAACATTGGAGTGGAAGCGGAAGCATTTTTGACATGGATCCACATCCGGCCTCTCCTTCTTAAGAGACTCCTTGGATGTTCCCAAAGTTTCGTTAGAGCGCCCCCACGTGGGAAAAATATATGGTCCACACCGTTTATGGCACACCATGTGTTAATGGGTTAACTGGGGGGGGTGCTGAGGTCAACTCACCTTAGCTGGGCGGTGCTGAGGTCGACTCTCAGGTCCAGAATTTGTTTTCCTGTGGCTTTGACTATTTCCTCTTCAACGGTTCTCTTCAGCTCATCCAGGCCCTGCTCTTTCAAGGCAGATATGGGCAGAACGTTGGCTTCTGCAGGCTGGTAGCTAACAGGAACAACAACACACATACCAATATGTAAACAATATGGATCTTTAAAACTAAAAACATCCTCATTCCAATTCACACATTTAGATAGATACGGCTGATACAGTACACAAGATAACAGTAAAGGTTAGCACATTCCACCTGGTGTAAAGTAACTAAGTACATTTACTCAAGTACTGTACTTTTTAGCGGTGCCAACCGCTCTATATCTGACTTTGTCCGTGTGTCTGTCCGGGTGTCCGGACACCCGGACATTCTTATTGGCTGGGCTATAAACAAATATTGATGACAACATCAATACGGGGTTCATCAAAGGCACCGCTTCCTTCACACAGGGTGTGATTTTTTACTTTACTGAAGTATTTCCCATTTTCAGTACTTTTACCTATACTCCACTACATCTCAGAGGCAAATATTGGACTTTTACACCACTAGAATCAACCCACGGGGTCGAACTCTAGAGGTTCGGTTCATTTACAATGGGAACGCTTCGTTTTTTGGAAACACCAGCGGCGTGAATTTTGCGTTTGGCGAGAGTTTTAATATTTTCTACTCAGGCGTATGATGGAAGCAGGTTTTTTTTTTAGGCGAGCGGCCTGCCGTTTTCAGACAGGAAAGACACATACATTGGCGGACGGACGGACACACAGCCTTCTTACCCTTCAACCAGGTCCACTTTGTTGTGGACCTCGATCATGGAGTTCATCAGCTTGTCGGGGACCTGCATGTTCTTCAACACGTTCAGAACGTTCACCTTCTGGTTGACCGTCTCTGGGTGGCTGATGTCCCGCACGTGAACGATGAGGTCCTGGCAGCAAAGTAGAGACGTTTGAGAGATGATTATCAAACTGTTTTTTTATCTATTTCAAGGACCCCCAGTTTGATTTGCATTAGGCCACAAACACCCATAACTCTGAGAGTGTACAAAGGGAACCAAATGGACCCGTAAGGGTCCATTTGGTTCCCTTTGTACACTCTCAGAGTTAAGACACATAAGTTCAGAGTTAAGACACATAAGGGTCCATTTGGTTCCATTTGTATACTCTCAGAGTTAAGACACATAAGTTCAGAGTTAAGACACATAAGGGTCCATTTGGTTCCATTTGTACACTCTCTGAGTTAGACACATAAGGGTCCATTTGCTTCCATTTGTACACTCTCAGAGTTACAGACACATAAGGGTCCATTTGGTTCCATTTGTACACTCTCAGAGTTACAGACACATAAGGGTCCATTTGGTTCCTAATCATTTAGCTGGGGACTCGCTTGAACCCCCTCAAGGACCCCTGGGGGACCCCAGAACCCCACTTTGAGAACCACTGGGTTTGGGAATGAATGACTAGATCCTGACTGATCTATTGGTCTGGTTAATATATCAGTCATTATTTGACTTGTTTTAATGACATCGGTATCAGTAATTATGCAACACATTTGTCCCGATTCAAAAAAATGTTCAACCTGGTGCCCATAATTTTGGGCATTTCATCATTATAGGTGACATTTCTTATTTAAAGAAATTACCAAAAATAGTTGATGTTCAACATCTTATACATCAACCCCTCAGCTTCACTTCAACTCACTTGTACCTCGGCTATCTTTGAACATTTTTTAATAGGTCTTAAGTGGTTAAATGAGTTCATTTACGTGTATTTTTACTTGTTTACTTGTTCATTGGATACTTAAAGTTAATGTTCTTTTGATATATTGAAGTTTAATATATACTTAAACAAAATATCTATCCAAAGGTATTTTGTGTTTATTTTTCTTTGTTTCCTTTTAAAATAAATGTTCTCTAATAGAAACTTTAATCAAATCTAAGTTTATCAAATTGATTTGAGACCTGTGATCTGTGTGATCTGTGATCGGTGGTCTTAAGACTCTCCAAATTCAGGATCGGCATCGGATCCAAAAATGAATTAATTGGCCGAGCTCTATGAAAGATGAAGATCTTACCCAGGAGCCCAACAGATCTGTAACTCTGAGAGTTATGGAAGGACCTTGAAAATGAAATGTTGGAGAACCAGACCCATTCATCTTGGACTGCAGTGCAATTGATTTTCTAAGAGACATTTGTTCTCAGCAGTCTAGCAAATCTGAATTGATTACAAAAAGGAAAGAAAATTACTTAACCCATTAAAACCGGGAACACTACAATACTTTGGCTATTCAAAAATAGCTGATCTACAAGCTCATAGCGCGGCACCGAGTGCCGCGCTATGAGCTTGTAGATCAGCTATTTTTTTGAAAGATCGTGAACATTTTGTGCAAATCTTTGAATAATATATATATTTTTTTTTTAAATTGAACATTTTAAACTCAAATCTTTGCTTCTGGGGGTCCCTGGAACAACATATTTTGAGATGGGGGTCCGCGGCCAAATACATACAGTATATATGCTATATAAATGCACTATTTACATAACATTTCTGGGGGTCCTTGACATGAAAACGTTTGAGAACCACTGATTATAACAAACATAAGGCTGCTAGGATTTAGAAGACATTTGTAGAATCCCCCAGAAGCAAAGATTTTAGTTAAAAAATGTTCACCTTAAAAAAATATATACCTATTCAAAGATTTGCATACATTTTCACAATTTTTGAAAAACAGCAGTTCTACAAGCTCATAGCGCGGCACAGAGTGCCGCGCTATGAGCTTGTATATCTGCTATTTTTGAATAGCCAAAGAAATCTTAAAATGACACAGATGCGTTCCCGGTCTTAAAGGGTTAAACTATTTTAATCAATCTATTATAGTATTTAGTTTGACAACCCTATTACCTCATTGCTCGAATCCTCAAAAGAGAAAAGAAAGATGTCTGAAGAAGGTGCTGGACTGGACAAAAAGCAATAAAAGTAAATAGTCTAATGCTCCCAAGTATCGTTCCTTCTACAGTACATTATCGACTCTCCAACCTTTGTGAAGATTGTTTCTTGTTTTTTTATCTTGACAAAAGGGCCCTTTGTGGGCCAAACAACATCAATAATAAATGTAAAAGAAATATGACTTTGGGAGCGTTTGAATGAGTGTGCAGACTCAACTTTCTGCTGCAGTGCAGCTGTTAGGTGAGTGGGTTTCAAACTTTCTTTGGTGGATCAAGGCACACCAATAATAATGGGCTGGTGAAAAACCCACGGTGCAGCTGTTTTCAGAGAAAACGCGTTGAGAGCTTGAAGATCTCCTATTTTCGCAATTTATGAACAATTTCTCCCTGCTGTAGTTTTTTAAACCTGTATTGGAAAGCAAACTACAAAGTCGACCTCGGCGGTTGAGTGTCTAAACAGACTTTTAAGACCTTTTTAAAACTACATTGGCCAAATTGTCAAAAGTTACATAAGAAAGAGGCAAACATTGTGAAAATAGCCGATCTACAAGCTCACAACGCCTCGCATTGCGAGGCGTTGTGAGCTTGTAGATCGGCTATTTTCATCATATTTATCTGCGGAAAATAGTCAAACTAAATGTAATGCCTCAACTCCTACATTTCCAGGTGCTTGTCGGGGTGGGGGGTGGGGTCCCCAGTTCAAATATGATTATTTTGGGGTGGGGGTCGCGGTTTGGGAACCACTGCTGTACCACATACAGTAGGCTCAGAGTCCCTGGTTCAACTCAATCAAGGTAATGGATACATTGTTGCTGTCCAAAGCTATTACTTTTGAGGAAATGGAAAAAAATAAACCGTGTTCCAATGGATACAGAGTAGTTATTATGTAGTCACAAACGCAGACACAGCAGAAAATAGCAGATCTAAGTAGAGTAGATAGATTGGCTGTTTTTGCCACTTTTGTGTAACGCTGTAGGGCATTCATTTACGGGGGGAAAAATATGGAGATACAGTTCAGGGTTTCTGCCCGACAGCGACGAAATCAAGGATCAATAAAAGGTGGGGAAAAGTCTATTATCTTTAACCACCTGAGACTGATTCTACAAATGTCTTCTAAATCCTATCAGTTCTCTGAAAAAAACTTACGTTGCTATATCAGTGGTGCTCAATCTTTTTCATGTCAAGGACCCCCCAAAATGACATGTATTTGGCCGCGGACCCCCTATCTCAAAAATATGTTGTTAAGATTTGCAAAGAATTTCCCGATTTTTCAAAAATAGCAGATCTACAAGCTCATAGCGGTGCACAAAGTGACACTCTATGAGCTTGTATATCTGCTATTTTTGAATAGCCAAAGTATAAACTAATGGTTAATATGTTTGTGACGCTACTGTATATTAACTACTTTAGCTGGGGACCCCCTGGAACCCCCTTGGACCCCACTTTGAGAAGCAATGCACAAGTGTGACGAATTAGGGCATTAATTGACGGGGGAGAAAACAAAAAAAAAATGGAATATGGAGATATGAGGTTTCTGCCCTGACTGTGAATCTGGGAATATCTATTTTAACCCATTAAGACCTGAGGGCCATTCTTAGCTAATGTCTTCCAAATCCCAACAGTTTTCTGAAAAACGTATGTTTCTATATCAGTTGTTCTCAAACTTTTTCATGTCAAGGACCCCCCAAAATGATATGTATTTGGCCGCGGACCCCTATCTCAAAACATTTAGTTCCAGGGACCCCCCAGAAGCAAAGATTTGAGTTAAAAATGTTCGCTTTAAAAGAATATAAATGTATTAATTCGCACACTTTTTCTCGATTTTTCAAAAATAGCAGATCTACAAGCTCATAGCGCGGCACTCGGTGCCGCGCTACGAGCTTGTATATCTGCTATTTTTGAATAGCCAAAAGGGTAAAAATAATGTGTTTTTTTTTAGCTCAAAATCAAAAATGACACAGATGCGTTCCAGGTGTTAATGGGTTAATTAAAGACACCCACGGAGTGCTTGACGTCGTCCAGGGTGGCCGAGAAGGAGTCTATGAGCTGGTGGGGCAGCTGGGACAGGAAGCCGATGGTGTCCACAAACAGGACGGTCATGTGACTGGGCAGCGTGCCCGCGTGCACCGTCACGTCCAGCGTGGCAAACAGCTGGTTCCTGGGCTGGAGGGCGCCGTCGCCCGTCAGCGCCTTGATCAGCGTCGTCTTCCCTGCAAACACACAGAGCCGTGTAGAGGTCAAAATGGCGTTATTATGGATCCCGCGGCAGCTCCAGGCAAACCCCGCTGTGATTGGTCAGTAGTCGCTGTGATTGTATGTCTACTATGCCTAAACCTAACCTTAACCCTAACCCTAACCTCAGTCAAATCAGACAACAGGGTTCCCACACATTTTTAACAATGAATTTTCAAAACTTTTCCATAACTTTTCCAAAGTATTTTAACCCCATTTCCAGGACTATAGAAATCATACAGTGCAATAATGAGACTCTTAAACCAGTGTGCCATCAACGCCCCAAGACGCACTCGAGTGAAGGTGTCACGTGACAAAAAGAACAGATCTACAAGCTAACAACGTATCAAGTAGCACTGCATGTTACCACATTTTACCCATCTTTCATGTAATGTTAGACAAAAACAATGTATTTCGTTGCTGTCGGGCAGAAACCTCCTATCTCTGTATTTTAACTTTTTGTATTTTTTTGTAAATCATCCAGTGTCACACAAAAGCATAAAAAGTAGCAGATCTACAAGCTCAAAACGCAGCGCGAAGCTACGCGGTTTGAGCTTGTAGATCTGCTACTTTCGCCATTTTAGAATTTGAATCCTGACAAGTAACAGTTTTGGACAGAGACGATGGCCAAATATTTTCCAAAACATTTGATTAATTCCAAACCATTTCCAGGCCTGGAAAACATTTTTTCAAATTTCAAAATATTTCCAGGAATTTCATGACCGTGGGAACCCTGAGACAGGTAAGGCGGGTCTATATCCTGGAGTGTTGGTGGGATCCAGAATCACGCGTCAAAATGAGGGCTCAAAGAACGTTTGAAAATATGCATCAGTCAGCACTCACTGGGTTAACCAATTAAGACGGGGAACGCATCTGTGTCACTTTACGATTTCTTTGGCTATTAAAAAATAGCAGATCTACAAGCTCATAGCGCGGCACCCAGCTAAATGATGTATAGTTAGGCACCAAATGGACCCTTACGGGTCTGTAACTCAGAGAGTGTACGAATGGAACCAAATGGACCCTAACGGGTCCATTTGGTTCCATTTGTACACTCTGAGTTAAATTAACATTGATTTTACAATATTAATTGGGGTCCCAGAGGTATAAATGCCATTAAATGGGGGTCCACAGCCTAATGCATGTCAAACTGGGGGTCCTTGAAATTAAAATTGTTGAGAATCACTGCTAGAGCCGTAAAAATCTTCTCTTATGGGGGTCCCTGGCATATCTTTTCAAATGGGGGTCCGCGGGCTAATAAGTGTCAATTTGGGGGTCCTTGACCAAACGTACAAATGTACATTTGTACACTCTCAGAGTTACAGACCCATAAGGGTCCATTTGGTTACATTTGTACACTCTCTGAGTTACAGACCCATAAGGGTCCATTTGGTTACATTTGTACACTCTCAGAGTTACAGACCCATAAGGGTCCATTTGGTCCCAATAAATCATTTAGCTGGGGACCCCCCTGGTATCCCCTCAAGTACGCCTGGGGGGTCCCCGGACCCCACTTTGAGAACCAATGTGTTAGGAGATAAAGGGCGGCTGGAGGGCGTGTCTCACCACAGTTGGTGTAGCCCATGACGGACACGATGGGGAACTCTTTGTGCTTGCGGTGCGAGCGCAGCAGATGTCTCTTCCTCCGCAGACGCTCCAGAGCCGAGCGGATCTTCAGTTCCCGCTCCTTCAGCAGCCTCTGCTGCACCTCTATCAGTGTCTCGCCTGAGGAAGAAAAACACTTTTTTTTATATTTTCAAAAATCGCTGATCTACAAGTCCACACAGCGCATTGCGACGCGACGCATTGTGAGCTTGTAGATCAGCGATGTTCATTATTCATGCAACACTAAGTACAGTATATATAGGGCTATATAGCTGGCTGCATGCTGCTACCCTACTCTCTCTACGTGTTTCCTGTCTATCTACACTGACCCATCCAAATTCATCTTAAAAAAGAAAACACAGCAGATTAAAAACATGACAGGCTGCATAATAGTTGTACGAATATCCAACCCGACGATCTGTTGAGGGACTCCAAGAAAGTGATTCCCCACTGACTCTGCACCACAGACCCACACAAAGGATCATGCCCACCCCCCAAGGTGGCCTGGTTCTCTCTCTCTTTCCTGATAAGACTTTAAGGATTTTTTACGACCCTCAGAACATCTAAGCAAGGACCCCCAATATGTGCCTTTACTCACTGGACAAATACGATGAGCACCTCGCAAGTGTCTTTCTCCTCCCCCCTAACATAGGCATCAAGCATGTCATTTGAGCCTCTCTCTCTCTCCTCTTTGAGATAAGGGAATGGTAAGGAATTTACGACCTACACACTCTGAGAAAGGACCCAACTTATGAGACCTTATAGAGCTGCCTCAGTTAATGACTCCAAACAGGCAGTATTAACCTTCATATATGTATGTATTTTACCCTTGCCTTTATATGTCGGCCTACCACACTGGTATAATCCTAAATAAGCAGTAAATACACACATAATTATAATCATAATAATATCACAGGCGCTGAAGGCATGGAAAAACCATACAATAGTGACCTTATAGTACAAGTTGATGTAAGCCAGTGGTTCTCAAAGTGTGGTTTGGGGAGCCCCAGGGGTCCTTGGGAGGGGGGGGGGGGGGGGGGGGGAACATATTCAGATGGGGGTCCGCAGTCATATACATATCAATTTGGGGGTCCTTGACAAAAAACAGTTTGAGAACCACTGATGCAAGCGACACAGCTGCAGCTGACATCTTTGTATCGTTCCTTTGTATTTAATTCCGTCGTTGAATTGCCTATATATTTCATGTTTGTTTTTATGTATGTGAAGTGAAAAGTGCTGTATAAATAAAGTCTATATTATCCTAGGGATTCATGCCCCTTTAAAGTGGCAGTGTTGATTTCGTCGACTAAAACTATGACAAAAAATGTTGGTCGACTACCTTTTATCACTGACGAAAACTAAATAAAAACTAAATAAAAACTAAATAAAAACTAAATGAAAACTAAATAAAAACTAAATGAAAACTAAGCTATGATGACTAAAACTAAGACTAAATATATTGACAATTTCATCAACAAATAAAAACTAGACTAAAATGTTAGTGAGGGACTAGTGGAGAAGAGATCCAGTATAACTAAAAGACAACTCATTTTATGTTTGGTTGGGTAGGGTGTTGCGCTCTGTAAATAGCAGATCTACAAGCTCACAACGCGTCGCAGCATTTCGGCTATTTTCAGCATGCAACCAAGTGTAAAATCAGCCATTACGACGCCATCAAGGCACCGCCAACATACATTTTAGTCGACTAAATCAACTGTAGATTTAGTCGACTATAATCTTATATAAACTAGACAAAAACTAAAACATTTCAGATGTCTAAAATATGACTAAAACTAAATGGAATTTTATACATAAGACTATGACTACTAAATCAACACTGTTAAGTGGTTAAATGGACACCAAAAACAACAGTCAAATAGCCAGTCACATGATGCAGTGTGACTGCAGTTTAACTGCAGAGCATTTACCTGAGCCCCCGATGTAGCGTGAGCCTCCACCCTGCTGGTCCAAGTCTGCAAGGTCGTTTCTGAGCCGCGATCTAACCAGAAACATACAGTAACAAAGTTTATTTATGATTTTTATTTTCAAAAACTGTGACAATAGCCGATCTAACAGCTCACAACATGTCATACTGCGAAAGGTTGTGAGCTGTAGATCGGCGATTTTTGCTATTTTGTGCGACACCATCATACGACAAAGTATAAAATAATGCATTAAATTATAAATAAATAAAAACAAAAAGATGAAATATGGACATACAAGGTTTCTAACCTAACCAATTGGTTCTCAGGGGTTCTTGGTGGGGTTCCAGGGGGTCCCCAGAAAAAGTAGTTAACATAGCATCACAATCATTTTAACCACTTCTTCCATTTATACGTTGGCTTTTAAAAAAATAGCAGATAAACAAGCTCACTGCGAGATTGTACATCTACTTTTTTTTTTTTTTAATTAAAGTTTTAACCCAAATCTTCTCTTCTGGGGGTCCCTGGCACAAAACATCTTCCGATGGGGGTCCGCGGCCAAATACAAATCATTTCGGGGGTCTTTGGAGCGAAAACGTTTGAGAACTACTGCCCTAACCTTACCTACATGCAGCGAGGCTTGTTGAATCCTATAGGTTACCTTGAAGCCTAGGTCACTGGTTCTCAAACTTTTTCATGTCAAGGACCCCCAAATTGACACTTATTAGCCCGCGGACCCCCATTTGAAAAGATATGCCAGGGACCCCCATAAGAGACGATTTTTTACGGCTCTAGCAGTGATTCTCAACCATTTTAATTTCAAGGAACCCCGGTTTGACATGCATTAGGGCTACGGACCCCCATTTAATGGCATTTCTATCACTTGGACCGCAATTTATATTGTAAAATCTATGCCAATTGAACTCTGAGAGTGTACAAATGGAACCAAATGGACCCTAACGGGTCCATTTGGTTCCATTTGTACACTCTCAGAGTTACAGACCCATAAGGGTCCATTTGGTGCCTAATCTATCATTTAGCTGGGGACCCCCTGGAACTCCCTCAAGGACCCCTGGGGGTCCCCGGACCCCACTTTGAGAACCAGTGGCCTAGGTTACCTGAGCAGGGGGATCTATAGGTTACCTGAGGAGGGGGATCTATAGGTTACCTGAGGAGGGGGATCTATAGGTTACCTGAGCAGGGGGATCTATAGGTTACCTGAGCAGGGGGATCTATAGGTTACCTGAGGAGGGGGATCTCGGCCAGAGAGATCTGTAACCTGGCCTCCTTGGTTCGGGCGTTACAGCGGAAGATGTGCAGAACCACCGAGTACCTGTCCAACACCTTCACCCCCCACGCCTCCTCAAAGTCCCTCTGCACACACACACGCACACACACACACACACACACACACACACACACACACACACACACACACACACACACACACACACACACACACACACACACACACACACACACACACACACACACACACACACACACACACACACACACACACACACACACTTATTTATGTCCACATAAGAGAAACAATACAAGGACACAAATATTACAAGGTGCTGTAAAAACTGTGCAGTCAGCAAATCATGGACAAATACCCCCACAGGAGTACAAATAACAGCGTCTTCGCCATATTTGGCGGTTACCGACAGTAGAAGAGATTCCACAGAATTTTGCGAGCCGTTTAGCTGCTTTTTTTTGGCATCACACACAGTCACACACACACACACACACACACACACACACACACACACACACACACACACACACACACACACACACACACACACACACACACACACACACACAAGGGCTGCAAATATTATCTTACTAGCAATTATTCCATCGATTACCTTTTTTGATTAATCAAATAAACGGTAAGCTCAGTTTTTAACTTTTTTTTAAATGTATATATCAACAACAACAACAGTGACGTGCTATTTTCACTAGTTTTCTACTAGTTTCTGAAAGTTTTTGAAATGTTTCGCCTATAAAAGGCACACCCGAAAGTGTTTTATTAAATTATCATTTTATCATTGTTGACGATTAAGTGTTGCATGTCAGCTCACCTCCGCCGAGGGGGACAGACGCTCCACGTTGACGAACACGGCCGTGATGCCGGAGGTTTGTCTGATTCTCTCTGGAGGAAAGGAACGTTACAATAATTAATCAAGCTCACAGCGTATCACATACTTAACCCGCAATGTGTTGTAAGCAGCTTGTAGATCAGATATTTTAGGTCTTTTTGAAATAGGGCTTAAGTGGTTAAGCTGCAGTACAGTATATATACACCATGCCATCAAGTAGTATATCGTCTGTCGGGTGGAAACCTCATATGTCCAGGATTCATTATTACATTACATTACAGTCATTTAGCAGACGCTTGTATCCAAAGCAACTTACAATAAGTGCATTCAACATAGGTAGGGAACGAAACTACTAATCACCAGAAGTCTTAAGTGCATTCTCTTCTAAAACAAGCAACTAAGAGTATACCTAGCACTAAGGTAAAAGTGACATATATCAGCTACCTACTTTCTTAAACAGATGAGACGAATAGGAAAATCTAATGAGCAAGAGCTAAACAAATAAGTGTATCGAATAAACACGATCCAATAAAACAAGAGTTCGTACAACTAGTTAACAACAAGTAGGCCAGGCAGAGAGGAAGGGTAGTGTTTCCTGAAGAGGTGGGTTTTCAGCCTGTGGTGAAAGATGGGCAGTGACTCTGCTGTCCTGACATCAGTGGGGAGTTCATTCCACCACTGTGGGGCCAGAACAGAAAAAAGCAGTGACTGTGTCGATTGACCAGAAGGACCCTTGAGTGACGAGGCAATCAGTCGCCCTGAGGCGGCAGACCGAAGTGGTCGGGCAGGAGTGTAAGCCTTGACCATAGCCCGGAGGTAAGAAGGAGCTGTTCCTTTCACTGCCCTATAGGCTAGCACCAGGGTTTTAAACTGGCTGAAACTCCCCGTAGTGATTCAAATTCAAAAATAGCGAAAGTATCAGATCTACAAGCTCGAAACGCGTTGCGCCACGTTACGAGCTTGTAGATCTGCTACTTTTGATGCTTTTGTTTGTAGGGCGTTCATTTACGAAAAAACACAAAAAGTTAGAATATGGAGATCAGAGGTTTCTGCTCCACAGTGACCATACTGTATACTGGCTAATTGAGCAGTTAGGGAATATTCCTTTTTCCCCTTCTGTTTTTTTTTTTAATTCTCAGGCTGACTTTTGTTCCCAGTCCGCCCCTGATATGTACTGTACACACGTCACACAATTTAAACCTAAGAGACCTAGAGGTAGAGGTAGAGACCTGTGAGTGTCTGGAAGTTCCCCTTGCCAAAGATCCTCTTCTTCTCTGGTGTCTTGGTGGAGAGGATGATCTTATCCACCACACTCCAGTTCTCCAGGGTGTTCACCAGACCCTCAGCCTCGGCCACCATCAGCTCCGCTAAAAAAGACAAAAGCGTCACGTTTCTTTTTCGTTTCTTTTGTTACTACAAAACGTCTGAAAGGACAACTTTGTTTTTTTACAACCAAGGTTTATATTTTAGCTTGTAATTAAAGTAAATAAAAGATGAGTGTTATTTTTTTTCATTTACTGCTTTCTATAGTTTTAGCAATTTCCGGGATATTATTTACAGTGGGCGGGGCATTCTGTCCGGTGGCTAAATATGTCTTTTTTACACAATAAAAAAGGTCCTGTGGTCTTTGATGGCCAGATGTGAGTTATTGGGGGTTAGAAGAGCTACTGTAAATAATAACAAAGAAAACGCCGGGTTATTGTGTAAATAAAGACATATTTAGCCACCGGACAGACCACTGTAAAAAAAAAAAAAAGCGAAAATTGCTAAAACTATAGAAAGCAGTGAATTAAATATTTTGAACACTCATCTTTTATTTAATTTAATTACAATCTAAAACATAAACCTTGGTTGTAAAAAAACAAAGTTGTCCTTGAAGAGCACAGAGTAAGTTTCTGACTGGGCCATCTTGCCTGGAAACCTGACGGATCTGCCAGAGCAAATACTTCCTAGTGACTAGTCAGAAACTTAAGGCCTGGTTGCACCTACAAGGATTAATCCATTATTAAGACCTGAAGCCGATTCTACAAATGTCTCCTAACTCTCAGCAGTATTCTGAAAAACATATGTTTCTATATCAGTGGTGCTCAAACTCTTTCATGTCAAGGACCCCCAAAATGATATGTATTTGGCCGCCGACCCCATCTCAAAATGTTTTGTTCCAGGGACCCCCCAGCAAAGATTTGAGTAAAAAATGTTCCCTTTAAAAGAATATATATATATTCAAAGATGTGCACACATTTTCACGATTTTTCAAAAATAGCAGATCTACAAGCTCGTGAGCTTGTAGATCTGCTATTTTGGAATAGCCCAAAGTGTAAAATAATGCTTTTTTAGTGTAACGTGTGTGACTGCCGTCACCCTCTCTGCTCACCCGTAGTCAGGTGCTGCTTCATGTTGCCCCACTTGACGTCCGGGTGAACGATGAAGATCCTGTGTTGTCCGTCGCCCATCAGAGCGGCTGTGGGGTCCTGCTGCAGGAACAGATCCTCCAGCTCACTGTCCTCCATGTCCAGGTCTTCATCATCCTCTTCTTCTTCATCATCACCAAACCCCCTCCCTCCACTGGAGCCGCCGCGGGCGCTCAGCTTGCAGGCAGAGAAGGTCACGTGTCTGCACTGTGTGGGGAGAACTGCTCTCTGAAGCCTGTTAGTGGGAATATGATCAGTGGTGGTACAAGAAAAAGTCTTGCATTCAAAATGTTCAAAGTTTTAAAAAATAAAAATAAAAACAAATAAAAACATATTGGCATCACAATGGATTTTCTTTTGTTGTCGGTCAAAATCTTTCATAAATAGCAGATTTACCATCATTTTAACCAAGTTGATTTCAAAGGTGATTTAAAGGACAACTTTGTTTTTTTACAACCAAGGTTTATGTTTTAGATTGTAATTAAAGTACCGTAAATAAAAGATGAGTGTTAAAATATTTAAATGTACTGCTTTCTATAGTTTTAGCAATTTTCGTGATATTTGTTACAGTGGGAGGGGGCATTCTGTCCAGTGGCTAAATATGTATTTTTTACACAATAACCCGGTGTTTTCTTTATTATTATTATTTATTTATTATTATAGCTCTTCTAGCCCCCAATAACTCACATTTGGCTATCAAAGACCACAGGGCCTTTTTTATTAGCCACCGGACAGAATGCCCCCGCCCACTGTAAAAAAATATCGCGAAAATTGCTAAAACTATAGAAAGCAGTAAATGAAAAAAAATAACACTCATCTTTTATTTACTTTAATAACAAGCAAAAATATAAACCTTGGTTGTAAAAAAAACAAAGGTGTCCTTTAAGTGATATACATATTCAATCAGGACAGTCAGGACCCTAGCCTCGCCCCATTTGGAACCTCTCCCTACGCTACCGCTCCGAGATGAGGTCCCGCACAGCTCGTTGCCTGCTGGGCGGGACATTTTCGAATATTTTCCACAATGCATGATTTTTACCCTTTTCCGCACATCGTATCCAAAAAGTAAAGGTCGTCACCCCTGCTCTCAGATGTTTTAACTTCTAGCGGTAAAGAAAATCTAACCGACGGGTTGAAACCAGCGTTTAAATGGCTTATTTAGTCAGCCTGTGGGCCAGTCAACCCCCCGTCCGCATGCGCAGTACTGCTCCCGTAAGATTGCATTGGGAAAACATGGCCACAGGCTGACTAGAAAAGCAGTTTAAACGCTTGTTATAGCCCGTCACTTAGATTTTCTTTTCCGCTAGAAGTTAAAACATCTGAGAGCAGGGGGGGGGGGCTTTACTTTATGGATACGATGTGCGGAAAAGGGTAAGAATCATGCATAGTGGAAAATATGTGGTACCTCATCTCGGAGCTCATATAGCGGAGGGAGAAGTTCCACATGGAGCCATCAGTAGTACCCATGCCAGCATCAATTGCATAGTGCAGTGGTTCTCAAACTTTTTCATGTCAAGGACCCCCAACTCGACACTTATTAGCCCGCGGACCCCCATTTGAAAAGATATGCCAGGGACCCCTGATAAGGTTTTTACGTCTCTAGCAGTGATTCTCAACCATTTTAATTTCAAGGACCCCCAGTTTGACATGCATTAGGGCTATGGACCCCCATTTAATGGCATTTCTATCTCTGGGACCCCAATTTATATTACAAAATCAATGTTAATGTAACTCTGAGAGTGTACAAATGGACCCATAAGGGTCCATTTGGTTCCATTTGTAAACTCTCAGAGTTACAGACCCATAAGGGTCCATTTGGTTCTTAACTATCCATCATTTAGCTGAGGACCCCCTGGAACTCCTTCAAGGACCCCTGGGACCCCACTTTCAGAACCAATGGCATAGTGTTCCAATTCTCTGTCTTTTAAAGAGCTGGAGAAATGGGTATAGATAGAATAGCCTTGGATCAAGACTATCGTAGATGTGTTTTACTTTTATAGATTTTTTTTTACATATCGTAGATATAAAAATGTCCCTTATTGTCACTATAGGCAATGAGTATTACTATGGGAATGGGTTATTTAACACTTACATAAGAACAAAATCACTTAGGCTTCATATCTTCGGGAATATAACTAAGGTTTTCAAATCATTTATGTTTTTCCTCTGACATGTAATAATAAACTTTAATAATAATAATAAACTATTTGTGTAGCACCTTTTATGCCATGAAATGCAGCTCAAAGTAGTTTACAGAGCAACAATACAATTACAGTCACAACTAATTTAACAATAAAGCAAAAAAGAAAAGCAGGAGCATAAAACAACATTAAAATAATAGCAAAAGGCAGTGAATCAGGCAAAACAGTGAGGACATGGATAACAACACAGAGATTTTCATTTTTTTTAAATCAACTAAATGTAGTGGAGAAGAAGCAGGAATGATAAAATAAAAATTTAAAAAGTTTTTTAAAAAAAAGTAAAGTAAACGTATCACAAAGAGAGAGTAAAAGTACTTTATATTTACCTTCCAGCAGCAGTAACAGCTGCATAGTGAGCAGTCCTGCAGAGTGACCTCTGAACTGGACTCAATACACTCACATTCTGCAACAAACATCTCATCACGTGACCTCTCATCACATGTTTTATTAATTGTTCATTATTAATTTTTTTAAAAAATACAAAAAATGCGCTTCATTCAACACTTTATGCTCATGGTTTTGTTAACAGTCCAAAAAAACATGCTGCTGTCTGTCTGCCGGTTGTTGTTATTTCTCTCGTTTTACGACAGTGTCGCGCGGGCGAGCGCAAGCAGATCTACAAGCTCACAACGCGTCGCTTCCGCAACGCGTTGTGAGCTTGTAGGTCTGCTAGGGCTCAGCGCGCGACACCGTCTCGCGATGAAGTATAAGCCTGGCTTTCTTCTTCTTCTTCTTTAGCTGTGTTCTTTGGTCATTTCCGTTCTACCGCAAAGCGTCTTGGGTTTGACCGCTGCCACCTGGTGGATGAATGAAGGAACCGCTTCAGGGATGTCTCAAAGTTGATGTTCTTTTTTTCTTTTTTTTTTTACATTGCATGGGAAATGAGCAGTGGTGCTGGTGGACAAAGTACTCACATTTTTTTACTTAAGTAAAAGTACCAATACTGCAATGTAGAAATACTCTGTTACAAGTAAAAGTCCGGAATTCAACATTTACTTGAGTAAAAGTACAAAAGTATTGGTATCAAAATATACTGAAAGTACCAAAAGTAGAAATCAGTGACTACGTTTCAACTGCTGTCCGTACAACAGTGAAAAGCATCAAAATCCAGACTGATACCGTGGAGGAACGTGAGAGTGAATCCACATTATCAGTCTGGCCGATGCCAGGATAGGTGAAAAGCTGTCCAACTGGTAAGACCAGCTTTCAGTAGGCCTACCTACAGATCCACAGAGGATTCTTAAGTGGAAAAGTGTGTACAGTTTTATTCTGCGGTTCTACGCCCCAAAGTCCCATGCAGGATATCTTTACCTTGTATGGCAGTGGTTCTCAAACTTTTTCATGTCAAGGACCCCCAAATTGACACTTATTAACCCGCGGACCCCCATTTCGAAAGATATGCCAGGGACCCCCATAAGAGAAGGTTTTTTTTACGGCTCTAGCAGTGATTCTCAACCATTTTAATTTCAAGGATCACCAGTTTGACATGCATTAGGGCTACAGACCCCCATTTAATGGCATTTCTATCACTTGGACCGCAATTTATATTGTAAAATCTATGTCAATTTAACTCTGAGAGTGTACAAATGGAACCAAATGGACCCGTTAGGGTCCATTTGGTTCCATTTGTACACTCTCAGAGTTACAGACCCATAAGGGTCCATTTGGTTCCAGTTGTACACTCTCAGAGTTACAGACCCCTAAGGGTCCATTTGGTTCCATTTGTACTCTCTCAGGGTTGCAGACCCATAAGGGTCCATTTGGTGCCTAATCTATCATTTGGCTGGGGACCCCCTGGAACTCCCTCAAGGGACCCCACTTTGAGAACCAATGTTGTATGGGACGCGCGTGTTTGGGACAACAGTAGTGCAAAACAACGGCAGGGCCCAAAACATGCTGGAACCCAGTGGCGTAGGCTAAGTGTAATGGTGATTACTTTTTTCAGGGGAACGGTATTTGAATGACGTTACATGCACGCACCGGTAAACATGTCATGCAAAGTAACCATTTGGGTACTTGGACTTGGACGTACCTTGCGCGTGCGCATGAAACATTTCCAGTGAAACGCTGTGGTCCCTGTCTAAGTCTAAGTCTTAACCTACCCCCCCCCCCCTATTTCTTTTTCTTCTCTTGTACATTTATTTTTCACTCTTCATACCAGTAACCTGTAAGCTGATTGTATGACATTCTGTATAGTAGTGTGTATATCTGTCTGTCTCTTATATGTCATCATGATTTGTGTGCATGGTGTCCCGTGTAGCGACCAAAGCATCCACTGCTGGAACCTGAATGACAGTAACATACCTCCTGGGGGTTGATGTCAGTGGTGGGTGTGTGGGTGTTACGTTAGTCAGAGGCGAAAAAGTGTAAGTAGACTTTATGCAGTTTGTCTGAGGAGGAGGCAGGTCGATGGAAAGGGAGGCATAAGGAGGAGGTATGAGAATTACTGAAAGGAAAATGGAAATAATGTCAGTTGTTTGAAAAGAAATGGGTCTGTAAATGTGTTTCTATATTAAAGGACTACTACTTTTATCTCATACATGCGCAAACCTGCCCTTTGCGATGCCTTTTCCTTGTGGCATTTAGGACTTCTAGAGCAGCACTTGTTTGGGTAAGATGACTTCTTACAGCTTTGTCAATATACTACTAGACAAATTATGAACCGGGTTGGATTTCATGTGGTTTATCAATTTTTTGTTACAGAGGAGTCTATACAGACTGTTTAAAGGGCTTTGTATACTTTGTTGTGTGCCTGTGACGCACACCTACTGTAAAATAGCCGATCTACAAGCTCACAACCTGATGCTCTGCCCCACATTGCGAGCTTGTAGATCAGCTATTTTAACTATTTTTGGGTGACATGTAAGACAAAGTATAAAATAGGCCTTAACTAACCACTTAAAGCCTATTTTATATTTTTCCCAGACTGATTCAATCGATTATTTTTGCGTCAATTCATGGATACAAAATAGAATATAAAAACCAAGCTTGTTCTCGTTTATTCGATTAATCAAAAAGGTAGATAGAATAGAATACTCGCTAGAAAAACAATAGACATGATCGTTGAAGGCCTATACATTAAGCATAGCCTACCTATTAAAACCAGGAAAGCACCTGTGCCATTTAAATTTTAGCGTTGGCTATTCAAAAATAGCAGATGTACAAGCTCACACGCGTCACTTCGTGCCGCGCTGCAAGCTTGTACATCTGCTATTTTTGAACATTTTTTGAAAAAAAAGATAATTTTGAATTACGCAAAAGTTTGAGAACTACTGAATTGTTTTTTAAAAGCATTATGTGAATGCATTTCCTTTACGTATTTTTTATTATTATTTTGTATTAAGGTTCTGCCAACAGATATAGGCTAGATACTGTATGTTTCCATTTACAAATGTGTACAGAAACACCTTTCTGTAGCTATAACCTGCGTTAAGCCGGTTATAGCCGGGATCACATTCCAATTCAATTCAAAGTATGCTTTATTTCAACGTTGAAATTACATTAGTCAAGTGTGAGGTTGCCAAAATAAAATGGGGTCCAGGAATAAAGAAGTTTGAAAATCTCTGATCTAGTGTTCTACTGCTTTCATGTTTCATATCAGAAATATTCTCACAGCAAAACCTATGTGTAGGCTAAATAAAGATAGTCATTGTCATTAATCAAAAAGACCTGAGAGCAGAGGGGTGAACAAAAAGATATGACTTTACTTAAGTTCAATTTGATGACTTTGTAAATGGTAAATGGTGTATTTATAAAGCACCTTTAACTAAAGGGGTTTACAATGTGCATTTCACTCATACACCGACAACACAAGAAACCAAGGCACCAACGAGCTCATTGGGAGCAATTACGTGTTCAGTGTTTTGCTCAAGGACACTTTGACACTAACCCAGGGGTAGGATTGAACCAGGAACCTTCCGATTACCAAGTGGCCGCTCTACCTCCTGAGCCACTGCTGCCCCGTAAATAAATTACAAATAGTGAGATGACTTTTACACATAAGTGTATGCAATCAGACTTGACTGTGTGACACCTTTGATTGAGAGACAAACCAGACCAAACCAGTTCTTATCTGTACTGTCACGGTCCTATCTGTACAATCTGTGCTGTCACGCTCCTATCTGTACAATCTGTGCTGTCACGCTCCTATCTGTACAATCTGTACTGTCACGCTCCTATCTGTACAATCTGTACTGTCACAGTCCTATCTGTACAATCTGTACTGTCACGGTCACGGACGCACAGCATGGCGTCTCAATGCGTGAGAGAACAGGCCTAATCCAACATGATAGTGAAAGAATTGAGCACTATAATGACCCTGCAATGTAATGTTACATGCAATAAGTTTCCGTTTACTTTTTTCTTCCAGACATCCCACCTTTGTGTTGGACAGGCCTATTCCCTTATCTGAAATGGAGAGAAAACGTTGCGTGATTGGTTCATTTGTCTTATTGGTAATACAATTAGCTGTGGAAACAGCCTCTCACTCACACACCTGTACATCTCACACATCTCAAATGTATCTTTGCAGAAGTTTAATGAAACAAAACTGTACTATTTCTAGCTTTGAAAATACTTTACATCTTAATGTTTTATTAAAAACGATAACTAATGATAATGATCATGTTTTCTTTGTTCAATAGGTTTTTATTATGCATATGGATGTTGGATGTGCTGTCACTTGTTCCCAAGCAACAGAGTATAATGCAGAGGGGAGATGCTGTCCATTGTGTGAAACTGGTACTAAAAAACTAAAACAATTATCTAGTTGTCCTTTCCATGTTTTGCGTTAATATATTTTAAGCATTACATTTGTAAATAATGTTTAGTATTTTTTTTATTTAACTGCTACAAGGTTATTTATTCAATTATAACAATATAAATGTAAATGTGATGTGTCCTACAGGAAGCCATGTTTCTAAACATTGCACACAGTACACAGGAACATCATGTAAACCCTGCCCTGGGGGAACCTTCCTGGATCAGCCCAGTGGACGAACAAACTGTTTTGCATGTAACAACTGTTCTGCAGGTACATTATCTGTGAATATTGTAATTAGTACACAATGGGCAGATACGACCAGGGGTCATCACCATGGCAGCTCGTGATGGACATTTTCATTGATATTTCATTTTTGCCACGGACATTCAAAATAATCAGTTTACAAAATAAATGCATTAGCCTAGCCCTAAATGTATACTAATGGACTCCTAATGTGTCATAGGGTCTATTCCAATGTGCTGCACATTTTAAAACAATAGTACGTCTGCATTAACTACTGAGCCACTTAACGACCAAAAATAAATATCCTAATTATTTTTGGATAATAATAATTGAGTCTCATCAGTACAATGACAGCGCTTCCATCTCAAAAGGGCCACTTAGATGCAAAGGTGAGTGGCTGGGTGTCATAGAGATTGCTGGTGTTACTTGACAACAGAAGGAGATCAAGTTCTACCAGCTAAACCGTTGGTTTGGTTTGGCAAGGTACGATAGATCATTGTTTCTTAAAGTGGGGTCCGGGGACCCCCAGGGGTACTTGAGGGAGTTCCAGGGGGTCCCCAGCTAAATGATATATTAGGAACCAAATGGACCCTTATGGGTCTGTAACTCAGAGAGTGTACAAATGGAGCCAAATGGACCCTAACGGGTCCATTTGGCTCCATTTGTACACACTCTGAGTTACATTAGCATTGCTTTTACGATATAGAGATAGAAATGACATTAAATGGGGGTTCATAGCCTATTAAATGCATGTCAAAACTGGGGGTCCTTGAAATTAAAATGGTTGAGAATCACTGCTATAGAGCCGTAAAAATCTTCTCTTATGGGGGTCCCTGGTATATCTTTTCATATGGGGGTCCGTGGGCTAATAAGTGTCAATTTGGGGGTCCTTGACATGAAAAAGTTTGAGAACCACTGCGATAGATAGTTGTGGTTTCCATTAAGGTGATCAGGTATTCTCTGTTGATGAGAAAGTCCAAGGCATGCACTTTATTTGATTTAATTTATTATACATAATGATTACATGTTAAATGCTTCTCACAGAAATGTCAAGGATAAAATGCCAATGGAAGACTGGAACAATATAAATATTTTGGCTGTCATTTCCCTCTATCAGCTACTATATTATTGTGCATTATTGAGCTAAATGATGCATAGTTAGGAACCAAATGGACCCTTATGTGTCTGTAACTCTGAGAGTGTACAAATGGAACCAAGGTTCCATTTGTACACTCTCAGAGTTACAGAAACATTGATTTTATAATATAAATTGGGGTCCTAGACATATAAATGCCATTAAATGGGGTCCGCAGCCTAATGCATGTCAAACTGGGGGTCCTTGAAATACCTTGCAGGAACCCTCTGCAACAACAATTGTTGTTGAATTTCATTTAGTTTTGCATTAAGAAGCTTTATGCTCTCATATTTAACCTCAACTCAATGTAATCCACAGGTCCTGGTTTGAGAGAGAAGAGTCCATGTACACCATCATCTAATGCAGTGTGTGAACCATCAGAGGGATTCTACTGTGTGTTCCAAACAGAGAATGGATGTTTTAACACAAAGAAACACAGCAGCTGCAGTCCTGGTCAATATATTATTCAAAACGGTTAGTCTACTTCTTTTAAACCGATAGCCTAATTTGATTTGATTTAATTTGCGCAATAGAATATATATACATATGCATAATATACTACTTCTTTCCACGGGAAAGGTGACAGATAATTGTTGCGCCGGTGAGGTAAAGAAACCCTAGGGCGGCTTATACGAGAACCTCATTGTTTACATTACATACAATTTGAATTTATTCATATAAACCCATTAAGACCTGGAACTGTGTCATTTTTAGATTTGAGCTAAAAAGCATTATTTTACACTTTGGGCTATTCAAAAATAGCAGATCTACAAGCTCACCACGCTACGAGCTTGTAGATCTGCTATTTTTGAAAATTCGTGAAAATGTGTGTAAATCTTTGAATTTTTAAAGTGAAAATGTTTAACTCAAATCTTTTTCTGGGGGTCCCTGGAACAAAATATTTTGTTGGGGGTCCGTGGCCAAATACATATAATTTTGGGGGTCCTTGACAATAAAAAGATTGAGCACCACTGATATAGAAACATATGTTTTTCAGAAATCTGTTGGGATTTAGGAGACATGTAGAATCGGCTTCAGGTCTCAATGGGTTAAATACAAACGAAAAAACATAAAAAATAAATAAAAACAGATGATAAAGTATATTTAAAAAAAAGTACATACTGAGCAGAAAATACAATTATTATTTTTTTGAACAAAGCAAAGACGGGAAGGGAATTCGGCCAAAATCATCAAGATCGTGCACTTGGTGACGAGTTTTAGATTTTTGCCATGGAGTTAGGTATGGGCATAAGGTTTTCAAAAACCATCTTTTGGTAAGTTGGGCTTGCCCCTAGTGGTCTATTTGCAATGATTCCAATATTATAGATATTTAATTGATAGAAGAGATTTTTCAATGGATTCTGTTACTTTTTCTTTTGCCAGTTGAGAACAGTACCTTGAAAACCATATCTGGACAACTTTGTCCAGATATAGTATATTATAATTGACTGTATCGAATGCCTTAGAAAGGTCTAGGAAAATTCCCAGCGCATATTCCTTATTGTCTTATGCAGTGTAAATGTAGCCAGTGAGGTCAAGTAAAGCCATGTAAAGCAGAGTGTTTTTTTACGGAAGCCATATTGGTTGTTGTAAAGAGTTATGATGGAGCATTATTTTCTAGACACGTTTTTCCAGAATCTTGACGGTAATAATGAAATAGACCTTTTGCTATCTTTAGGTTGTTTGGTGCAACACCAGTTGCCAGTGAGGTTGAACATATAGAAGTTAGTGGGTCAATGATAGTGGCCTTTACCTCCTTTATGAGTGTAGTTCTGATTTCATCATGTCCAGCTGCTGTTGGTTTCAGTTTTTCAGTGATGTCTAGTACCCCCTGAGGGTCAGGGCAGTCAAAGTTATCAGATACAGGGTAACAACCACCAATATAGTCCACAGGACTTCCATCTCCATCTCACCCTAAGACACACAGGATTAAAGAAGGCGCCATTATTAAAAATGTAAGCAGAAATTAACCTTTACCGTGTTCAGTGTTCAGGGTCTGCTTCTGTGTTCTTAACAAGACTAAAGGTGCATTCACACTGGATGTAATGAAAATACTCACATCGCTTTGGCGCAATATCTTTGCTTGAAGTTATATACCCACACGCACACGCACTCACGCAAACGGGCTGTCACTCACTTTGGTGAAAATCGATTGCGTTGAACATTTTTCAAGTGGTGTAGGTCGTTAACACTCGGTTTCCCAGCCTTAAACCAGAATGTCAGTACTATGATAATAATGCAATATTGGTGACATTGGGGATCTCCATATACGAGCATAAAAGGGACACAGACAGACAGACAGACAGACAGACAGACACAGAGATGTTTGGATGTTGATTGTGAACAACCTCTATAGTCTGACAGAATTCCCAGTCGGGACACACCCTCAGGTATACACAGGCCATCATCATACATACATACTGTACTTTTTAGTACGCTACCTTGACAATATCACCAGGTCACCTAGAATACTGTATTTACTGGAAATAAGAATGATGTTCTCTTTGTGTCATGTGGTTATGTTTCTGTTTTCCTATAGGAACATCATCTACAGATACTGTGTGTGCTAACTGTACTGGTGATACATATTCAGATGGTACATTTACATCTTGTCAACCACACACAGAGTGAGTGTCATTTACAGAAGAGCCAAGTCCAACCTCGTCCATCATACAAATTCATAAAATAAACATGAACCAATTAAAATGTTTGTTCTCTGTTATTCCAGCTGTGCACTATTGCGACTTCATGTTATGAAACCAGGAAATCATGCAAATGATTCTACATGTGGAGAAAGTTCAAATTCACAAACAGTCACTGGTTTTATTGGTGTGGTGGTGGTGGTTGTTGTTGTTGTTGTTGGAGGTGTTACTTCTGTTGTTTTTGATGTTTTTGGTGTTGGTTTTGGTGGTGTTGCTGGTGTTTTGGTTGGTGTTATTGGTCTTGGTTTTGGTTTTGGTGTTGATGTTCCATTTTCTTTAATGTTATTTATTGTTGTTGGTGGTGGTGTTGTTGGTATTGTTGTTGCTCTTGTTGTTGGTCGTTATGATGATGATGATGATTATATTTCAGTTGATGTTGTTCGTGCTGCTGCTGCTGTTGCTATTGGGGTTGTTGGTGGTTTTATTTATAGATTTAATCTTGGTGTTTTTTATCTTTATCATCGTGGTAGTTTTCGTATTTTTGCTGTTTCGTTTTATTGTGTTTGGTTAATTGTTATTTTATTTTTTGGTGGCATCTGTATTCGTGCCTATGTTGTTGGTGCTGGTTTTCGTATTCATGATGATGTTAATATTGTGCATGTTGTTTCTTTCTTTGGTGGTTTTTCCGTTGGTGTTGGTGTTGGTGGTGTTGGTGGTCATGATTTTATTGTTGGACTTGTTGTTGCTGAGGTTATTGGTGTCGGTATTGATGTTGGATTGGTGATTCTGCTGTGGATTAAAAGATCATTCCTAGATGATTGGTGTCGTCAGAGAAAACGTGGTAAGTTTACATTTAGAAAACGTTCTATACAGTATACAGTCATACTTGCTGTAAAATTGTAATGTTGCCATTGGATAAGCTGAGGGTTCTTATCGTTATTCTACAGCAAGAAGAAGAAACATCCTATAACAACAGGTTTGTTTTCCCACATTCTTCTACTTAACACCATTGACAAGAGTGTACATGTACGCTACCTGGATGACAAACCTTAGATTGAAATTATTTTTAATGACGCTTGTACTGCCCAAGTCCTATGGCAACCCTGGCAACCTTGGCCTTGACCAAGCCCTTGCAGTGACGTCAACAAATTAGAAACAACATGGCTCATATGGCTCTTACAACGCTTCTTGCTCATTTAGGATTTTTTTTTTCTATTGTCAGGTCACAATGGGACCATCACGACCAGATACACAGGTAAGATGCCACTGAACTCATGTACTTCATTAATAAATGTATATGACCAAACACTGTCTCACAAACTGCCTGATATCTCTCAACAATAAACATTTATTTCTCAGGTTTAAAACATCTGTATCTCCAACAACTACAGATGTGTTCCTACCACATGGTAAATGTACTGTAGAATCCACTACTGATGGAAGTTGTGGTTTATGAAAATAAACTGTTTCCACACTGATGACTGCACCATGTGTCAACAACCAGTCACATACAGTCCTCCATACAACTACAACTACAGCATGTCTGCCAAAAACATTGGTATTTTCATGACATTTACTCAGACTAGAGAGACATACAGTATCTGGAATAATAATAATACAAAAACACTTTTCCAAGGCTTACAGTACATCTTGATTTGAGCTACCTGTTTTATAATCCTGAAAGTTGTACACATTGTACAGGTCTAATGCTTAGTTCTACAACAGCACACATGTTTAGTTTTAAATACAAGCAATAGACAATGAGGGTGGAGTGCAAAATATATTGTTTCTACTGTATTTGATCAGGGCTTGTTTTAATGCAAATGTACAATGGGATATGCTGCCATCATGCGGATGTTTAGTGGATATCTATTGTTCAGCAAATTTTATATACTGTAAACATGTCTTATTAGTGTGGTTGCCCTAACATGGCAACCAGACTATAGTAGCCTACTCTTCCGACTTTATTATTCTTTCTAGATTTATTTTGCCGCGCTACTCCTCCCACGTTTTTTTTCCCCCCACACTCGTGCCATATGTCAAATTGACCTAGCCTGGTAAACCCCTCCCTCCGGAAATCTCATTTGCATTTGATTTCAGCAGTGAGTCTGGCCTACAGGCCTGTCTGAGCGTTTCTCTGGAGTTCATAACATGAACCCTCCTATCAGCGTCCTCGCTCATTGTTCTGTGATTGACAGCGAAGGATGGCCTATCAGGTGGCGAGTTCGAGTGGAACCGGGTGCAGCCGACAAAAATGGAACGGCAGCCATTGTTTTCTGTCCGTTGTTTTTGGTTTTGGTTTTAAAACAAGAAAACGCTCTCAAACTTCTTTTTTGAGGCACGGAATTTACTTTTAAGATATCGTTTGGATAGAATTTAGTTGTTTAACTTCATATATGTGGTCAATAAATCATGACAGTGCCTATTAAAAATAAGATTCTGAGAACCGGCAGGAGCGGGCAGTGACACGTATGTATCCGAATAAAGCAACCTATATTCGGCATTGCCCCTTTAAAAGTATCCTTGCGTCACATTGGCTGGTGGTGGGGAAGGGGCTGAAGGGGTTGTCAGTCAAAGGTACTAATCCAGCCCAGCTCCCAAATTGCCCATCTAGGCCTGTAGGCCAGACTCCTTCCTGAAATCAAATGCAAATGAGATTTCCGGAGGGAGGGGGGTTTACCAGGCTAGAGATACGTGGTATATTTTAATTGATAATAATTTATTAGTGCATTCAATTTCCCCATCGACTTTAATGGGAAAGTGAAAAAACTCAGATTAAAGTATTTTTATCTCGGAAACCCTAAGGGCTAGACTTACAAACAAATAGCAGATCTACAAGCTCACAATGCGTCGCAATGCGACACATTCTGAGCTTGTAGATCTACTATTTTCAAAAGATTTGTATACATTTCAAAAGTTGTGAAATGGGGCATATAATGAGTACTTTGTACTTTTGGTACTTTAAGTACATTTTGATACCAATACTTTTGTACTTTTACTCAAGAAAGTTTTGAATTCTGGACTTTTACTTTTAACAGAGTATTTCTATATCACAGTATTGATATTTGTATTTAAGTTAAAAAAAAATAGTACTCTTTCCACCACTGTGTGTACTTGAGTTATAGTACATGAGTACTTTCTCTTAAAAATACTTAGCCTCAAAAGTACAAGTTCCCAAGGTTGTTGTTGGGAACAGATCTACCGAAACTTTGTAGCCACTGGAATGGCTTACTACTACCCTAAGAAATGCAGTCAGTCGATGTCTTTATAAAAAGCTGCTAAAACAAACATTTTGGCTTCTAATCTTGTTCATTTCTATTGGTTATTTCTATGTATTGTTTTTGCTGCTCTGTTTGTAACTTATTTTTATTGTTACTATTTGAATGTGATGTTCTTGTTTTATTATGTATTTATTGTACAGCACCTTGTATGATTTGTTTTGAAAAGCGCTTTATAAATAAATGACTTTACCTTACCTTGTATACTGTAGTAGGTCCTATGTTTATCAATTAAACAATTTAACTACTAGCTGGGGTATGTTTGTCAATAAAATCTATGGCCTGTTTTATGTGACATATTATGCAGTTTTGGGGAATGGGCCTAGTTCTCCCAATAACAGGCCTTGTTCTCTCAAGGGTCCATTTATCCTGGGACACTGGTGCAGAGTTTACCAAACTTTTTCAGCTCAAGACCCAAAAGATACATTTGGGGTCGGTTGCACCAAGAGGGATTAAGCTTTAACCTGGTTTAAATCAAGGTTTATCTATTAATCCAGTTGCACCAAACTTTAAACCTAGTTTCCACTAACCAGGTTTAGTTTTAAACCATCCTTTTAATCTTGGTTTTCATTTTCACAGTAAACCTGGATTAATGTTAATCCTGTTGCACCACTACTTTAAACTCCAATTTAAACGTCAGTAAGGGATTAATTTTAAAGTTGCAGTACAGGTGGTTTAAATGTAAACATGGCAGCATATATCAGATGGCTCCATGAAAACGAAAGAGTAGCTCAAAGAAAAATAAGGGACCGTCTAAACCCAGTCGAATGTTATGATAATGCTGAATTTAAAAGGCGGTTTAAAAGCCATTACTTTTGGCTGCAGGAGATATTTTTAACACGCCTGCCCACATTATCTCAAAAGTGAATAAAAAAGTAATTCTAATGATATTTGGCTCAAGAGAAGAAGTATTCCTTTTTATTTACAGCGCAAATCCAAGATGGCGGACACACAACAAAATTTAATCCATGAAATAATCAGTGTTTAAAGTTTTAATCACTGTTTAAAGTTTTAATCACTGTTTAAAGTTTTAATCACAGGTTAAGGATTTAAATCACAGATTTGTTAAGCAATGCTTAAAATTAAGTGGTGCAACACAACTCGAATTAAAATAAATCCTAGATCAACAAATCTTTGATTAACCCTAAACTAAGCTTTATTTAATCCCTTTTGGTGCAACCGACCCTTGGTGTTCATGTCTCCCCGGGACCCAAACTTAGAAAAATACGTTATGAATTATCCCCAACAGTAATTAAGCCCTATTAAAGACATTGTGAAAATATACAATTTACAATTTAGGCATTTAGCAGATGCTCTTCATCCAGAGCGATTTACAGTCAGCAAGGACAACACCAAATGCATAGTAATCTAGGATCATAGGTAAACTTAGAACCTATCATCAGTCTAAACAGTATAATATCCCCAAAATCTATAACCTGTACATTGAAACTAAACACACCATAGGATGCCAGGTCAACAATGACCTGGCATCTATCTACATAACATGCTATCTAAATTACATTTTAGCCTTTTGCATAAGCCTGCAGGGTCGTCGAGGCTACGGGCTACACAATCTACAAGCTCAATGTGTCGCATTGTGGCGTGTTGTGAGCTTGTGGACCTGCTATTTTCACTATTTCTTAAAAGTGTTTTTAAATGTATAGATTTTGTTTGTGTGCATGTGCATAATTTGTCATTTCTGAATATCTATTTTTTATTACATTTTATTTCATTTTTGAAAATCTTTTGAAATAATAATAACTTGATTTTGTACAAAACTTTTTTTTTAAAAGTAACATTTGTTCATGACCCATATAAAAATGGGTCAGTGACCCTAAAATGAGGTCCCGACCTTAAGGTATGTTTAGGAAACACGTCACTAATGACCTAACTTGGCCCTACCTGCCTGGTAGTAAAACACCCTCCCCCCTCCCTCCCTCTCTGTCCTTGTAGGGAGGAAAAGCTGTCCAACAGGTACGATCAGCTTCCAGTATAGGCCTGCCTACAGAACAGACCCACAGAGGGTTCTAAGTGGGGAAGTGTGTAGGGGTTTTGTGTAGTTTTATTCTGCAGGTTCTACTTCCACTAAAGTCCCAGGATATTATGACCTTGTTTGGGACAACAGTGCGAAACAAAGGCAGGGCCCAAAACATGCTGCAACCTGAATGACAGTAACATACCTCCTGGGTGTTGATGTCAGTCAGTGGTGGGTGTGTGGGTGTTAGAGTCGTTAGTCAGAGGAGAGAAATGTAAGTAGACTTTATGCTAGTTTATCTGAGGAGGAGGCAGGTCTATGGAAAGCCAGGGATAAGGAGGAGGTATGAGAATTACTGAAAGGAAAATGGAAATAATGTCAGTCGTTTGAGAGGAAATGGGTCTGTAAATGTGTTTCTATATTAAAGGACTACTACTTTATCTCATACATGCGCAAACCTGCCCTTTGCGATGCCTTCCTTGTGGCATTTAGGACTCCTGCTCTCCTTCCTCTGTGACGGCGCATGTTTGGGTAAGAGGACTCTTCACAGCTTTGTCAACATACTGGACAAATTATGAACCGTTGGATTTCATGTGGTTTAGCCTTTTTATCTGTTACAGATGAGTCTCTATACAGATGGCTTACATTCACTGTTTAAAGGGCTTTGTGTACTTTGTTGCGTGCCGGTGACGCACACCTAAAATATCCGATCTACAAGCTCACACAACACGCTGCGTTGCAACACATTGTGAGCTTGTAGATCGGCTATTTTAACTATTTTTGGGTGACACGTAAGACAAAGTATAAAATAGGCATTTACTTAAGGCATGTTTTATACTTTTCCAGACTGATTCAATCGATTATTAGTATGTTTGCGTCAATTCATAAATACAAAATAAATATATCAATTAAACAAAAGTAGTTGATAGAATACTCGCTAAGAAAATAATCAATATGATCGTTGAAGGCCTAACATTAAGGATATTAACCCATTAAAACGGGCAACGCATCTGTGTCATTTTAGATTTTAGACTATTAGATTTTAGATTTTAGGTTTTTGACTATTGCATTTCATTATATTCTGGGATCAGCAAAAAAGGGATCTCACGTCTTCAACTGGTGCTAAATTCTGTTGCTATAGACTACTGACAAAGTCTAGGAGATATGACCATATTACACCAATCCTAGCTGCCCTTCACTGGCTGCTGGCAAGTTTCAGAGTTGATTTTAAGATTTTACTGATGACTTTTAAAGCCCTGCAAGGCCTGGCTCCTACTTATATCTCTGATATGCTGGAGCCACTCAGACCGGTACACAGCCTTAGATCCTCAGGTAGGGCCCTCCTGGAAGTTCCCTGGACTAACCTCGCCATCAGGGACGATCAGGCTTTTGTGGCCCGGGCACCCAGGCTCTGGAATGCCCTGCCTGTGGATCTAAGGCTAGCTAAGTCAGTGTCATCTTTTAAATCTCTCTTGAAAACTCATTTGTACACCAAGGCCTTTTCCTAGATTTTAGTTCTGTTATATATGTTACTTTCAATATATGTCTTTATGTATGTTCGTTTATGTTTTGGTTAGATTTTTGATTTTTAAAATGGACTATTGTTGTTTATCCCTATGGATGTTTTATCTTGACACTGTAAAGCACTTTGTCAACATTGTTTTCGAAAAGCGCTTTATAAATAAAGTTTATTATTATTATTATCTGCTATTTCTGAACATTTTTGAAAGATCTTGAAAGTAATTTTGAAAAAGTTTGAGAACTACTGATTTAGAAGGCATTTGTAGAATCGGCCTCAGATCTTAATGGGTTTAATAATGTTACAGTAAATGAAAAACATCGACGGAAAAGTGTGTGAACAAATCCAGTTAAAGTCTATCTTTCTGCTATGTTCAGATAAAGAGTGTGTCTTCGGCATCGTTGGACGTCCGGTCTCGTTACCTTGCGTTTCCGACGGATTCCGACTGGACTCTGGGAACGTCTCTGTTGAATGGAGGACAGAGGACGAGGTGGTGTTCAGGTCGGTGTGGGAGGACGCTCTGCACGTGAGGACGTGGAGCGCGCTGGACGCCAACAGCACCAGAGTGTCCTCGGACGCTCCCACCACGGGGAACTTCACTCTGGAGCTGTCTGTCCCCGACCCCAAAGAAGAGTCCCGGACCAACTATAGCCTGTTTGTCATGGTCTCTGGACAGGAACCACGCCCTGCACTGTGCAACGTGTGCCTCATGACGGGAGGTCAGTGACCAATTAGATTGAAGATTTGGTTGCTACCTTGCTTGGTGCTCAACAGTGTTGATTTCGTCGACTAAAACTATGACGAAAAATGTTTTCACTGCCGAAAACTAAATAAAAACTAAGCTATGATGACTAAAACTAAGACTAAATATATTGACAATTTCGTCAACAAATACAAACTAGACTAACATGTTAGAGAGAGACGAGAAGAGATCCAGTAGAACTAAAAGACAAAGTAATTTTATGTTTGGTTGCGCTAGGGTGTGCGTGCGGAAAATAGCCGATCTACAAGCTCACAACGCGTCGCGCTGCGACGTGTTGTGAGCTTGTAGATCTGCTATTTTCATCAGCATGCAACAGAATCAGCCACAAAATCAGCCACATCAGAATCAGCCACAAAATCAGCCATTACGACGCCATCAAGGCACCGCCATAATGCATTTTAGTCAACTAAATCAACTGTAGATTTAGTCTACTATAATCTGATGATATTTTGTCGACTGAAACTAGACAAAAACTAAAACATTTCAGATGACTAAAATATGACTAATACTAAATGGAATTTTATTCAAAACACTATGACTAAAACTACATCAAAATTTGCTGTCAAAATCAACACTGGTGCTCAAGGAACCTGTAGTACTTTTGGGTTTCTATCCCGGTGGTTCACCCTTTTGATATAAAGTTTTGTAGGCGTTAGGCCCGGGCCACAGAACCCCATAACTCTGAGGGTGTACAAATGGAACCATTTGTACCCACAAGGGCCCATTTGGTTCATTTGTACACTGGCTTTCGATCCCTCTAAAAGGACCCCTGGGCAGTGCACGAAAACATGTTACATGTAGTTTTTGTGAGGAATGAGGCAGATAGAGAAATGGATCAGACAGCCATAGAACATGTCTGCTGTCACCCCAATACAATGGAGCTCAATGGCGTGTGGTTTGTGGCATGCAAAGTGCCAAAACATAAAACTTTTAACTCAACTGCAACGTGTTTTTCCAGAAATCAATGCCGTAGGCTATTTATGGATGACTTCTTTCTGCTCAGATTTGACAGTTTGCGGGTGTAAGCTACATCACCAGAAAAATGTTCTCAATTAACCGGGAACACATCTGTGTGTAACCACTTTAACCATTCTTCTATACTTTGGCCATTAAAAACATTGCAGATATACAAGCTCATAGCGTGACACCGTGTGCCGCCCTATGAGCTTGTAGATCTGCTATTTTTGAAAAATCGTGAAAATGTGTGCACATCTTTGAATATATATATATTATTATTTTTTAAGCAAACATTTTTTTACTCAAATCTTTGCTTCTGGGGGGGTCCCTGGAACAACATATTTTGAGATGGGGGTCCGTGGCCAAATACATATCATTTTGGGGGTCCTTGACATGAAACGGTTTGAGAACCACTGATTATAGCAACATGCGTTTTTTAAACTGTTAGGATTTAGAAGATATTTGTAGAATCCCCCAGAAGCAAAGATTTGAGTTACAAATGTTCGCTTTGAAAAATATATTCAAAGATTTGCAGAATTTACTTAAGTAAAAGTCCCTGAATTCAAAATTTACTTGAGTAAAAGTACAAAAGTATTGGCATCAAAATGTACTTAAAGTACCAAAAGTAAAAGTACAAAAATATTTGAAAATGGCAGATCTACAAGCTCACAACGTGTCGCGACGAGTTTTGAGCGTGACACGTTGTGAGCTTGTAGATCGTCTATTTTCAAATAGCCTAGGTATAAAATAGGGCTAAAGTGGTTAATGTATGTTTCACAATATAATCATTTATATCTGAAAAGTAAATAGTAACTAAAGTTTTCAAATAATTGTAGTGGAGTAAAAGTACATTATTTGCCTCTGAGATGTAGTGGAGTTACTGGAGTAGGAGTAAAAGTATTGGAAATTGGAAATACTCAAGTGAAGTTCAAATACCTCAAAATTGTACTTATGTACAGTACTTAGGAAGTTACTTTCCACCACTGAGCAGAGATATAAGTGGATAATAATATTGTGTATTCTGTCCCTCTGTGTCCAGCGAGCTTCAGCTCTCCTCTCATAGAGCGAGAGGAGCCAGAGGCTCTGGGAGAGGTGACTCACTTCATGTGTCAGTCCAGCGGGGGCTTCCCGGAGCCGTCCGTCCAGTGGCTCATCAACGACACCCAGGACCCCCCCGAGGGCTCTGTGGTCAACACCCACAAGACCCCGCTGCACCCGGGCTCCCCGCTCTACAACGTCACCAGCCGCCTGGCGGTCAACGTCTCCCCGGACACCAGGGTGACCTGTGTCATCCAGAACCTGTCCATGAACCAGACTCTGACCTCCATCAGCGGTGAGTGAGGGTGGGGGGAAAGTAACATCAAAACCCATTAAGACCTGAAGCCCATTCTACAAATGTCTTCTAAATCCCAACAGTTTTCTGAAAAACATATGTTTCTATATCAGTGGTTCTCAAACTTTTTCATATCAAGGACCCCCAAAATTATATGTATTTAGCCGCCGACCCCCATATCAAAATATGTTGTTCCAGGGACCACCAGAAGCAAAGATTTTAGTCAAACATGTTTGCATTAAAACAATATATATTAAAAGATTTGCACACATTTTCAAGATTTTTCAAAAAATAGCCAAAATAATGCTTTTTAGCTCAAATATTTTTTTTTACTTAAGGTAGGGTAAGTGATTTTCTTTGGTTAAAATAAGTGTTAAATAGCTCTATATTCTGATAGTACTCATTGCTATAGAGCAGTGGTTTTCAACCTTTTTCATGTCAAGGACCCCTAAATTGATATATATTTGCCCGCGGAGCCCCATCTGAAAATGTTTTGTGCCAGGGGACCCCCAGAAGCAAAGATTTGAGTTGAAAATTTTCGCTTTTAAAAAATATATACATTCAAAGATATTGCACATTTTCAAGATTTTTCAAAAATAGCAGATCTACAAGCTTGTAGATCTGCTATTTTTGAATAGCCAATGCTAAGTGTTTGAAATGATTGTGACGCTATGTTAACTAATTTCACTGGGGACCCCCTGGCACACCCCCCCAAGGACCACTGGTGGTCCCCGGACCACTGGTTGAAAACCACTGCTATAGAGTGTTTGTTTAGTAACAGGAGTCTCCATGTCTCTCCAGCTCTTTATTAAACAGAAAAAGAATTTTCAGGTCAGGATACCAGTTTTATCCAATCAGGATAGAGAACTCAGTCGGGATACAGATTAAACAAGTGAAATTGGAAGTGATGACATAAAGTAATGAACAGACACAATTGGAACTTGAACGCTATAACACATAAAGCTGATAAATGGGTTCTCTCTCCTGATTTTGTCACCTAGCAGAACATGTATTTTCTGTTTATCAAAGAGGTGGAGAGACGCAGAGACTCCTGTTACTGAACAAACACTCTATAGCAATGATGTCTCATGCTTACTAGCTCAAGCTTGTAGATCTGCTATTTTCAAATGATGTTTTATACATTTTTGACATTTGAAAACGTTTAAAATGGGACATTCTGCATAATGAGTACTTTTTACTTTTGTGCTTTAAGTATATTTTGATGCCAATACTTTTGTACTTGTATCAAAGTACATTTTGGATTCCGGACAGTTTTACTTGCAGTTTTGATACTTTTACTTAAGTAAAAAAAAACAAAGCATGCAAGTACTTTTTCCACCACTGACTGTTTGTATGGTACAGATGGAGACCAGGTGAGGCATGTTGAGAGTCGAGCCACAGAGGCCATGTGGATGTTCAGTCTGGGTCTGTGTGTGGCGGTGGGCGCCATGGTTCTGGCCGCCATCGCCTACCAGGTTCACCTGGACCGCAACAACTACAAAAACTACCCAACATGCAAAGGTAGAGACAACTACAAAAACTACGCAACATGCAAAGGTATACCCGTATTGCATGCATTATTATAATGCATGCTGTGCTGTTTTAACCATTGTGTATGGTAGAGTAGGCTATGTTTTCTTTTACAATATATCAGTGTTGATTTTGACAGCACATTTTTATCTAGTTTTAGTCATATTTTATTCATCTGAAATGTTTCAGTCGACTAAACATCATAAGATTATAGTCGACTAAATCTACACTTGATTTTGTCGACTAAAATGTATGTTGGCGGTGCCTTGATGGTGTCGTAATGGCTGATTTTACACTTGGTTGCATGCTGAAAATAGCAGATCTACAAGCTCACAATGCGTCGCGACGCGTTGTGAGCTTGTAGATCTGCTATTTTCAGCATGCACACCCACGCGCAACCAAACATAAAAGTACTTGTCTTTTAGTTCTACTGGATCTCTTCTCCTTCTTAGTCTAGTTTTTATTTGTTGACTAAATTGTCAATATCTTAGTTTTAGTCATCATAGCTTAATTTTTATTTAGTTTTTATTTAGTTTTCGTCAGTGAAAAAAGGTAGTCGACCAACATTTTTCGTCATAGTTTGTCGACAAAATCAACACTGCTGTCACAACATATTATGTATCTCTTACACACACCTCTGTTTGATGAGTCGGAACACTTATTTGTTTTAGCTCTTGCTCATTTGATTTTGCTATTTTTATCATCTGTTTAAGACAGTAGGTAGCTGATATATAGCACTTTTACCTTAGCGCTAGGTATACTCTTAGTTGCTTGTTTTAGAAGAAAATGCACTTAAGACTTCTGGTGATTAGTAGTTTCGTTCCCTACCTATGTTGAATGCACTTATTGTAAGTTGCTTTGGATAAAAGCGTCTGCTAAATGACTGTAATGTAATGTAATGATGAAGCCGTTTAGTTTGTTCAGTACATCACACAACACTTAAACATCCTGCACTCTGACTGAACTTATGAACTACTGCTGTATATGAATGAATACCAGTCATTTCGCCCATTCCGCAGTTCGCCCAAAAAGTCGGACATTTCGCCCAGACATTTCGCCCAAAAAATCGGACATTTCGCCCAGACATTTCGCCCATTTTCGCGGACATTTCGCCCAGACATTTCGCCCATAGATAGTGAAGCTAGCTGGCCGTTTGTGTGCGAGAATGAGAGAGGGTTAGGGTTAGATAAAAGCTCTCTCTCTCTGTGTGTGTGTGTGTGTGTGTGTGTGTGTGTGTGTGTGTGTGTGTGTGTGTGTGTGTGTGTGTGTGTGTGTGTGTGTGTGTGTGTGTGTGTGTGTGTGTGAGAGAGACGCAGTCAGTGGGGCAAACGCAGTCCCCACGAAAAATATTTACGATTCTGTCCCTATCGGTACATAACTCGGACGGCGCGTAGTCGACTAGCAGGACCATCGGCTGGTCGTTGCGGGCACTCGTGCCTGGAGGCGCTCGGGCGCAACTCCTCAGCCTCAAGGTCTGCTGAGTCGGCGCGCCTCCGTCATGGTCCAAAACTATACTTTATCGGCGAAAAGTCCGCGGATGACTGAAAATTCCCCTCTTAAATAAAGCCTTTTATAATGAATCTCGCACAACTGATTGATTATATATTTATAATGAATGTCGGGCGAAATGTCTGGGGGTGGGCGAAATATCTGGGAAAAACGTCTGGGGTGGGCGAAATGTCAGGGCGAAATGTCTGGGGGTGGGCGAAATGTCAGCTCAAAAACACGGGTGAAATGGATTTAGGGCGAAATGTCTGGTTACCATATGAATTATTGTGATCTATGATCGTAATGTTTACTTTTTCCATGTGTCATCTAGCGGACTTTCATCTAGGGGACAAGTGTCACTTGGAGGAAAAGAAGCATCGCCATCTAGCTGACAAGCACGACCTGGAGGACAAGGAGCGCCGTGTGACCGTAGACCTGGAGCAAGTGGACTCTTTGATTGAGACAGACGTGTAAATGTACACATACTGAACATTATTTAGGAAACGTTACTGCACTGAGGTGGATGTGGCGGGCGGCACTCCAAAATAAGAGCATGCAAGACAAAGGCTCAGTTATTCATTCTTTATTGGAAAAAAACAACAATTGAAGATTGAATAACTGAGCCTTTGTCTTGGGTAACACTTGCTCATAATGTACCCTTAATTCATGCTTAATTTATGATTACTTAATACATTATTTATGCGTTAATTAAGCATGAATTCATCATGAATTCCTTGTAATTCATCATTGATTCAGGTATTAAGTAACTTTGCTTAACTAATGATGTTAATTAATGATGAATTCATGCTTAATTGACACTTAAATAATGTATTAAGTCATCGTAAATTAAGTGTTAATTACGGGTACCTTATGAGCAAGTGTTACCTTGTCTTGCATTCTCTTATTTAGGAGCGCTGCCACTTCCACTGGTAACCTTTTGGAACTAGTGGTTCCTGTGACTGAGCACCCTCTGCTCATGGGAGCGTCCAGACGAGGAGGAAGCACCCGCCTATCTTCCAACTGAACATATATTTTGTTTACCGTGACATAGTGTAATACAAGAGAGTCTCATTTTGGTTCAAGGGTTCTAGTTTGAGACCTTAATCTACACTGTAAACTCTGTGTTAATGTAACTCTGAGAGTGTACAAATGAAACCAAATGGACCCTTGCGGGTCCATTTGGTTTCATTTGTACACTCTCAGAGTTACAGAGGACCCCTGGTGGTGAAACTAGAGCAATGATTCATACTGTACGTTTGCATCTTCTTTTTTCCATTCAACCATGTTCATGTGTGAACATGTGTGTGTCACTCCATACCAGTTATGCAACACCTGTACTGTATGTCACAACAAGGGTGTGGTAATTGCTGACTAATGGCTTTCTGTTTTTTACTACGTTACTTTTTTTGTTTATTCCATTATAACCATTCCATTACATATTTACGGTATGTCATAAAAAAAAGGAAAAAAAACGTCCAAAAATAGCAGATCTACAAGCTCACAACGCGTCAAGATGCAATGCGATGAGAGTAGATCTGCTATTTTCACTATTTTTGAACTCTGTTAGTACCACCTCCTGAGCAGGGCCCACGTTAGGTTCTGAGAACCTTATCTGAAACAGAGCAATAGTGTTTGGAAACACATACAGAACCCGTGAAACACATTAACCCTTTAAGACCGGGAACGCATCTGTGTAACCACTTAAACCATTATTTTATACTTTGGCTATTCAAAAATAGCAGATCTACAAGCTCATAGCACGGCACCATGAGCTTGTAGATCTGCTAGTTTTGAAAAAAAAAGAATTTGTGCAAATCTTGAGACGGGGTTCCGCGGCCAAATACATATTTTTTTCAAAAAACTGTTAGGATTTAGAAGACATTTGTAGAATCCCCAAAAAGCAAAGATTTGAGTTACAAATGTTTTAAAAATATATATTCAAACATGTGCACACATTTTCACGATTAAAAAGAAAATAGCAGATCTACAAGCTCGTAGCGTGGCACTCGGTGCCGAGCTATGAGCTTGTATATCTGCTATTTTTGAATAGCCAAAGAAATCTTAAAATGACACAGATGCGTTCCAGGTCTTAATGGCTTAAACGGCACAATACGGTTCACTAAGTTCTTGTAGTGGAAAAGAGCCATAAGGGGCCGTGTGTGTGTGTCCACAGAAAGCTTTTAACCACTTAAACCCTATATGGTTGACCTCAGGGCTCTTTACTAGGGTGTTTTCTGTTGTGGGTAAAGCTTTCGCTGAAACTAGCAGATGGACAAGTCATCCCAATGCGTTGCAACGCGTTGTGATGACACAGCGTTCCAGCATAGCAGCGGTCCATAGTGTAGGTTAGTTGCAAGCGAGAGCTCTGGAAATTATTTCCAAAGCTCTCCTGCAATCAGAAATCGGTCTTTGAACACGGGCCCTGAAACCCTGAATTTTACTTGGTTGCACGCAGGTGTACAAAAAAACTGCAGATCTACAAGCTGACAGCGCGTTGCATCGGTGCGCCGCCGCGTATGAATCGGGCATAATAAATGTCCTAAAACTTGTACCCGTTTTTTATTTATTTATTATTACTTGATTGTAATTCAGCTAAAAGTAAGTTGAAAGAAAAATACTTAAAACATTAGAAAACTGTAAAAGGTTCCACAACTCTATTTCACTCTGGTTCATTTGTGTCAAGAACTGAAATGATGACAATCTGAGACTTATTTTTATGAATAAAATGTTATTTTGTCCATTCTGTATGGAGTATGTTAACACAATGTAACTAGTACATGAGCAGTGGTTGGAGGTGGTCTGACTGCTCTTCCATTGAGACATTTAGAGCATGGGTGATGCAACTTTGATGATGTAGAGCAGGGGTGTCAAACTCAATTTGGTGTCCGGGCAAGATTGGTCAAATTGTGACTTGAGGTGGGCAGGAACCAGTTGCGGACACACATGCGCGCTCACGCATTCAGTTATACAGCATTGTTTTTCAATCTGTTGTCTGAACTTGTCTCAGAAAACAAACAATGCAATTTGTAACAATAATAATAATTATAATAATTATAATTATTATTATAAACCATTTTAAGTAGAATAATTTAATTTGAAGTTAAACAATACCTGGTAATTTGTGTGGTTTGTTAAATAATTACATTTATAGAACAGTGGTGTAAAGTAACTAATTACATTTACTCAAGTACTGTACCTAAGTAAAGATTTGAAGTAGTTTTACTTTATTAGAGTATTTCCAATTTCCAGAACTTTTACTTCTACTCCACTACATCTCAGTCACTGCTATAACTACAGTTTATCATTTAAAAAAATGTTTTATGAAGATTAGCTACTTTAATTACTTACATTAAAATCAAACAATGCAATTTGTAAGGAGCCCATCCATTTGAAATAGAACGATTCAATTCAATACCTGGTAATGTGTGAGGTAATGTGTGGCAGCGGTGGCCTAGTGGTTAGAGGGGCGGCCTTGATACCGGAAGGTCCCTAGTTCGATTCCCCAATACATCACATCAATCATGAATCACCGCTGAATAGCCCTTGAGCAAGGCTTCCATGCAGGGTCCGGCTGGAAACAAGCTTCGTGCTTAGTCCGACACCCTGGGTAAACAACAAACTTTGCTTTGCTTTGTTATGGTAATGTTCTCATGAGAACGGCCAATAACATTTACAGACATTTGTAATGATTTCCATGATTTTTCAAAAATAGCAGATCTACAAGCAGATCTACAATAGCAGATCTACTTTATATCTGCTATTTTTGAATAGCCAAATAAATCTTAAAATTACAGAGATGCTTTCCCCAGATAGAATGTTAAATACACTCTGAGTTCAAATAACACTGAGGATTTCACTGGGCAAGCTCCTGAGAAATATACATACACACACATATATGATTAATGCTTCTAACTACCTATTATATATATACACACACATATATGATTAATGCTTCTAACTACCTATTATATATATATATATATATATATATATATATATATATATATATATATATATATATATATATATATATATATATATAATATAGACATAAAAAGGTTAGAGAACCACATTATAGCAACATAAGTGTTTCAGAAAACTGTTAGCATTTAGGAGACATTTGTAAAGATTTCCATGATTTTTCAAAAATAGCAGATCTACAAGCTCACAGTGCAGCACTCAGTGCAGCACTATGAGCTTGTAGATCTGCTATTTTTGAATAGCCAAATAAATCTTAAAAAGAAAAAAACGCTTTCCCCAGATAGAATGTTAAATCCACTCCGAGTTCAATTAACACCGAGGATTTCACTGGGCAAGCTCCTGAGAAATAAAAGAAGCAGCTTTGATAGATTTATTTTTAACATATCTAAGTCACTTGCTGCTTCAGAGAGAGAGAGAGAGAGAGAGAGAGAGAGAGAGAGAGACTGAGAGACTGAGAGACTGAGAGTCTGAGAGTCTGAGAGTCTGACTCCGACTCCGACTCCTGTGTGAGGATCAAAGAGTATAGCCATTACTACTCCACTAGTAGTTGAATAGACTCTTAACGAGCCAATCAGCCACAACATTCCACAGCTGCGGAGAGACAAAGCGGGCCATCAAAGGTACTTGCTGCAGCCAAGTAGCAGCGAGTGTGGGAGAGCAAACTCCGAATCTATGTCTGTTAGATGTAGTATCAATTTACTATTTTTAAAAGTATTTCCTGGGCCGCCACGGACCTTTCCGTGGGCCGCAAAACGCCCGCGGGCCGCGAGTTTGACACCGCTGATGTAGAGGGACACTATATTTCCACACTCACTCCAGAGGGCCACTATGCATATACTGTCGGGCAAACAACTCTTATATCTGTATTTGTAAACTAATGCCGTACTTCGCCATTCTATGTCACAAAAGTAGCAAAAATAGCCGATCTACAAGCTCAAAACGCGTTGCAGTGAGACGCGTTTTGAGCTTTTAGATCTGCTATTTTTGCTATTTTTGAATTGGAATCCTAAGTAACTTTTTTTATTTAAAATGCTAACTTTATGAACTTAAATACAAATACATGGGACATCAAAAAGACAATAGCATTTTTATACTAGTCATTAAGCTACTAATATAGACTGAAGTAATTAAAGCGGGTCATGTTTGCATGTTTGGAATCATAACAGCTGAAATCAATAATATATCAGTATTCCGATATTAACCTGCGGGGCCGCATTAAGTGAATGTGGGGGCCGCCAGTTGCCCATGTATGATTTAGACCATAGTGGTAGTTTTAAGTGAAAGTATTTAAGTCTATCTGTGGGTTTTATGAATATTGAACCAACGCAAAACAAGAGGTTATGACTAAATGACTACAGTGGATTCAATTTAAATTTCATGAAAAGTAACAGTTTTGGACACACAAGGTTCTCAACCGACAGCAACAATATATTTTTAGCCTACAATTTGCCTGTGAATTGGGAAAGGATTTGGAAACAAAGTACTTGATCTGCTGGTATTTTACCTCTAGGCCCAACCTCTTTGCCGAAAATAGCCGATCTACAAGCTCATCAACGCGCATCGGAGGTGTTGTGAGCTTGCACCGTAGATCTGCTATTTTCACCATTTTCAAAATGTAAAAAACTAAATTTGTCTGAAATTTCGTTTGAAAACATTTGACTTTTCGGTTTAAAGCAGGGGTCTTCAACAGGGGGTCCGGGACCCCTAGGGGGTCCTCAGAGTTACCACAGGGGGTCCGCCAAATCTTTGTGTGATATGATTTTTTTTTTTTTACATTAACCACTTGAACCCTAGCATCCCTTTTTTCTGAGGAGAGCTTTAGCCAAAAATAGCCGATCTACAAGCTCACAACGCCTCGTTTTTCTTTAATTTATTTAAATAATTATTCATTTCGTTTTGTAGGAAACGTATAAAAGGAATAATACTCAAACGGCCCACAAACATGGGTCCGCGACTCAAAAACGGGTTCCGACCCCAATGTTTGTGGGAAACACGGCTCTAAATCAAGTAACAGTCAATCAGTGAAGTTCACAGCCGTATATCTCAGGGTTTCCACAATCGTGTGTCCTGGGATCTGTAGAGCAGAACAGACGGTTCAATACCGTCCACATCCTGTGTCCGGTTGGTCTCGGTGTGTCTCTCTCTGCATCGTGCAGTGTGTAGAGAGAGGTTCAGCCCTCCTGCACGGCGTTCACAGAATACAGGTCGGTACGACGCTGGGCTGTGATGGGGATCTGCTGCCGAACGTCTGCTAAATACTGCAGATCTGAAACACGCATAAACGTTAGTCACACATCACTGCTGTGGGGGCAGAAACCTTATTGTGTTTTTTTTGTAAATTAACGCCTACGTGATCATACTACATTATCACACAAAAGCATAAAATCTACAAGCTCATAGCGCGTGCTATGAGCTTGTAGATCTGCTATTTGACAACACATCAGATCCATGTCTCTCTGTCAGTAGTAGCGGGGGACACTCACCGATGTCTGCATAAATGACCTGCTCCTCCGCTCCAGCCTTGGACATCACCTCTCCCCTACGACCACACATCGACACATCGACACGTCACACACACCACAACACCATGACACGCACACATAGACATGAAAGGGGGCTTGAGCCCCTGCCCTTTTACGCGTCGGTAGAAAAGTGCCCTCTCCAGACGTTTCAACTGCCCCTAGCGGCCTAACGGTAAGGCCAACGGAAATGGCAGTGGATGTATTGGATGCAACTCAAAGTGAACTTATACTCAGGTATCTAGTTTGTTGCCGTACGCCCTTCCTAGCCTGTGTTATTAAAGAAAAACGGGCGACAATAGCCAAAACTCAATCAAAAATAGGCGATCGAAAAGTGGCCGTTTTCAAGATGTTTTGGTCATTATCTCTGGAACAGAAGGTCCAATCTGCTCAGTTCAAAACTTGCTGGATGCGTGACTTTGAGGACATTAAGCACGTAATGACACCTTTTCAGGTTTTCGGGCGTAAAAGTATGGTAATTGTTCAAAATAGAAATCCAATAGCTGCCCTTTTGAAATTCCAGCCCCTGCCTCTCCAAATCCACACCACTTAGCATTCAGGGAGGTTCACACACGTTTCCATCAATGTGCTTTTCAATGACTGTTGCATTTTTAACATCATTTTTTAACTTCATTTCACCAAATCACCAAAATGAAAATCAATCTCGTTTTGAAAGATAAATACATTGCCTGGTTATAATTGCACTCAGTGTGCATGTAGTCATAACACAAACAGCAGTTTACATTCATGTGAGTTAATCGCACAAAATAAACACTTCTGGTGTGTACAGATCTTTAAAGGGATAGTTCACCCCCAAAATGATTCCTATCGATAAGTCACCCCATGCCCATGGAGACTTGAATTCATGGATATTTCTTTGTTTTTTGTCGCATTTCTAAGTCGATAATTTGGCTTAGGAATGCCACAAAAAAACATATATAACATATTTTACAAATACAAATATCCATGAATTCAAGTCTCCGTGGGGTGACTAATCCATAGAAAAAAGTTAGGTTTTGCACCGAGTGTCACGCTACGAGGTTGTAGATCTGCCTTTTCTTTTTTTATCGTTAAAGTTTGTGCAAATCTTTGAATATATATATATATTTTCTAAGCAAACATTTGTAACTCAAATCTTTGCTTCTGGGGGATTCTACAAAATGTCTTCTAAATCCTACAGTTTTTTTTAGAAAACATATGTTTCTATATCAGTGGTGCTCAAACTTTTTCATATCAAGGACCCCCAAAATTATATGTACTTGGCCGTGGACCCCCATCTCACAATGTGTTGTTCCAGGAAGCAAAGATTTGAGTTACAAATGTTCCCCGTAAAAAAAAATATATATATTCAAATATTTGCACAAATTGTCAAGATTAAAAAAAATAGCCAAAGGAATCTAAGAAATTACACAGATTCTTTCCCAGTCTAAATGGATTCAGACTGTGTTAAATAGTGAAGTGTAGGTAAAGACTCTGACCATGGGTTGACCACCGTGCTGTGACCCCAGGCTACGTAGGACGCCGTCTCATCCCGGGCGGGCGAGGCTGTGGCCACGTACACCTGATTATCAAGAGCCCTGAAACAGCAGAGAGACAAACCAAAAGGTTCAAGCTTCATTTGTATTCCATTCATTCTATGGTAAAATCAACAGCAAGTTAACATTTTTATTTAAAAAGAAACTTTGTTTGTGTTCATTTATGAGCTAAAAGAGTGACTATGAGCTGACGAGCTGTTTCACCGTACAATGTAATTCAATGTGGAGCATATTTAGTCTCACTGCCACTAGTCTCACTTCTAATGCTGGAAGGTAGCTTCTGCCAGGACTTTTAAGCATTCTGACACATTTTTCAAGAACCACAGAATATTTATCTCCAGTATGATGGATCCCCTGATGGTTGCTAATCACGGAGGAAATCACTGTGCTTACGTGAAGAAAAAAATGTCATCGTGACCTCCCCGTTCTCTTGTTATACCCAGTTGAAAATGGGAGGCATGCGATAATCCGACAGACCTTTTCTCCGACTATGTGGCATCCGCGTGCGGTTAGGGTTAGGGTGCGGGTTTGGTTCGGGTTTAGTATTGAAACGTCGGAGCGCTGCGCTGTCGGAGGAATGCGCTGTCGGACTAACGTACTGCACCCGTTGAAAATAGCATGTTTCGCCAATAATACATAGTTAAAAAAAAAAAGTACACAGGAGCCGAGATACAGGATTTTAAAGTATTGAGTTAACCAGGAAGTGAATGGAGCAGTACATCTTCGGATCACGTTATCTTGGGTTCTGGACGTTTTCTCCCAGCACTTTTTTTTATTTTTTATCACGGACATATCTGTGTGAATGTGTTAATAAAGAAAGAGTGGGAGGTTTAGTCATGGTGTACCTGGCCCTCTGTAGCAGCTCCCAGTGGACCGGCCCCGTGGTCATGTTGAAGGCTCCGGGGTATACCAGCAGCTGACAGCCTGGACACACACACACACACAGCTTTCAATATCATGTAAATGTACAGAGATAAATACTCCAACAACAATAACTGACCTTTGCTGCGGTAGAGTTGTGCCAGCTCGGCGAACCTCATGTCATAGCAGATGCCAACCCCCACCTTACAGAATGCTGAAACAAACAACATTAATACATATTAATATTAAAGATAAAGTGGGTTGGCCATCTCTCACAGTTCGTAGAGAGCAACATTGTATTTTCTTTATTTATAAGGCCTTGTGTGGTAAACTTCCTTTATACCTAACCTCACTTTTGAAACCAAAGGTTACAAGAGCAGTGAACAAGGAAAGACTGCTTTCATGTATTATGCACACACAAATGGAACAAACTCCAGGACTCTCTGAAACTGGTGCGATTGGTCTCAATAGAGACATTCAGGGTGCTTCTTGAGGACACACTACATAGAGACATTCAGGGTGCTTCTTGAAGACACACTACATAGTGACTGCACCCGTTTCATGTAACACAATGTTTATTTGCATCTGTGACATTGTAAAATGTTTGTTATTGTTTTTCACTATGTACGTAATTTATATGCTGTGATCAAGGCGTCCTTGAAAAAGAGAGCTTGCTCTCAATGGGCTTCCCTGAATAAATAAAGAAAAAAGAAAAAAATAATATTGCAAAATTAAACTTTTTATTGATCATACTAAAACGTCACACAAAATATCTGAGACTATTAAGATTTCATGGAAGATGTTTCTGAACATATTGCTAGTTTGACCACCTCACATGCTCTAATCTTAAAATAATAACCGAAAATAGCTAATCTACAAGCTCTCAATGCGTCGCAGACGCATTGAGAGCTTGTAGATTAGCTATTTTCGCTTCCCAACATGCTTCCCATAGAAGACATGCTGGCTTCTATGGAATCCAAATGACTGAAAATGAAATCAGTGGTTGCGACTGAGAGCTTGAATCCATGTAAGTGTCTTACGTGTGTCGAACACGGACAGGCTGCTCCCCGGACTGAGCGTCTCAGACTCCTGGAAGCGGATCTTTCCCGGGACGTCGATGTCAAAGAGGTGGATCTGAAAGACCACAGAACCAGAGGAGGAAGGGGATGAAGAGCGGACGTCACGTTGCAACGCGTGGTGAGCTTATAGATCTGCTGGTTTTGAAAACTTTTGAAAGTCTATAACATACAGCATACTGTACATGGGCAACTGGCGGCTCGAGGCCACATGCGGCCCCCACCATCACTTAATGCGGCCCACAGGTTAATATCAGAATAGTGATATAATATTGATTTCAGCTGTTATGATTCCAAACATACAAACATGACCCGCTTTAATTACTTCAGTCTATATTAGTAGCTTAATGACTAGTATTACAAGTATATTGTTTTTTTTATGTCCAATGTATTTGTATTTAAGTTAATAAAGTTAACATAAGTATAACTAAATGCATTTGAAATTAAATGAAAATGTTATTTTTCAGGATTCCAATTGAAAAATAGCACAAAAAAAATCTTGATTCCAAAGCAAAAATAGCTGATCTACAAGCTCAAAACGAGTGGCACTGCGACGCGTTTTGAGCTTGTAGATCGGCTATTTTTGCTACTTTTGTGTGACATAGAATGGCGAAGTACAGCATTAATTTACAAAACAAGTTACAATTCGGAGATAAGAGGTGTCTGCCCAACAGTATATACAATGTGTCCCTCTGGAGTGAGTGTGGAAATATAGTGTCGCTCTACATCATCAAAGTTGCATCACCCCTGGTCTATAATGACATGCCCATAAGAGGGATATCAGGTTGAAAGTGGTTCAAACTGGGGATACATCGGCTGTATTAATTGCCGATACCCAGTGGTACTCAGATTATTTGCTTAAAGGGGTAGTTCACCCTCAAAATTACTTTTTTTCCTACCGATTACTCACCCCATGGACCCCAGAATGGGTCATGGAGTTTTTGAAACCCAGCGTCCATATTCTGGGGGGAACATTAGCCAAAAAATAGCCGATCTACAAGCTCACAGCTTATAGATCGGCTATTTTTGGGGAAGAGATTTGGTGTAGAAGTTAAAAAGTGGTCAAAGTACAGTCGTAGCTCATGTCCGGTTCTCTAAGACAGTGTTCCCCAACAGTGGGTTCGGGACCCATTTCTGGGTCACAGATCTATTTTTATGGGTTGCGGTTGAGTAAATATCAGCTTTTTTCCTTTCCTACAATTTTTATTAGGATAGAATTGTATACATTTAAAAGACAAAATCTAAGAAATCCCATGAATATAAATAAAAACAATCAGCTAGTGAAAACAGTTGTGAGCCAAACTATTTTCACAGGTTTGGGTCTTGGGGTCTTGAGCTAAAAGGTTTTGGAACCTCTGCACTCAGACCACAGGGGGGTTAAGAGGTCAATGGCTACTGTAGGAGCCAATATGGGTGTTTTTGATCTATGTGAAATATTACTCCTTATATGGTGGTGCACAACCAAGCCACAAGGGAGCATATGGCACCTTGGTGGTGGTTCACGCCACCTACTCATTGATATAATGAACACACGTGTGCGACTCCGGTGTGTTTGGACTCGGAGAGAAGCAACAGTTCTTACCGCATGTAGTACGCACACTATCACTTGGCACACATTTAAAGAACATAGAAACAAAAGGAATTAGGAAATACACACACAAGGGTGACTTTGGGGTATTATTATAGCCAATACACAAGTGCTGCTGGAAGGAGCCAGGCTGGAGTGAGCGAGGTGAGCGCGTCAAGAAACAAACTTTTGGTGAGTCCAAACGCCACCGTGACCGAACTGAAGGCGGTATTGGGCCAAATTGAGTTCAATCACTACAGCTACCTTTCTGTGTTTGAGCATCAGGGCTCCGTCGGGGCCAAATACAGGACAGGTGTTGTACAGCTTTCCGTTGTCCTCCTCAGGGATGGAACCTGGTACACAAGAAGACTTTAGGTGAGTTATCCTGCTTCATCACAGACCATTCTGGAAGAGGCTCCTGGGGAGTCATTGCCATATAGTTCAAAAGCATAATTTATGTAATTTTGAAAAGCTTCAAACATTTTGTAAATGTTCTCAATAGAAGAGCAGGGAGACACAATACAACCACCCCATTGTATAAGTTATATTGTATTAACATACTCTACCATACAGAGTGGACAAAATACAAATGTATTCATTAAAATAGGCTAAAACTAAAAGGGGAAAATATTAACCCTAAAAACAAAGGTTTTAGAATAGGAAACCAAATAAAAACAAAAATGAACAATTCAAAAGTAAAGCTAACTAAAATGATGTAACACTAAAAATCATCTATGAAGCGTCTGTGCACGCTTTCATTCTACCCTTTTCAGCTTCTATAAATCAAGGGCTTTCCTCATTATACATGAAAAACGTAAACTAATTACAAACTAAACTAAAACGAGTTAATTCATGAAAATAAAACAAAGCGTATGACTTTGACACCTGAGTCTCTCTGTGGGAGATGCATGGGAGAGCCTGACACACAAAGGCAGGGAGAAGAAGTAACTATAACTAAACTGAAAGAAAAACAAAATCTCTAAGGAATATTAACTATAACAAGCCGTCCTTACCTCCCACTAGGTAGACCTGGTTGTCTCTAGCAGCCTGTGACAGCATGCTGGTGGATTCTCCAGGGATCCTCTCTGCATACTCTGGGAAGAAGCTGGTTCCATATGGAGAGTTGAAGCATTCCTTCAGGGATGGATTATTATCGTTAGAATCACTTATGAATGTGCTTTCCACTAGGGGGAGCAACAGTTAATCCAACTCGAAAAATGGATTCAACCCATTAAGACCTGGAACGCATCTGTGCAATTTTTTTGATTTGAGCTAAGCATTATTTTACACCTTGGCTATTCAAAAATAGCAGATATACAAGCTCATAGGGCGGCACCGAGTGCCGCCCTATGAGCTTGTATATCTGCTATTTTTGAATAATCGTGAAAATATGTGCAAATCTTTGAATATATATATTTTCAAAGCAAACATTTGTAACTCAAATCTTTGCTTCTGGGGGGTCCCTGGAACAACATATTTTGAGATGGGGGTCGATGGCCAAATACATATAATTTTGGGGGTCCTTGACATGAAAAAGATTGAGCACCACTGATATAGAAACATACGTTTTTCAGAAAACTGTTGGGATTTAGGAGACATGTAGAATCGGCTTCAGGTCTTAATGGGTTAATGGAGAATCGATAAAATTAAATTTCAAAAATAGCAAAAATAACAGATCCACAAGCTCACAACGTGCCGCTTCTGGATCTGTTATTTTTAGCTGACAGCATTGTACAACGACATATAAAATAGGGCTTTTGTGGTTAATCAGACAAATCTATTTTAGGCGATGATGAAAAAAATCTATTAGAATTTTATATAAATCAATATTCCACAGAATTGTACTCACAGGGCCCGGACGGTTGGCGTAACCGTCCAGGCACCTAGAGGCTGCTAATCGAGCCAGACAGCGCGTCGCGGGTTCGACTCCCGATCCCGACGACCTTTGCCACCCCCCATCTCTCTCCCCATTTCCTGTCTACTGTTCCTATCAATAAAGGCTGAAAGAAAGACCCCAAAAATATGTTAACCCATTAATCTACAAATGTCTCCTAAATCCCAACTGTTTTCTGAAAAACATGTTTCTATATCAGTGGTTCTCAAACTTTTTCATGTCAAGGACCCCCAACATGATATGTATTTGGCCGCGGACCCCCATCTCAAAACATGTTGTTCCAGGGACCCCCCAGAAGCAAAGATTTGAGTAAAAATGTTCCCATTTAAAAAGTAATATATATTTGAGTTAAAAAGATTTGAGTTAAAATGTTTGCTTTAAAACAGTATATATATATATTCAAAGATTTGCACACATTTTCAAGCTTTTTCAAAAATAGCAGATCTACAAGCTCATAGCGCGGCACTCGGTGCCGCGCTATGAGCTTGTAGATCTGCTATTTTTCAATAGCCGAAGTGTAAAATAATGCTTTTCAGCTCAAATCAAAATATGACACAGATGCTTAATGTGTTAAAAAGGAAATAAACAGAAGTGTACTCACAGGCAGCATCACCAGCTGACTGCCTTCATCAGCAGCCTGTTTGATGAGAGTCATGGCTCTGCTCAGGTTGTCTGCCTTCACCTTACTGACATGCAGCTGGATCACTGCCACACGGAACTCTGATCACATGCACACGCACACGCACACACACACACACACACACACACACACACACACACACACACACACACACACACACACACACACACACACACACACACACACACACACACACACGTTACTATTTATTGATTACTATTCGATACTGCATTCATCTGCACAGAAACACTAAACATAATTGTCGCTGACGGATGGAAACTTGTATGTTTAAAACAGTTACTTTTAAGGAAGTGGGAAAAAAAACTGAGCCTGTGTTTCAATGGATCCAATAAAGTTAGTATGTAGCCACTAGCTCTTGTTAATTATTTACATTGGTTCAATATTTATAAAACCCACACAGACACAGTAACCACTTTCAACCTGGTGTCCCCATTATGGGCATGTCATTATAGGCCACAATTGTCAAAATGAAATATTATAGAAGGTTTCTGCCCAAGAGCGACTATTTGCAGGCAGCAATTTGGGATTATTATTTATGCAGGTATTTTTTGTTAAAGGGTTAAAGCACAATATTGTGATAGTAATCATTGCTATAGAGTGTTTGTTCAGTAACAGGAGTCTCTGCGTCTCTCCAGCTCTTTAATAATAAAGAAAATACATTGGTATCCTGACCTGAAAATGTATTTTCTGTTTAATAAAGAGCTGGAGAGACATGGAGACTCCTGTTACTGAACAAACACTCTATAACAGATTACTACCAGAATATAGAGCTATTTAACACACTTATTCTAACTTAACAAATATCACCATGGCTACCCTACCGTTTGTCCACTCAGAGTTACAAGTCAATAGACAGCACTGTGTTCTACTCTATGTAACAAGCAACTGTTCATTACAATATACAAACATTTGCCTAGCCCTGAAACATGACTGTCATACCATGACAGTCATGGACCCACTTGGTCCTGGTTTTCTATTTTATTTTACATTTACAACTCTCACATGTACATAAACGTTCACATTTCAAATATAAAGTGCTGACCCCCAAAGGCATGGATGTTACAAGTTGAGCCGGACCACTATAAGTACCCGTATCTCCCGTATTGTTCAATAACAAGCATTTTAATCCGATCGGCGGCCATTTTCTATTATTTATTTAAAACATTTGTAACGTATCAGAGTGCAATACACCTCCCAACCAGTAGTGTCGCATAGTTGAAAGCATCGGAGAAAATTCGGAGAAAATGGCCGGCCATCGGATTAAAACGCTTTTTATTGAACAATACGGAATATACAGGTATATACCTTTGCCGGATCAACTTGTTACATCCGTGGCCGTGGGGATCAACACTTTGTATTTGAATTGTAAACGTGTATGTAGATGTAGTATGTTGTAAATGTAAAACATTCTTAAACCAGGAACAAGTGGTTCCATGACGCTGTTGTGACAGACGAGCGTCATGTGAACCATGGATACAAGTCAACAGACACTGTGTAGCACTGTGTCCTCTCTCTGTAACAAGCAACTGTCTGTTCATTACGATATTCAAATAAACATTTGGCCGAATTCATGTTGCTGTTGAATGCATAATACAATAATACATGCCATCACAAGGTTTAATATACTTACTGGACATTGCTCTAGTTATAGCAGACATGAGTGCAGCAGCAGATCAACGTTCAATGTTCTGACATTTATTTACACATGCCAAAACATAGCTGTGTTCCGCTATCATATATAAAACTTCCGGTGGACGATCTCTTCAGAATAAGAGCACCCTCTAACGTAAACAGAAGCCATTGGGAAAAAAACGATTCTTTGCGTATTAAAACATTTAGTCCATGAGCCAGAGCCCCAAAATTGAGCCAGATATTGAATATTCCCTCTGGCTTTGTCCAATGTACCAATGTTGATTCTGGAAAGTTATGCAAATTTTGGCATATTTTCCTAGTGCCTAATTTGCATATTTAAATACACAATTTCAGAAAACTTGTAATACGATAAATCATTGTCTTCATGTAAGTAATCAACTCAGGAAGTTTCATTATGATAACTCTTTTTTAAATGTTGTCATTTTTTCACCTGTCATGTACGTATGGGGAAAATAACAAAATGTGTGATAACCATGAAAAAGCTACTCCTGTGGAGAGGTTATCATATATTTATTTACTCGTATTGACCCTATGAACAATTTAATATAGGTTTGGTTTTGCCCACTCTTTCGATAATCATTGCTCAATTTTGGGGCTCTGGCTCATGGACTATTTACTTAAGTAGAAAATGTGAGTACTGTTTCCACCACTTAATGGACCACTAGCGTAGTAATACACAAACTGGGTATGCTTCATGATCTAATGTTGTCTACAACAGGGGTTCCCAAAGTTGGGGTATAATAATATAATAGGTCGCGGGACTGACTTTTTTTTGTTGCTCTCCCTCATGGAGCTACTTGCGGATTATACCAGAGTCAGTCCACCTAGACCTTTTGCACCTTAATCCCATGTAAAACGCACTGACCTTTTTTGTCTTTTTTATTGTGCTCTTTTTCTCTAAGCACCTTAACGTCTATAAGTATATCATGCACAGTATACATACATTGCTGCTATGCTCAGGCACCTTAGTTTGTTTCTTTATCTCAGGTACTTTGTAAATATGTAGAACTTGTTTGGCCTTTTGTTGTTCTCTTGTTTGATCTCCTTCCCACTTGCCCCCCACCCCTCTTCTTCTTCCTCCCCCCTCTTCTTTCTATGGAAATTAACATTGCGATGGGAACGAAGAACGATGCACAAAAATGTATTTCACCCACTTTTTTACCTTGTAAACCTGTGATGTGACAATAAACCTGACTCTGATTCTGATTCTGATTCTGACTGACGGTGGGGTCAAGAAATTATTATTATCATTATTATTTATATTCTGTGATAGATAGATTAATAGTGTGCCTTGAGATGTTCGGATAAAGGAAATGATGACTTCAAATTGATTGATATTTCTTCACTAGACATAAACTTGTACATTTCCTCTGTCTAATTGATTCTCTCCACTGACCTAAAAACAAAGAATATCAGACAACGTAAAAGATGCATCTTGTTAAAGGTCTTCTTTCACTGAGAATGTCTGTTTCTTCAATAATCCAGTTAGTTTTCTTACAAAACTGAAAATTATGTGAAACAGTGTTGTTTTTCTCATATACTGCATGTGCCATATATGGACAAAACACATCACTCACCTTCTAGATGTGTTGTAGTCTACACTAATACATCAGCAAAACAACGATTTCCCCTTGTGGATAAAGGACATGCATTTAATCCAGTCTAATCTAGTCAAATAATCAGTAAAACATACCATAGACTGACAACAGTGCTTTTGAATACGTGTTTATTGACGGGATGAATATGAGCCTTATGGAGGCCAACAAACACTCATCTCTATAATGTAACGGTACCAGTGTTACATAGTATAGAGCAGAAAACCACTGAATATCATGTAGTTGTTTGAGTTATCATAGAGCTTGTACCCACTAGGTAAACGCATGTAAACTACATCTCCCACCTCCAGCTCTAGGATCCTTCCATTAGATACATATTCATGACCCCCAGCATTGTATTCTCAAGGAGGCTCTGCTCATTTTTATACATCCTAATATTGAAATACCCTGATGAGGCACTAAATGCAGTGAATCTGAAGAGATAGGCTCCTTTCTTTGGTGATGTGAAGATACCTGTGTGAGAGAACACACATGCACGCGCACGCACGCACGCACGCACGCACACACACACACACACACACAACAACTGTGTGAATAAACCATATAGTGAAAAACAAGACGATGGTTTTCACTTTTAAAACAGTGGTTCTCAATGTGGGGTCTGGGGACCCCTAACGGTCCTTGAGGGGGTTCCAGGGTCCCCAGCAAAATGTGTTAATATAGCATCAACATCAGTTTAACCACCGTAACCCTATTTTATACTCAGGCTATGAGGAATAGCACATCTACAAGCTCACAACACATTGTGATGAGACACTTTGTGAGCTTGTAGATCTGCTATTTTCAAAACATTTAGTGAAATTGTGAACAATTTGGAATAATCTTCAGATGGGGGTCTACGGTCAATTTGGAGGTCTTTGACATGAAATGATTGAGAACCATTGTTTTAAAACATTGTTAATTAAAACCAATGGCATACATTTATCTCATCTCATCCTGTCTATTGGTTTGAATAAGAAACACACCTTATTACATGTACTGTGATATTTATTTGAATGTCTGGTAGTCTGATAGATGTACAGTAAGTTGTGGATTTTAATTGAAGTTAATTGACATGAATTAATCACCACCTACCTGTAACTGGATTGTAAGCGTTGCCGATGTTAGTGAAGACCTTGGTGTAGACCAGAGTGGTGTCAACATTAAATGGTCCAACTTCTCCAGAATCAGTCAAACCAACAGAGAAGGCCACCTTTGGTTTGTCTGTCAACATAGGAGCATTACCATATTGTTTATAATATTATATAATATATACTATTAAGCAAATATACAAATCAAATGTATTAAAACAGTTGTCTTACACTATAGCAGTTTACATCCAACTAGCAACTTCAACAAGAAAGTAGTTAAGTCAGTAAGTAATATACAGTATCATTAATAACCACTATACTATACTGTTGACCGGGGTCCCCCAGGGCTCTATACTAGGTTTGCTACGCTAGTAACTGCATCTACACCAAATCTCACGGCTAAAAATAGCAGATCTGCAAGCTCGCAATATGTCACATTGAGGCGTGTTGTGAGCTTGTAGATCTGCTATTGTTTGTCAGAGAATTGGGATGCTTAACTTCACTAGATTTGTAGTTTCAAATATGTCTTCTATGCATTTTTAGTCTTCAGTCTTCATTTTAGAACATAGGGCGGGGTGCATAGGGTGGTGCGGCAGTGGCTCAGGGGTAGAGTGGCCGGGTAGAGTGAACTTGAAAACCGCAAGGTTCCTAGTTCGATTCCGGGCTAGGGCGCTCCCCTAGAGTTAGTGTCGAAGTGTCCTTGAGCAAGACGTTGAACCCCTAATTGCTCCCGATGAGCAGGTTGGTGCCTTGCATGGTTTCCTCCGCCATTGGTGTATGAATGTGTGTGTGAATGGGTTAAAGTCAATGTAAGGTGCTTTGGATAAAAGCACTATATAAATGCACCATTTATAATGTTTGCTAAATATACTTACTCCACAGTTCCTCTACTTGGCTCTCAGTTGCACTTAGCTCTGTTTGTATGGTAGATAGCTGAGCACCATGGGCTGAAATCAACACAATATTAGTATTAGTCAATCATAAATACTCATGCAGTATCATTTGAGTGGATAAACTTTCCCATGTGGATTATAGGGATCAAATATACAGTAAATTACATGATCAAAACGTGTCATTTGTAACAACATTTTTAAACACTGCCTGCTTCTACCCACGCTCAGACTGTTCAAATTACCTTCACTTTCCTTCTTCAAGTCCATCACCTGGCCCTCGCTGACACCCAGTCTGGTCGTAAGGGCTTTAACCTTGCTTTCACTAGCACTCAATTTCACAGCCATTTCTGAGAAATATCACAGAGACATTTATGTTAAACATACATTTCAGCCTGGACCTGTACAACTCCTTCAAGCTCCATTTATAAGAAGTATATATTGCCTCTTAACCATCCTAACCTGCATTTTCTTCTGCCATTCCTTCCATCTCATTTTTGGTGACACTCAGCTCCACCCGAAGATCAGTCACCAAGTTCCTCTGCTCGTTGGCTTCTCCCTCCATGCTCCTCAGCTTCTCTCTCTGTTCGACCACGGTAGCTTCCAGGCGTTGCACCATGTCTCTCTGCTCCTTGGCTTCTCCCTCACTGGCTGCCACCCTGGCCTCCACGTTCCTCAGCTTCTCTCTCTGTTCGACCACGGTGGCTCCCAGGCTATGCACCATGTCTCTCACTGATTTCAGTTCAGCCCAGAGGTCCGGTTGCAAGAGGGTACCTGGTTCAACATGGCTCTCTATCTCCTTGACCCATCCACTCTCTCCCTGAGCCCCAGCCTCAGACAGGCAGAACAGTAAAACAAGCACAGCCCCACAGCCCTTCATTCTGAAACAGAGTCTCTCAGAATATTGGGCAAATTCATGTCCTTATATACCCACAAACCTGATAAACCAACATTGGTTTGCCCAGTGGAAAGTTAATGTGCAAGCGGGACATTAAATAAAGTCAAGGACCGTCTGAGAGTTTCAACATGTGGTACAAGATAAGATGACCTGGTTCTGAAAAGAGCGGGTGTGTGAATTTACTTAATGTAATCAGCTGCTGACCCTTATGGGTCAGTTTGGTTCCATTTAGTTCACTCGTAGAGTTATGGGGGTTCTTGAAATTAAAACATTTAAGAACTACTGTCCTAGTGGGAGGTAGTGAAGCAGCATTTCTAAGTTTGCTGTCACCTTATGATTTGAGTCAGTGATGGAGGACAGCTGGTTTTACCCTAAAATAAAATAAAAAATACTTGATATAGTATTTTAACATAATCACCTCCATAGCGTTTATTTTCATTGGATGAGATTCATTCTCAAATAAAGTTAAAACCTAATCCGGTGAGATTTCCCACAATACTCATTATTACTTTAAAATATGCACATCATTTAGGGCCAACTGCATCTCCTGTCAAATTGTACCTCTGGATCACACACACAAACAAACACGCACGCACGCACGCACGCACGCACGCACGCACGCACGCACGCACGCACACACACACACACACACACACACACACACACACACACACACACACACACACACACACACACACACACACACACACACACACACACACACACACACACACACACACACACACACACACACACTTTCGTAAAACTTTCGTAAAACTTTCGTAAAACTTTCGTAAAACTTTCGTAACTTTTGTAACTTTCCTCTTCTACCCCGGATTTGAACCTGGTTTACTGTGCATGTGCTGACATTTTTACCATTGAGCTAATAGAGCCTGCCAGCTTGCTCAGGGGATACATATAATCTTAACCATCAGGTCAAAATCCGTGTCAGATCCCGTGTCTACGTGAGACATGACCTTTGACACAATCTAAATGTCTCAATAGAAGAGCAGGGAGACTAAATACAACCCCCATAATTGTATAAGTTATATTGTATTAACATACTCTACATTACATTACATTACATTACAAAGATACAGATTGGACAAAATTACTTTTTTTTTCATAAAAAAAGTTTTAATTTACTGTATAAAGCCAGCAGTGTGGTCAATAGAGTTCATATCTCTGCCAGGAGTCAAAATAGATATTCAGTGAAAGTTCTACATGCAGTAAGGGGAGGTTAATGATTAATCAAGGGAACATTTTAATCATGCATTTTAGAAAAAAGAGAACAAAACAAATACCTTTATTTTTTGTTTAGGAGCTATTAATATAAAATTATATACATAATGCAAACTAAATTAAGAACCAAACTACAGCCATGAAAGTAGTGCAGCATATGATTATGAGTTCTCTCTGCATTCATTATCTACCTTCCTCCATCTTTCTCTCAGATTCCTGTTGATGGATAATTTATCATCGATAATGTATTAGATTATGATTATTGTATGATTATTGTATTGTATCACTTTGGATAATTGCATAAAGTATGATGTATTTGCTCAGAAGGGACAGTTCTGTAACTGCTAAGATAAGATGTCCTTGCTCCCTGGCCTACTCTTTCTTACCCATGAAAGTTGTGGCTACAGTTTATCTATGATGCCTTAGCACAGCTAACCTTGCCACCAAGATGAGCCTTTGCCCCTGTTCATGTTGATATTATATTGTGGGGTGGGCTTAATGAAAGATAAACTGTCTGTTATATGGATGAACATTTTGTATTACCAGTAGAGAATATTTTTGACGCTGTACCACCTTGTCTCTCCTGTGCAAATAATCCAGTAAACATGATTATTATTTGAGACTGACTCCGTGTTACTTCTTTTTACGGTAATCCTTTTTGAAAGCGTACTTTCCTGGTTTTCCCTAACTTATCAGTGGTCCTACGAGTCTAAGAAACTATCGGTCCGGTTCTGGCTCGGGAGAGGATATCGGTCTGCGCAAACCACTGTCCGCCTCCCCGGAGTCCGGACTCGACACGTTTCCAGAAACCAGCTTGGGTTAGTACGCATTTTTCTCTTACATTATTTGCACAGCAAGGTGGAACTAGAATGTATTGGTAAGTTTAAATAAATGTAACACTATCTTAAGAAATATTAAATCGCGTTCAGGACCCGTTGAAATGTTAGAAAATGCTTATCTTTATTTTGTCACAAAGCTAATTACAAGCTTGCACTTTGTCAGAGCAATACATTTGTTGACACAACTAATATGATAATTTTACTGGGCTGAGATTCATTTGACAAGTGGCAGGCCATGAACGTTACTAAGGAAGTATCAGGTGGGGCAAAGGTCTCTGTGGTTTGTACTGGGCTGAAAAAGAGAAGTAACAATAAATTAGATTAGAGCAGCCGTAGAAACCTGGAATTGTTTCTTGTTGAAGCGAATAAAGGGAGGCCAGCAAGCTTGTACTAGTATAGCTTAATAACTACAGTATGTAAAATGACTACCGGCAAGTCTGTATCTTACAAAATGAAATTGGCTGCCTTGCTGCTTGGCCTCTGTCATGTTTTGGTGAGTTTTATTTCTCTTACATTGATTGTCGTTGGATTGCATAGTTTTGCGTTCAGTTATGAGTTAAAAACAATAGCTGTCAAATGACAATGAAGATGATGTACACATATTTTGAAAAGGGAAAACAGCAGAATATAATTGTTGTTACAATTAGGGCTGGGGATCTTAGTATAATTTGTTGGTTCAATTTGAATCCAACATAGAATTTCATTTTTTGTGATTTTCGTCCTTCCAAAACAAAACAAAAATTGCGAATTTTTCCTTTTTTTTGTTCAGAATTCAGAAAACGTTAATTTAAAAAATCACAGGAATGGTCAGTGGATGTTAGTACGTATGTTGGTTCCATTTGAATCCAACCCCAAGAAAATGTGTTCTTTTAAAAAATCCTAAAAACCCTTCACAAAAATCTGTAGTTTATTTACAGAGGAAACTTTTGTATTACATATTTCATGAAAACAGAAACATGTATCTTATGTAATATATTAGTAATTATGCTTTCACTGCCTGTAATGGATAACATTTCTTGAGATGCTAATTTAAGAAACCTTTCTTAAAACATATAGTCTGAGCTTTATCCCAACCATCTTTCAAAGAGAGAGGGTCTAAGAGAGAACCATCAGTTTGAAGTAGGATGCTTAATTTGGTTCTATGTATAATTACACAAAATAGTTTGTCTCAAATATGTCTCAAATAATGCATTCTGTGCATAGTCTAATGTAGATAGTGTGTAATTGTGTTGCTGTGTACTGTTCCATGACTTTATCCGTTAGATCATGAAAGTTATTTTAACTTAAAATATGTTGGGGTCAAGAAGCCATTGTTGTGCAGATGAGCGCATTTTATCAACATACTGTATGTTCTCACTAAAATGTAATTACAGTACAACAGTACAAAATAAAATAAAGTAAATCGTACCATTAGGCTCTAACACAAAACCTGGACTTTTCTTCATGAAATTAGGTTGAGGTTAAGGCCAGGATCACACAAAGACAAAAATCAATGCAGACACAAAAAATGTAAATGCCAAAAAACAAAAATCAGACATTATTATTCAGAATTGTGGTTAATGGCTCATCAATACATATTGTAACTCATTCAGTGTGCACCAGTTTATGGGAGACAGGCCTGTTGATAAAGCATGGTTGGTATCAGTTTGGGTAAGTCACGTGGCATGGTTTAGTATAGCTATTATTAACTGACAACAGAAAAAAGGAGAAATGACACTGCAGTATCTGTAAGAAAATACTGCCTGTGTGAGTGTGAAAACCACTGTGCCATTTTCTTATCAAACTACATTTCACATCAATATCCTCAATGTTTATTTAGGGTAAGTGATTCACTTTGGTTAAAATAAGTGTTAAAGAGCTCTATATTCTGATAGTACTCATTACTATGGAGTGTTTGTTCAGTAAAAGGAGTCTCCCATGTCTCTCCAGCTCTTTATTAAACAGAAAATGCATTTTCATTTTTTTCTCTCTCCTGATTGGCTTAAATTTTGTCACCTACCTGAAAATGTACTATATTTTGTTTACTAAAGAGCTGGAGAGACCCCTGTGAATGAACAAACGCTCTGTAGCAATGAGTACTATCAGAATATAGTACTTTAACCTTTTTAACAAAAATAAATAAAAAAAGCTAAATATGTACAGTATGTAGCCTTTATGTTACGAGAACTTATATTTTCTTGTGTCCTAACAAACTGTATACTTCGATTTTTTGTGTGAAACTGAAGCCAATGAAAGGTGGGAGAGCACAACAACAACAGCACTATCACAAACAACATCTCTGCCACAACCAGCGACAACCACAACAAAAGCAGAACCTGGTAAGCAACCATGATGTATCTGTATCAGTGTGGGTAGTGATATGATTGATTGATTGATTGATTGACATTTTTATTAGGGTAAAGAATGTAAAACAACACATATGCCTTTATAATACTTTTGTCTAAAAGGTCCGACCAAAAAGGTCCTTGCGGACTAGTTTCCGTTGGGGTCCTTGAATTAATTTCATAGACATATATAGTAGCAACCAAACAATATCATGTTTGGTTTCCTTAATTTGTAATACAGAATCGACTATTAAGTCATTATTAAGGGGACTTTTAACATTTTACAGCCTGGCACTTATCCCCAATTTACGTTTTGATTTAATGTTTAGAAATGGTGAGGCTACTCCAGTCAATCAGAATTCTTTCTTCTTTCAGATATTGTCACCACTTGTTTTCTGTCCATTAATGATGATTGCCAATTTCTTTCCTAGATCCCGAAAATGTGCATGATGTAATGGTGTTATGTGAAAAGGCTACAGGTAGGTGATTATGAAACAGATTTAGGGCTCTATAATTGTCCATACTGGCTAACACACTATTTGAGGATTTAGGAGTGCGCAAGGGGCGTTCCCGTGCAAAAGTTGCTATTTTGGGACACCTGCCTTACCCGCAAATCACCTGCACTACCCGTTACATTATGCATATGTGTGGTTTGGGTGTTACAATAATAAAACCAATCACTGTGCCAGATGCCATTGCCTTTAAGAGAAGAATGCGCAAGCCATTATCCCCAATGCAATCGTAATACACTCTCCTCTCTCCCTTTCTGCAGTGTTGCCAGGTCTGCTTATTATAAGCCACATTGGGCATGTTTTTCTGTAAAGTTGCTTGTAAATAATGGTAGTTGCGGTTGTGAGCTTGTAAATCGGCTATTTTCAAATAGCCAACATGTCTTTTTTTTAAAAAGATTTTTTTCGGCTTTATTGATAGGATAGGATAGTAGGCTGACAGGAAATGGGAAGAGAGATGGGAGTGACATGCAGCAAAGGTCGCCGGGATTGGGACTCGAACCCGTGCCACGCTGTCAGGCTACTTTGGAACATAGGTGCCTGGACCACTACGCCAGAGGTCCAGGCCTTAGAAAAATGTTTAAAGCATTGCAATGAATTCTGCAAAGGCAAAAACCAAACAAAAACACAGGATTTAAATAATTCACATTAACACTTCAGACAGATATTTCTAATTCCTGTCTGCAATTAGAACTGCATCTGTCTTTCTTTTTTGTTTTGCTTCGAACATCATAATTAAAATGTCATAATCATGTCCTAGCCTGCTGTATAATGATGATCACTAAAAAAAATCCCATATCTCTTTATCAGCTCCTGAAGATGTACTTAGTGTGACGGTGTTACAGCAGAATGAGACCAGTATAACTCTGGAATGGAGCACAGTGAATAACATTACAACATACAGGATCATATATTTTGAAAGTGGTAACACCAACACCATCAAGGATGAAGTAGTCAATGGATCAGCAGGAATGACACGAATTCGCCATGTGGTCTCATGTCTCACTAGTGGGACTACATATGTCTTCACCCTCTTCACTGTGTCTGCTAACGTCACTAGCTCTGGATTTAACTTTACAGCTGTTACAGGTAAGTGACCATGGGACAGATTAGGCTTATATACACTGTTCATATGACAGAAATTGCATTATTTAACCAACTGCTTTTTATAAATTCCCATCTTTCTTAATATAATAATCTCTCATCAGTTCCAGAAAATGTACATAAAGTGATGGTGTTACAGAATGAGACCAGTATAACTCTGGAATGGAGCACAGTGAAGAACATTCTGACATACCAGTTACAATACGATGATCATGGTGTGAATTACATGTGCACCATCACTGGGGAAGAGGGACTAACATCATTACAGCATGTGGTCGCACCCCTCTACAGTGGGTCTGTATATAACTTCATCCTCTTCACCCTGTTCAGTTATACCACCAGCACTGGACATCCCTTTACAGCTGTAACTGGTAAGTGACTCTGGATACTTGACTTCTGATATAGGCTACAAATAATAGGCTACAAATAATAACACGTGTGAGATCTAAAGAAAAGGGCCATCCAGGGGCTTGTAGATCTGCTATATTCGAACAATGTTGACATAGCTTCCCTTCGGGGGGGGGGGGGTCCCTGGCACACGGTATTTTCAAATGGGGTTCCGCAGCCATATACAGATGAAAGTCAATTGAAAGCTTGTGATTACTGTTGTTCAGGTAATGAGTGCAGACTTTCCTTCTTCTCCACCAGCTCCCTCAAATGTACGCGTTGTCACCACAAAACGCTTTTTGACCGGTGTGACCCTGCAGTGGAATAAGGTCCATGAACATACCACTTACATACTAGACATTAACGGGCGCAGTACACCCATATACGATCAGTCCTCAAATGTGACATACACAGTCGAGCCTCTCAAGCCTGGAACAGAATATCCTTACACTCTCTACACTGTGTTCAACACGGTCAATAGCAGTGGCTTTAAAGATGTCACAGTCACAGGTATAGTGCCCTTAATTCTTTTTACATAATACATGATATTGATTATGTTGCGACTAGCGCTTTGTTTAGGCGTGAAAGGATTACTCTGAATGTCTCGTGTTCACAGTAGATGGTTATCAGTTCAAGTCTTAGTACATGTACACATTTTTTTTAATCCACTCTTTATAGTTATAGACTGTGCCAAATCACCTTGGAGTTTTAGCAACTCAGCAATCCATGCGAAGGTCGACGGTGTATTCTCATATGGAAACGCCACTAATGGATCAAGAACGCATCACAGTCCAGGAGGTGGCACTGTGTCCTTTACTGACCTGTACCCTGGCTCTACCTATGGGGTGTCTCTATGGTACAAAAAGGGGGGGCTTTCAGAACCACTTCTACAGTGTGAACACAACCTAACCATATGTGAGTCTAACTCTAAAATATCAAATTAATCATGATTTTGATTATGCATAATGATAACCAAAACAGTTGATTATGTAATTCATTTGGTTTTGCAGTGGTGGAAGAAGTACTCACATTTTTTTACTTAAAGGGTAAGACCACTTTGGTAGAGGTTTGGGTTGTGTAGTTACCTTGCCATGATGTAACTCCAAAGGTGGACAATAAATCAAAAATAATTGCTCCATTGATTAGAAATTGATAATTCAAAATATGCTCCTCATTGACTTACATTGTACGGTAAAACAGCTCTCAAAGTCACTCTTTTAGCACATAAATTAACCCAAACATAGCTGATTCAGACAATATAGAGCATCACCAAACCCAGTACTGTTTGTTTTTTTAATAAAAATGTCAACTTCCTGTTGATTTTACTATTATGAAGATCTGGATCCGGATCCGCCGATCCAGTCCGGGTTTTCTACTTATCAAAAATGGCAAAATCAACAGGAATTTGACATTTTTATTTAAAAAAAAAACAGTACTGGGTTTGGTGATGTTCTATATCGTCTGAATCAACTTTGTTTGCGTTCGTTTTTGTCCTAAAAGAGTGACTTTGAGAGCAGTTTTACCATATAATGTAAGTCAATGAGGAGCATATTTTGAATTATCAATTTCTAATCAATGGAGCAATTATTTTTTATTTCTTGCCCACCTTTGGAGTTACATCATGGCAAGGTAACTACACAACCCAAAAATCTACCAAAGTGGTCTTGCCCTTTAAGTAAAAGTATCAATACTGCACTAGAGAAATACCCCATTACAAGTAATAGTCCGGAATTCAAAATGTACTTGAGTAAAAGTACAAAAATATTGGCATCAAAATGTAAAAGTACTCATTATGCAGAATGTCCCATTTCAAGTTTTCAAATGTATACAAATCTTTTGAAAATAGCAGATCTAAAAGCTCACAATGCGTCGCGATGCGATGCATTGTGAGCTTGTAGATCGGCTATTTTCAAATGGCCGAAATGTAAATAGGGCTGAAGTGGGTAATGTATGTTTTGAAATAATCAAAATCTACACAGTAACTAGTAACTAAAGTTTTCAAATAAATGTAGTGGAGTAAAAGTACAATATTTGGATCCGAAATGTAGAGGAGTAGAAGCTTAAGTATTGAAAACTGGAAATACTCAAGTAAAGTACAAATACCTACAAATGTTACTTAACTACAGTAATTAAGTAAATGCTTAAAATGAATTAAAAAATACTCCACCACTGTTGGTTTGTATAGAGAATCGCTGTATTAGACGTTACTGAGCCTATAGACAGTCGACTTGTTTTGTTCAGTTCCCCCAGATATACAAGTACACTGTGTCCAAGGGGCTGCTGCTTATGCTATTCATCTGAGCTGGGCTGTGCCGGACGGGCTGTGGACCCACGTGGAGGTGAATGTGACAGGAAAAGAAACTCGCTACACTGTGGGACAGAACGGCGCGTTGACAGCAATTATTCCTGGGTTACAGCCTGCCAAGACTTACAAAGTGTCTGCAGTGATCGCAGTGCAGTCCACAGAGTCAGGGTTCTTGCGGAGTAAAGTCGCCGAGACTACTTGCTCCACTACTTATCCTCCAGGAGGTGCGTGATGGACTTATTGCATTACATAAACATTTACTTTCTGTCATCAGTTAAACGTCAGACCAAAATCACACCCTCACTTTATCGTTTGTAATTTCTGAATTAGATGAATGAAGTAGAACAACTTAGCATTTGATGTCAATCTCAACACAGAGCACCCTTAAACCAAGTTTTTTTTACTTCTAGGGGTCATAGCAGGATCTGTGCTGGCCGTGCTGCTATTCTGTCTCCTGGTTTGTTTGGCTGTCTTCATTTGGCGCCGGAAACCAGATATTTTCAGGTTAATAACAGTTCTTCATAGATAATAAAAAATAAATAGAAAACCCACCTCAAATATACTCTGAGAGAATAGGTGACCCCTAAATAAATGGTTCATTCATATTGTTTCTTTCCCCCTGGCAGGAGGGAATCCTACGTGGGCAGTTCCAAACTATCTAGTGTCAAATACAAGTATGTATATGTACTGTATGAGGAACTACCCTTGCAGGTAACACTTTATAATAACTACACACTATAAAGCATTAGTTAAGCATTAGTAAATGCTTAATTCATCATGAACTCATCATTAGTAAAGCATTATTCTTACATTACTAAGCATTAGTAAACACAGTTATAAATGGTTCAACTATACACTATTAAGCATTAGTTAACTATTAGTGAAATACTTAATTCATCATTAATTCATCATTTGTATAGCATTATTCATTACGTTACTAAGCATTAGTAAACACAGTTATAAACCTTTCAACTATACACAATTTACAATTAGTTACGCATTAGTAAGTACTTAAGTAATCATGAATTCATCACTTATATAGCATTAATAAGCGTTTGTAAACACATTTGTAATCGTTGTATTGCCCATTGATAACCTAATCGGTAATGTGCTTAATAACTGTATTCTCATACTTTATAAATGATAGATTCACCATTTATAAATAGGTATTATATCAATTTACAAACCAGTTATTTATGAGTTGTTAATGGTTCATAGGATCATTTATAAAGTCTAAGTAAGCACCATATACAAGCCACTTTTATGCATATTTATGTGAACATTTGTACATGGTTAGTGAGTGTATTAATACATGTTTTATAAACACTTATTCATACTCAATAAATGATTTATTAAGGTAGTTACTACTTGTTAGTTAAGTATTTTGCGTGAGCCCATGTAAAGTGAGGACTATCTATGCCTTATAAAGCATTTACAAATTATATAGCGTGAGCCTATGTAAAGTGAGGACTATCTATGCCTTATAAAGCATTTATAAATGAGATAGAAGCAGTGATATAGCAAATGTAAATATTTATTGCAACAAACGACACCGAGACAGACAGAACATGGCCCTTGCAGAGTCATAATAAAATAAACATGTTTGTACTGTATGAAAAAAAAAAAAAAAACTGCAATACTATTCACAAGTAAACATAGCTGAAAAAATAAATGTAGCGCCCCACCCCTGCCTGTATTAACCAGAGTACCAAAGATGGGACGTTCTGAGTTCTTAACGTCCTAAGTTAAAGTTTTACCTTTACTCAAACTCCATAGTGTGTAATGAAATTCAATCACTACAACCTGTAAATAATTATTTCCAGACACTGCATGTATATTTTAACATCCTTTACTTGAATTGTTAGAATTTAATTTGTGTACCCAACACTGACAATAAAGGATTAAATAACAATGAAAAAAAAACAATGAACGAACACAAATAGGCATCAACAATTCTTAATACTAATAAATTGGACTTGTAATACACTTAAAATAATGAACCTTTTAAGCCTGTATTACTAAAAATGTAATGACTTTGAAACAAAAATAAACCTATGGTATAGTATGGTTTGTAAAACCCAAAACCCTCAAATTAAATAGTTTTAGAACTAAAACCTTCCCTATTTCTAATTAATACTACTCTAACCTGATAACCTCCTACTAACTCTGTACACACCTCAACACAAAAGAACACAAATACCATTAAATCAGATACCATTACATTTGTGGGCCCACACACACACACACACACACACACACACACACACACACACACACACACACACACACACACACACACACACACACACACACACACACACACACACACACACACCCACACAAAATAACAAACGTTGCAGGCCTGTTTGGTGATACTTGAGCAGCAGTAAAGACTACCTCTTCACTAGGAGAGCAATACAGTCACTTACAGCAGCTGAAGGGTTGGCAAAGATGTCAGGATGAGGCTAGGGTATGGTGGGGCATCCAAGACTACCTCTTCAGTGGGAGAGCAACACAGTCACTTACAGGAGAGAAGCTGAAGAGATGACAATGATGATGGATCCACAACTAGCAGAACCACTTCTTCATCAGACAACCCAGAGCTCACAGTCCAGCATTCCAACACACCCCAGCAAGGATGACAGTCTTTGAGTCCAGTAGCTGCTAGCCAGTAAACAGGCTAATGATGAATGCTAGTCCTTGACTACAGTTAGCTATTTAGCAAACAAAGCCAAATGTAGTGCTGAATAATAGCTTTCCACTCTGTCTTGCTATTAATCACTGAACACCTGAATATGACTCCTGTCAATACTCTTGACTAGCACAGATGCATTTTTACAAAAACGATTATTTTTAAAACATAAATTGCACTGAATAAACGTTTTTCTCTTCCATTCCACTCTCACTCACTTCCTCCTTCTTCTCCCCCTTTTTTCTGACTCCTCCCCTCTCTCCACACAGCTCTCCATGTCCATCAACTTGGATGTCCCGCCCCATAACCAATGACAATCATTCAAACCAGAGTGAACATTTTAACATGACAAACAAGTGTAAAATAACACCCTCTGAAGGAATATTTACTTAGCCTTTTAATATGAATTAAACCAACCTTTTAAAGTTTTGCTTTAGGCTTAGATTATGGACAACTAAATGATAAACGTTTTTTAATATAAATGAATTAGACACGTTTAATGTTTTACTTTAGCAGATATTGAACTATTAAATGATTTCCATTTGACTGCTTACTTTAAGCAAATAAACAGGACTTTAGACCTAGGGTTTTTCCATCAGGGCTACATAAATAAGGTCTTGTACTGTACGAAAATAAACAATCTGCAATCTTGTGGCTGAATAAAGTGGATCACAGTGCCAAATGCAAATGTGTCAAAACTCAGCAAATACATATTTTACATCCATCTAAACCATTGGTTCTCAAAGTGGGGTCCGGGGTCCTTGAGGGAGTTCCAGGGGGTCCCCAGCTAAATGATAGATTAGGCACAAATTGATATAATACCTATTTATAAATGGTGAATCTATCACTTATAAAGTATGAGAATACAGTTATTAAGCACATTACCGATTAGGTTATCAATGGGAAATATAACGATTACAAATGTGTTTACAAACGCTTATTAATGCTATATAAGTGATGAATTCATGATGACTTAAGTACTTACTAATGCGTAACTAATTGTAAATTGTGTATAGTTGAAAGGTTTATAACTGTTTACTAATGCTTAGTAACGTAATGAATAATGCTATACAAATGATGAATTAATGATGAATTAAGTATTTCACTAATAGTTAACTAATGCTTAATACTGTATAGTTGAACCATTTATAACTGTGTTTACTAATGCTTAGTAATGTAAGAATAATGCTTTACTAATGATGAGTTCATGATGAATTAAGCATTTGCTAATGCTTAACTAATGCTTTATAGTGTGTAGTTATTATAAAGTGTTACCCACTTGCAATGTGGTGGAAAACACAAAAGCAGAAAAAAGCCTATGTAAGTCAGGGATACAAATTCACACAAAAAAAAATATTGTTTTTCCAGAGATATTCCTGTGGGGAAGTTTCCGGATTACTTCTATGAAATGAGTAGGGATGAAGACAGAGCCTTCATCAAGGAATATGAGGTACTGGACAATGTAATATAATACAGGTGACTCTGTTTGCTGACTGTGTTTCTTTCATGTGTACATATTGCTGTCGGGATATACAGTTGACCAGTTTTTTGTGTGTTGATTGTAGATTCACATGCTATTCTAATTCTTATTTTCATGCAGGGCTTCTCTCCAGTGGGAACGAAGCAGACACACAAAACAGCAGAGTTCCCAGAGAACAAGCCAAAGAATCGCTTCACCAATGTGCTGCCATGTAAGTCGGCCACATGAAGGCTTGCTACTTCATTCTATCAGCAGCTATGAAGTTTTTGTCTGGTTTTAAAAGTGACTAGCCATGTAACCAAGTAGTGGATTATGCTATTTAACTGCACCAGTGGTGGAAAGTAACTAAGTACATTTACTTAAGTACTGTACTTAAGTACAATTTTGAGTTATTTGTACTTTACTTGAGTATTTCAAATGTCCAATACTTTTACTTCTACTCCACTACATCTCAGAGGCAAATATTGAACTTTTACTCCACTACAATTATTTGAGAACTTTAGTTACTAGTTACTTTGCAGATATAAATTATGCAAGAATAATGCATGGGGAGGTAGTCATTATTGAAATTTAAAGCCCGACAGGGCGATTAACCACGAGGCGCAGCCGAGGTGGTTAATCGCCCTGAAGGGCTTTAAATTTCAATAATGACTACCTCCCCATGCATTATCCCGCTTATTACACGGCTACTTAATAAATACATAAATACATTTACCTAAAAGTAACAACAAAACGAAGTATTTCCTTGCTTACGGCAATGAAAGTATTCCATAAGTATTGGGCTGGGCGGACAAGTTCGCCTCGCAAAAACAAATGACGAAATGGAAAAAAACTCGCCCCAAAACACACTCGCCCCCCATTCTATTTACTGCCGATTTGCCTGTAATACCGCCGGATTTGCCCCGGGGCGACTGTGTTTTGGGGCGAGCGTTTTGGTATTCCCCCGTTGTTGTGCCACGATAAACAAGGAAGCGCAGTGGATCAAATAGAATGACTTCTCGGTTATTGCATTGTCTATTTCTCACTTCAAATGTTTTCAAAAACATTCTTGAGAGCAACGTTTAGTTGTAAATGACATTGTTTGTTTGTTTACATGGCTGTCATGTTGGATAAAGCATATAACCAAGCAGCACAGGTTGACATGAGCAGGTGTTCTGAGTCTCTGATTACACAGCGGTCCGTTATAGAGCTCATCGGTCATTATCCAGAAATAATGACCGATGACTGACCAATCAGAATCGAGCATTCAACCAAGCCGTGTAATAATACATTATAAATCATACATTAACCACTTTAGCCTATTTTATACATAGGCTATTTGAAAATAGCTGATCTACAAGCTCGCTGAGCTTTAAGTACATTTTGATGCCAATACTTTTGTACTTTTACTCAAGTACATTTTGAATTCTGGACTTTTACTTAAGTAAAGAATTTGAGTACTTTTTCCACCACTGAACTGCACACAGCCTATAATTCCTAATTTGTCCCACAATACAATGCTGGACTGTGGTTAAACCAAATTATTCGTTTCTCATTCTAGATGACTGGTCTCGGGTGAAGCTATCAACATATAATCAACATGACTCTGACTACATTAATGCCTGTTATATGCCTGTAGGTGCAACTTCATATCTGTTAGCCCAGGGGTCTTCAACAGGGGGTCCGGGACCCCTAGGGGGTCCTCAGAGTTGCTACAGGGGGTCCGCCAAATCTCTGTGTGATAGGATCATTGTTTTTTACATTAACCACTTGAACCCTAGCATCCCTATTCTAAGGACAACTGCGAGGCGTTGTGAGCTTGTAGATCGGCTATTTTCGGCAAAGAGGGAAAAAAGAGCAGACAGAAAAAAAGAGTACAGAGTGAAAGTTTACTAAGTATTGATGGTTTAAGTCGTTAAATGTCAGAAAATACACATTAACATGAATCCAACATCTATGAAAAGCTTTAATCTGCAACACAATTTTATGTAATATATAGTGGGGGTCCCTGCTTCATCTCTCTCTCAGTTAGCGGGTCCTTGGCCTGAAAAGGTTGAAGACCCCTGTGTTAGCCTAACCGTATAAGCTCTCTAAAAGTGAAGTGTCCCTGGGCAGCTTGTGGCAAAATCTTACTCCCAGTTGTTTCTCAGGAAGAGAGCAAATGTTCCATGAGTTAAAATGTGCCTATTTACTATTATTCACATCGGCCAATTTGCCAGTAAGATGGGGTTTTCCATCCAGAGTATGACGAAAGAGCATAATGACCAGCGTGTGAATATGGTCAATAAGTTGAACTGCAGTTTGTCAGTAAATGACCACTAATATAGTGTACGCTCGCATTCTACACATTACTGACGCTGTCGGGCAGAAACCTTGCATCTCCATATTTCATCTTTTTATGTTTTATTTTTTCCCATAAATGAATGCCCCATTTTATACTTCAATAACCAATCTACAAGCTTGCAATGCATTGCATCGCGCTGCGTTGGTAGCTTATAAATATGCAGTTTTCACTGTTTCGGAACATAAAAGTGGGTTTCATAATAAAAAGTATTAACAAGCGCTTGTGACTAAATAATAACTACTCCATTGGAGCGTTTTTCTTTCTTTTTCATTTTCTGAAAATTAACAGTTTTGGACATACACTGTAGGCTACAGTACAAGATTTCGGCCCGACCGCATTAATGTGTGCATATTACTTATTTTGATGTTCTCTGTTCTTAGGGTTATGGCAATACCAGACAGTACATTGCTGCTCAGGGGCCTCTACCCGCTACAGTCAATGACTTCTGGAGGATGATCTGGGAGCAAAGTGTAAAGGGCGTGGTCATGCTAACCAACCACACTGAGGCGGGAGAGGTGAGTTTTCAGGAATGTCAGATAGTGCTGTCACATTTATATCAAGAAAGTAAAAGAAAAACTCACAATAATCCATTGAACATAATTTGTGCTCATGTTGTATAAATGGTAAATGGTGCATTTATACAGCGCTTTTATCCAAAGCGCTTTACATAGATTGTGCATTACATTCACCCATTCACACGCACGCGCACACACACACACACACACACACACCCATTCACACACACATTCACTCACACATTCACTCACACACCCATTCACACACACACACACACACACACACACACACACACACACACACACACACACACACACACACACACACACACACACACACACACACACACACACAAGAAACCATGCAAGGCACTGGGAACCTTGTGGTTGCCATCCGGCTGCTCTACCGGCCACTGCCGCCCCTATGTTGTATAGCTGATATGGAATGTTTAAATAAGTGCAACTGGCCTTGCTGTTGTATAGAATAGATACGTTGCTAATGCGTAATATGGGTAATGGGTAATATACCGCCATCAATACATGACATTATCAGAGCCATGTATTTGTTGTTAATGGCTTTATTTTCAGATTTTTTTGGTTTTAGATCATTTAAGGAGTGTTTTTGACTTTTTTTTAATCAACATCGATGTCACTTGTTATACTGTAATAGTCCTAAAAGCATCAACAACAATGTACAGATCATTTAGATGTTGATTTAGATTTAGGTGTAAAAGCATAATTCAAAATCTTCAAATCAATATATATTAAACATAACGTTAAAAGATGATGATGAAACCCCCATTTTTCTGTTTGTTCACCCAGATGAAATGAACAGTGCTGAACAACAGTGTCAGCATTATCATATTTATATTCAATATTGCGCATTGTGCTTTTTGAAGTCTACCACAGTGAAGCCTAGTAAACCATCCCGGTCTGGCCCCAAGCGCTGATTGGCTATTCCACTTTTTGGTTTCTGCAAAGCGCCCACCCAGCGCTTGTCAGGGACGTGCACAGATACTCTAGTGGTGCTAGAGCACCTGCCTTTTGCCTTCTTGACCAGAAGTGCCCTTTTGAAAAAAAGAAGAAAAAAAAGTTTTTTTTTTCTTCAGTTTACAGCAGGGGTCTTCAACAGGGCGTCCGGGACCCCTAGGGGGTCCTCAGAGTTACTACAGGGGGTCCGCCAAATCTTTATGTGATATGATTTTTCTTTTTACCATAACCACTCGAAACCTAGCATCCCTTTTCTGAGGAGAACTTTAGCCAAAAATAGCAGATCTACAAGCCCACAACACCTCGCACTGCGAGGCGTTGTGAGCTTGTAGATCGGCTATTTTTGGCAAAGAGGTATAGGTGTAGAGGGAAAAAAAGAGCAGACCAAGTAATCAAAAAAAAGTATAATTTACTTGAGCACCTGCCCCTCAAAATGTCTGTGCACGCCACTGGCGCTTGTGGCCAGGCCGGTCTGCAGAAGACACATGATAATATGAATTCATGTGACCGGGATGGTTTACCACAGGCTACAGTGAAGCCACAGTGGACAATAAAGTTTCTACTTTATTCTGTTTTCAACATGTCCCTCTCTCCTGACCAGTACTGGCCACTGCATTCCACTGCTTGCCGATACGGAGACTTCTTGGTCACCATCAATTCTGAGGCCAGGGAAACCCACTGGACACTCAGAGAATTTGGAGTGAAACATGTAAGAGACATCTCAAACACTATTGAGCAGATTGTGACGTTATGACACAAATAATTATGCTATTACTACACATCTCCATGTCCAAACAGAATAAATCAGTGGTTTTCAGCCAGTGGTCCGGGGACCACCAGTGGTCCTTGAGGGAGTACCAGGGGGTCCCCAGCAAAATGAGTTAATAGCGTCACAATCACTTTTAACCACTTAGCTTTGGCTATTCAAAAATAGCAGATCTACAAGCTCATAGCGCGGCACAGTGCCGCGCTATGAGCTTGTAGATCTGCTACTTTTGAAAAACCTTGAAAAAGTGTGCATATCTTTGAATATTTATATATTTTAAAGCGAAAATGAACTGATATCTTTGCTTCTGGGGGTCCCTGGCACAAAACATTTTCAAATGGGGGGCCGCGGCCAAATATATATCAATTTAGGGGTCCTTGGCATGAAAAAGGTTGAAAACCACTGGAATAAATGAAAGTTGCAAACATCTGCTGTCCGCTGGCGTGTCGGTCCAGGCACCTATAGGCTACAATGTAGCCTGATAACGCGTTGCGGTTTCACGTCCCGATCCCGATGGCCTTTGCTGTATGTCACTCCCCATCTCTCTCCCCATTTCCTGTCAACCTGCTGTCCTATCCATAATAAAAGGCATAAAAAGCCCAAAATAAATCTTTAAAAAATATATAAAATATAATGCATGGACTTGTTTTGTAGTGATGTGTCGTTCATGATCGATTCATTCAAAAGAACTAGTTCATTGCCGCGAACGTGAACAAGCTCGTTCACTTTCTGAAACTGTTACGTTCACGTGCGATGTAAAAAAAAGACGCTCCCGCGATGGTGTTTTACACACATTATAAAACATACATTAACCACTTTAGCCCCTATTTTATACCTAGGCTATTTGAAAATAGCAGATCTACAAGCTCACAACGCGTCGCGACGCGTTGTGAACTTGTAGATCGGCTATTTTCAAATATGTTAGTACTTTTACTTTTGGTTCGTTAAGTATATTATTTTGATGCCAATACTTTTGTACTTTTACTCGAGTACATTTTGAACGCTAGAAAATAGCGCTACTGAACGAGAACGTGAACGAATCGTTTGAACGAATCATTGCCGTGAACGTGAATGAAATCGTTCGTTCACTGAAATGACCTTTTTTTCCCACCACTATTGTTTTGCCACTTTATTCCGCTGGCTGTGAAACAAATGTGCGTGCGAAGCAATTAAGCTTCTTCTATTTGGCGGAGTCGGGTTAATCTGATACTGCCGTTATTGCCGTGGTAGCATTAAACAGGAACTTGTGAATGTGTGTGTGGGATTCTTCCTCACAGACGCAAACCTCAGAGGAACGCACAGTGAAACAATTCCACTTCACAGCCTGGCCGGACCATGGAGTCCCAGAGGGAATAGAAGCTCTGATCCAGTTCAGGGGGCTGGTCAGGCAGCACATAGAGAACGAGGGGGCCGAGGCACCGACCGTGGTTCACAGCAGGTACTGTACACTACAAGACTGATATTCCTGTTGAGGGCATGCATAGCCATCATTTCCCCAGAAGACCAGCAACTCAGGACAAGGAGCCTATAACATTGCAATGCAATGTTAGCCCTTATGTATACAAATGTAACTTCTAGACATATAACTAATACTAAGCTAACGTTTAGTGAGTTTAAAGACAGGACAAGAGATCATTTTAAATTCTGGAAATGCAAATGTGAAAAACGGTACCAATGTGTAATTTGGCCCTCTCATAACGCTAAATATGTTAAATACATTTTGGAAATAAGTCCGGCCCACCCCAACATTCGCAAAACATCTAGTAAATAATCTTTAGTCAGTGGAAGAAGTCCACCTGGTAAACTGATCCAAGCTCTGGATCATACATGGGTCACTGGCGGCCCGGGGGCCACATTCGGCCCGCAGGTTAATATCGGAATACTGATATGTTATTGATTTCAGCTGTTTACAATTACAAACGTGCAAACATGACCCGCTTTAATTACTTCAGTCTATATGAGTAGCTTAATGACTAGTATTACAATTATATTGTCTTCTTTATGTCCAATGTATTTATAATAATATATAATATATTTAAGTTCAAAAAGTTAACATAACTAAATGCATTTGAAATTAAATAAAAATGTTACTCTTGAGGATTCCAATTAAAAAAAAATTGTAAAAAATAAACAAATCAGGATTCCAATTCAAAAGTAGCACAATAGCCGATCTACAAGCTCAAAATGCGCCGCGGTGCGTTTTGAGCTTGTAGATCGGCTATTTTTGCTACTTTTGTGTGACATAGAATGGCTCAGTTAAAATATGGAGACAAGAGGTTTCTGCCCGACATTTACAATATGCAATGTGTTCCTCTGGAGTGAGTGTGGAAATATAGTGGCCCTGTCCATCATCAAAGTTGCATCACCCCTGCTCTGGATAAACAAATACAAGTCTTTCTGTCTCTCTGTCAGTGCTGGAGTGGGGAGGACCGGTACCATTATTGCCCTGGATGTGCTACTCCAGCAGATTGAGCAGGAGGGAAAGGTGGGCGTAGCTTCCTTTGTTCACAAGATGAGACTGAGTCGGCCATACATGGTGCAGACAGAGGTAAGGCTTTAACCACTAAGACCCTTTACCCTTACTTAAGTAAAACAACCTTTCTGGGCAAATATTCCCCCAAGAATTGTATTGATAGGTCTATGTTGTGTCTTGATAGTTATAGAACACCAGGTTTAACAACCAGCTCAGGGACTACAGATGAAACAAACAGATGAAAATGAAGTCTTTGCCAACACTGGCTCATTTACATTGGTGTGAAAACTGAAATGTTGATTAATGTGCATTGTCCCTGGAAAAAAGAGAGAAAAATAATAGGGATTCAAGTGATTAACATAAGGCTGTGCGATATGACTTAATATAAGTATCACAATTATTTCAAACTGTTCCCTCAATTACGATTAATGAATTAGCTTTTTATTGAAAATAGCAGATCTACAAGCACGTTGTGAGCTTGTAGATCAGCTATTTTCTTGTACGCCCCATTGTACAAATGACGTATGTTACAAGGTTAAATGGTTAATATGCCTCATCAATTTAGTCGATTATGAAAAAGACATATTTAAAAACCTGCTTCTCAATTCATCAATTAATCTATGTGCAATATTAAGTTATTAGCTCTCAATATCGTTTTTTAAATATATTTTCGGTTAATTGCCCAGCCCTAAGGTTAACATGAATGTTTCAGTTCCAAATGGCGATGTGTGCTTCAGGCAAAGCCACTTCAGCCCAATGCTGTACTGTATGTGTTGATTCATCAACACATACCTTGAGCATATATATACACTTGATGCCCAGTAGTGTTGATTTTGACAACACATTTTGATTTAGTTTTAGTCATAGTCTTTTGAATAAAATTCCATTTAGTTTTAGTCACATTTTAGTCATCTGAAATGTTTTACTGTTAGTCTAGTTTTAGTCGACTAAATATCATAAGATTATAGTCGACTGAATCTACAGTTGATTTAGTCGACTAAAATGTATGTTGGCGGTGCCTTGATGTCGTAGCAGATCTACAAGCTCACAACGCGTCGCGCTGCGACGCGTTGTGAGCTTGTAGATCTGCTACTTTCAGAGAGCAACACCCGAGCGCAACCAAAAATAAAATTATCTCTTCTCCACTAGTCATTTTAGTCTAGTTTTTATTTGTTGACGAAATTGTCAATATATTTAGTCTTAGTTTTAGTCATCGTAGCTTCGTTTTATTTTGTTTTTATTTAGTTTTCGTCAGTGAAAAAAGGTAGTCGACGAACATTTTTTGTCATAGTTTTAGTCGACGAAATCAACACTGATGCCCAGCTAGGTGAAGCCTAAGCAAGAATTCCAGTAACTCAGGTCTATTCTTACTTTCAGTCTCAGTATGCATTCCTGCACCGATGCATCTTGAATTTCCTGGAGTCAAACCTACACGTATATGAGGACGCAGATCCTGTATATGATACATGTATACATGTATATGAAAATGCAGCAGCACTCAGAGAGTTTCATCGATCGACCAACAGAAATGTTTGATGGTTAAGTAATATTAAGTCTGCATTCAGATATAGTACCAATTCAACTATAATGTAAAGATTTTGCACCTTAATCTGATGTACAACACACTGACTTTTGTCTTTCTATTCTGATTGTCTAGAACCTTAACTGACGTCCATAAGTATATCATGCACAGTATACACCTGCTGCTATGCTCATGCACATTTATATCTTATCTCAGGTATTATGTGTAAAGATGTAGATAACCTGTTTGTTTGTTTTTGTTCTCTGGTTTGATCCCCCCTCCCTCTTCTTCCCCCTTTTTTCTATGGAAATAACGATACGATGGGAACTATGCACAAAAACGAGTTTTACTTCTGTAAACCTGTGATGTGACAATAAGGCTGATTCTGATTCTGAATTCACATCTGTATAAACTATTGTAACTATTGCTTTTGTAAGTATCATCATATAATTCGTATATTCTAAATATTCTATGATATGTTATGAAAGGGTTTAGCTTTACAGAATGTATGTGTACAGTATATACACTCAGGGAAATCACAGCACTTTCGGCTCCATTTAGACTATTGCCTTTTCCTTTATTTACAAAGAAATGTAAATTGTGCAAATAAATAATAAATAAATAACCAAAAAAAAAAACATTTTGGTCAAACTTTGGAGATGAAACATTCTGTCTATTCATACATTTCAGTTAAACATACTTCCGTGGCCTACTGGCAGTGTTCGTACAACGTTTGGCACTGATACAGTATCTGTCCAGCGGTTTGCAAGATTATCTCCGTACACACCATGGCTCGGGAACAATTGGTTCCCAAGGCTACTTCCTTACACAGACACATTGAGGGTGTCTATAAATAATGTACATAATATATTGTGTAAAACGGCTCTACAAAGCCGTGCAGATTATTTGCAGCATTTTGAAAAAACATGCTATCCAAATAGTAGGAGGGAGTATGCGGTTGATATTTAAAATGGCTTTGAAACCAGCTTTGAAGTTCAGCTCCCAAGAAAATTCCCAGAATGCACGTGAAAAAACATTATCCTCACCGACTGCAAGTAAAAGAATGTGTATTGCTACATGACGTCTACATAATATTAAAAACACTTTTTACAGTTTATTCTATATTTTTCAATACTAACACTATAACTTAGTGAGCTATTCCAGCTGTGCTGCTGATGTTATGTCATCATGTGCTAAGTAGTAGTCTTCAAGAGACAAGAAGGTGGCCGGCGTGCACTGGTAGCCATTTTTGGACGCAGAGTAAAAAGAAACCAACGTTCCGGCAGGTAACTGCCTTCTTCAGGGTATAAAGCAGTTATCCTTATACCCTTAAACTCCACTTTTTTACTTAAAATAAAATTATCAATACTGCAATAAATAAAAGTATCAATACTGCAATGTAGAAATACTCAGTTACTCACAGCAAGAAGGTCCTGGGTTCGATTCCCGCCGGGGACGCTGTGGGTGCTGGGGGCGTGTCTTCTCCTCCGCGTCATCAGCGCCCATACCCTAAGTGGGGTTGGTGAAAGGGCCCACTCTGTGTGGAGTTTGCATGTTCTCCCCGTGTCTGCCAGGGTAGTTAATACCCTCACAAAAACATGTAGTAATCCTGGTTACTATACCGCCTCCCCCATGACAGCCGGGGCGCCTGATGGAGGGGAAAGGAACTGGTTGGAATAACGTGTTCCTTCCACGCGCTACGTCCAACCAGGGAAACTCCCCCGTCAGGCGACAAGAAGGTCAGTCTCATGCACTGAAGGAAGCATGAGCTCGGCCCTGACCTCCCTAGGCTGTGGGGGACTGGTCTAACGCTGGTGTAGCGCTGGTGTAGGGCTGGTGTAGCGCCCAGGATCACTTAGGAAATTGGGTTACAAAAATCGCGGGATAAAAAATTAGAAAAAAAAAAAAAAAGAGAAATACTCAGTTACAAGTCCAGATTTCAAAATGTACTTGAGTAAAAGTACAACAAGTATTGGCATCAATACTAAAGTACCAAAAGTTAAAGTACCCATTATGCAGAATGTCCCATTTCACAGGTTTCAAATGTACTAACTACTAAGTTTTCAAATAATTGTAGTGGAGTAATAGTATAATATTTGCCTCCGAAATGTAGTGGAGTAGATGTAAAAGTATTGGAAATTGGAAATACTCAAGTAAAGTACAAATACCTCAACATTTTACTTAAGTACAGTACTTGAGTAAATGTACTTAACTGCTAAACATTGCTGACAATTCAACAGCTACAGGAGGAATATATATATATATACATGTACATGTACATATACATATATATAACAAATATATATATATATATATATAAATAAACAAACAGTGCATACATTTGTTACATTGGACTGACATTTTGATCTCTGTTCTTGAGCTGAAGGGACATTGTATTAAGTTTTATACTCACGCCACTTCTCTCACACCCCCTGCTGCTGAAATGTGACATGGCAACCAACAGAGATAGTGTTAACAGTTTTATCAATATACACACAGTACTGTATGATGGCAGCTTTATACCTTAAATCTCTCTCTCTCTCTCTCTCTCACACACACACACACACACACACACACACACACACACACACGTCATTATTATAATTATAGGTTGGGTTCCCATGTTAACACATACAGTATATTGTAGCAGTCAGGTAGAAATCCTGTATGTCCAAACATGTAATGGAAGGAAAAAAAAGAACCTGTGTTCCAATGAAGCCATTATTTACTCACACGCTCTTGTTAAATACTTTTCATTGGGTCAATATTCATGAAACACAGACAGACGACTTTCACTTTCTAAATGTTCTAAAATAGCCCATCTACAAGCTCACATTGAATGCACGTGTTGTGAGCTTGTAGATCGGCTATTTTCACTACCTTTGCATGAAAACTGTTGTACCATGAAGTAGGGCATCAACCCATTAAGACCTGGAACGCATCTGTGTCACTTTTTGATTTGAGCTAAAAAGCATTATTTTACACTTTGGCTATTCAAAAATAGCAGATCTACAAGCTCATAGCGCGGCACAGTGCCGCGCTATGAGCTTGTAGATCTGCTATTTATGAAAAACCATGAACATGTGTGCAAATCTTTGAATATACATCTTTTAAAGCAAACATTTTTACCTCAAATCTTTGCTTCTGGGGGGTCCCTGGTACAACATATTTTGAGATGGGTGTCCGCGGTCAAACGCATATCATTTTGAGGGTCCTTGAAAAGAAAAAGTTTGAGAACCACTGATATAGAAACATACGTTTTTCAGAAAACTGTTGGGATTTAGAAGACATTTGTAGAATCGGCTTCAGGTCTTAATGGGTTAAATGTTGAAATATGGAGAAGATTTCTATCCATCCATCTATATCAAACATGTTTTCAGAAAATGTGATGTGATACAACCACACTTGAGCACAGTTGCAGTTGAATAATCTCCATTTATTTAAAAACAAAAGTAGTTAGAAAATAATAATAATATTACAGTAAGGTGCAAAATATACAGGAGACAATGCAAACATAAATGTTGGGTGAATTTGACTTGTGGCAACGTGTACTGTATGTATGTGGCATCATCGTCAATATCTGCCAATATCTGTCAAAAAGAACAAAACGTATCCACAGTTTTAAGACTCATTTCAATCAAGAATATTCCAGTGAATAGAAGAATACCGAACAATTAACAAAATGACTAATTACAACACAATGCGTTAATTATACAGGAATGCCATGAAAGCCTCCAGACAAGACTCAAGCACATCTGTCCTTTAGTCTCAGGTCGAGTTTGAATGTTGCCCATACCATTACTGATAGTGTGCCTGAATGCCTCCTTCCGAAAATTGCAGATCTACAAGGCCACAACGCGCGTTGTGGCCTTGTAGATCGGCTATTTTCGGCACAAGCATTATAAATCAGGCTTTACGGTTCGTATCGTCTCATACCCAAAACGCGGAGATGAACGTTAACGAGCCCTCTCTGGACAAAAAGATTGACGTAGCGCTTTTGAGAAAGGTGATCAATCAATGTAAAGGAGTTTTTTTGCCTGTAAATCTGACTCATGTTAACCAACAAAACAATACAATCTAGAACTGTAATGACCGTTTGAAATGGATTAAATCGAATTCAAGTCAAATCACATACTGTAGCTACTTCTGATAATACAGCGCAAAAACACATGTGCCTTTATCCTAAGAGTAGATAAGGCCTAAAATGCGGAACTGTCAATAATTCAATCAGTGGTATACACAACAAAGCAGTTATGTTTCAACTAAAATTGGACAAAATATTGCACTCTAGTGCTCTAATATTCAAGGTGCAGATGTTATGCCAATGTGATGTTTACAACAAAAAAACAACCTTTTGAGGAGTTTGGGATCTAGGTTATGACCTACAGCAATGTTTTGAGACAGTCAGCTGTGTGGGGGAAAGAAAAGATGACCGGTACTAGTGATTTGAATCGGCTAATATCTGTTTTGGTATTCAGTTAAATATCACATTCAGTCGTGTTCTTCAGGTAATACGCCGTCCAGAGAGGGCAAGGAACATTCTTCTCCTCAAAGTCCACTTCACTGCTATCATTTAAGTCAGCGGTTCTCAAACCTTGTTTTATTTATTTCAATGACACCCGGGTGTGGGGATGCATTAGGGCACGGACGACCACCCCCCCATAACTCTGAGTGTGTACAAATGGAACCAAATGGACCCGTAAGGGTCCATTTGGTTCCATTTGTACACTCTCAGAGTTACAGACCTGTAAGGGTTCATTTGGTTTCCAACTATCCGTCCTGGACCACACTTTGAGAGCCGCTGATTTAAGTGCTTCATCGGATATACATACATGAGAATCCCCCCCCACACACACACACGCAGAAACTGTAAAAGGCTTTAATGTCTAGACCTTCAAAACCTTGTAAGCTGGTTTCAAAGCCATTTTAAATATCAACCGCATACTCCCTCCTACTATTTGGATAGCATGTTTTTCAAAATGCTGCAAATAATCTGCACGGCTTGTCGAGCCGTTTTACACAATATATTATGTACATTATTTATAGACACCCTCAAATAATAAATAATCTATTTAAGGCTGTGTTATATATCAAAAAAACAGTTTTGTCTTTCGGTTTGCGGTGGAACGCGCCCCCTCGCGTACCATCACCACACATGGGGATGCGCGCCGGCCTTGCATTTGGGGTTTAAACAAAAGGGGGCATTTTCACTTTTAAACACTTCTTTGGGGTAATTTTAACGTCTACTCTGGCTTTTGAGCGCACCCCCAGACAGCATTTAAGTTACTTGATTCAATATTTTGTTTTACTTCTTCATTTTACTTTTTACATTTTCCAAGAAAATTAGCTAAAAAATGAAAGAAAAAAGTAATTGGAAAAAACACGGCCACCTCATACAAGGACAATATCCGTCACCAGAAGCAGGAGCGTGTGTTTCCAATGACTCTAACATGGTTAGTAGTAGTAGACGCTGTAGTATGATCAAGTACAGGGCGATAATTTACGAAAAAACACGAAAAGTTTAAAATATGGGAGATAGGAAGTTCCTGCCCGAACAGCGACGATATCAAACATCTAGATCGTGAATCAAAGCAGCTTAAAAAACGTATCCGGGGTGAACACAAAGGCCAGAGTAGACATAGAAGGTGTTTAAGGTGTTTTTAAAGTGACATAAACCAGACACGCTTTCTGACCAACGGAGGCATCTACTGTAATCTCAATATCCGCACGCCACCCAATGGCCACGAACAGAACTGCAATGTCTGAACGCAGAAGAAACTCAACAAGCTGTGCTCTGGACAGCACAGCGTTAGTGTTCCGCTATAAATACAAGTCTGTCAGTCATGTCATGTCCTCGGGTCTTGTCTAGCATCAATTGTAAGACTCCTCAAACAAAACAAAAAGAAGGTGTGGTCAAGTTCAAACGGCGCTGCTTTTTCCCGCCATTACGAGACCCCTCTTTGACCTATGTTAAACTCTCGTTGCGTAAGAGATGAACCGCGGCTGTGCCGCGCAAAGGCGTCGAGTCCGCTTTTAAGGCTACGGGAAAACGGCTCATTAGGAAACTGCGCCGCAGTTTTTTACAAATGGGGTGTCATCCGAAAGTACTGGGAGGGGGGGGGGGGGGGGGGGGAAACGCCTCCTGTCATATAACCTATAGTGCTTAAAGGGCAAGACCACTTTGGTAGAGGTTTGGGTTGTGTAGTTACCTTGCCATGATGTAACTCCAAAGGTGGGCAAGAAATAAAAAATAATTGCTCCATTGATTAGAAATTGATAATTCAAAATATGCTCCTCATTGATTTACATTGTACGGTAAAACTGCTATAAAAGTCACTCTTTTAACACAAAAACGAACGCAAACAAAGTTGATTCAGACAATATAGAACATCACCAAACCCAGTACTGTTTTTTTTTTAAATAAAAATGTTAACTTCCTGTTGATTTTGCCATTTTTAATAAGTAGAAAACCCGGACTGGATCGGCGGATCCGGATCCAGATCTTCAAATAGTAAAATCAACAGGAAGTTGACATTTTTATTAAAAAAACCAACAGTACTGGGTTTGGTGATGCTCTATATTGTCTGAATCAGCTACGTTTGGGTTCATTTATGTGCTAAAAGAGTGACTTTGAGAGCTGTTTTACCGTACAATGTAAGTCAATGAGGAGCATATTTTGAATTATCAATTTCTAATCAATGGAGCAATTATTTTTTATTGCTTGCCCACCTTTGGAGTTACATCATGGCAAGGTAACTACACAACCCAAACCTCTACCAAAGTGGTCTTACCCTTTAAATTACTATGGGGGACAACTGCTTGAGAGCGGCCAGACCCGCAGAGCACCTAAAGCGTCGTTTATACTTCCGTCGTGCGACCGCGACACAGTTTAAGTTACGCTTAAGTATGTCAACACACACATACACACACACGCTCAATCCCATAGGTCATCATCATCAGTCAGTGGCTACTGTAGCCTCTCCTAGCTCACACACACACAGACAGACCAGGCTGTCCACTCAACACTGTTATAGCTGGATGTGTCCAAAGAGAGACAGAGAGTGAGAGAGAGAGATAAATAGAAAGATGGAGAGGCTGTGTTGTTTAGGAGCTCTCCAGAGCATCCAGGACTTTCATGATCTGTTGCTTGATGACTTTGGTTGCGTCCCCTGCGTTGGGTATCAAATATCTGGTGGATAAAAAGAAGAAAAGGAGAAAGACTTTTCATCACACAAAACAGTGCCTCAGTGACTTGAGTTTATATCCTTGGGTTTGCTTTTCTCCACCTCTATATGTTATACACAAAACCACTAACTACAGCTTATGTTCAAGCCACTTCCTGTTACATACTGTACCTAAAGCTCAAGCTCAACTTGGCAAAGGAGCCTTAAGGACTTGGGTCTTTCAAAACGTTTACTGTCCGATCTGATGGCAGACTCCATCAGACAGTGCACCTGCTTCCCTCCTTAAATCCCTACTTTTTTTATTGAATTCCTAAGTCCTGGTTTCAAGCTGGGTGTCCCGAGTCCCGAAAGATATCTCTAAAACACTAACATGTCCTGGTTTGGTTTTCAACATCATCTATCAAACTGTACTGGCTTTCAACCACAGTTAAAATAATAACACTTGTTTTGAGTTCTTACATGAATGTTTATTCATGTTCTGTTCTGTTGAAAGTCACCTGGATAACCCAAGGATGTAACCTTGGGACTTGACTTGAGTTTACATCCTTGGGTTAGGGTTCTGTTTTCACAGAATCAAACGTTTTATGGTCATGATTCACCAGGACCCTGGATGGCTTGATTGATTCTAGGCTTAAATTAATTGATATAAATATTTTTGGAAATGTCAATGGGAAAAATGCATTGAATATTCTGGAGTGAAACCAGAAAATGGCGCCACTGCAATGCGCTATAGCTAAAAATCTAAAATGACACAGTGTTTCAGTGTGTTGAAGTGTGAAGTACCGTTCCACTGCCGATATCTCCACCCCGGCCGTGTTGTTGTTGCCGAACTTGAAGGTGATGAGCTCCGGGTGCTTCTTCTTGGAGGTGATCTTCACCACGCTGTTGAGCGCCTGTCTGGACTGGATGTAGGAGAAGCCCTTCCGGGAGGCGATCTCACGCAGGCAGTACATGTGGGTGGCCGTGATCAGCAGGTGACTGCACCACACACAAGGAAAAAAGAATAGAACAGTGTTGATTTCGTCGACTAAAACTATGACGAAAAATGTTGGTTGACTACCTTTTTTCACTGATGAAAACTAAATATAAACTAAATAAAAACTAAATAAAAACTAAGCTATGATGATTAAAACTAAGACTAAATATATAACATACATTATAGTCGACTAAATCAACTGTGGATTTAGTCGACTATAATCTTATGATATTTAGTCGACTGATATTTAGTCGCACTTCGCGCCGCGTTTCGAGCTTGTAGATCTGCTACTTTTGATGCTTTTGTACGACGCCGTAGTATGATCAAGTAGGACGTTAATTTACGAAAAAACACAAAAAGTTAAAATATGGAGGTTTTCAGCCGGATAGCAACGATATCAAACTGGGGGTCCCCTGACATCATAAAGGGTTGGGATCCATTACTGCAGATCCACTCACCTGGGGAACATGTGTCCCGTCTCCTTCACCTCGTTGCAGGGAATGTGATGCTTCACGTCAGGCTTGTGGATCCAGGTCTGGATGTTGACCACCTCCTTCCTGTCGTCATCGGACGTGGAAGAGCTGTCGATCTCGTCTGGGGAGATAAAATAAAAAGAAAAGGGATCCTCAGTGTTCCACTAAAGCAGGGGTCTTCAACCCCATAGGGGGTCCTCAGAGTTACTACAGGGGGGCCGCCAAATATTTGGGTGATGAATGAATGAACTTCCTTTTTTTCTCTCTCTTTTATTAACCACTAGAACCCTAGCATCCCAATTCAGCATGGAGCATTTGCCGAAAATAGCAGATCTACAAGCTCACAACGCATCGCTAGATCGGCTATTTTCGGCGAAGAGGTTTAGTGTAGAGGCAAAAAAAGGTGAAGTTTACTAAGTATTGAGGGTTTAAGTGGTTAAATGTCTGAAAATACACAACGTGAATCTATAATAGAAAAGATAAACATTAGTTGACACAACACTGATGACAGTGCTGTCAAACAAGTCTATGAAGCTATCTATGAAATCTATGAAAAAAGTTCAATCTGCAGCACAATTTTATACAATATGTAGCGGGGGGTCCCTGCTTCATCTCTCTCTCTCAGCTAAGGGGTCCTTGGCCTGAAAAACGTTGAAGACCCCAGCTGAGTTAAGGTCCTTACACACCGGGGGCGATTTTTTTCATGCGAATAATATGTTTTTTTTTTTTAAACTTATAAAGTCAATGCAAGCTTCCGCATCAGTTTCGGAGCGAAAAAGCGTCTTTTATTTATTCGGACAGAGTCCGAATTGTGCATATATTCGCCGGTGTGTAATGACCTTTACACTGGATGTTGTGGTCAGAGGCGTCCTGGGATGGGTATCGATTGGGTTTCATTCGATACCGGGTGCCTAAACCGGTATTTTTAAAACTGGTGCCTAAACCATTGGTAAAGTACCCCCAGGGGTACTTGAGGGGGTTCCAGGGGGTCCCCAGCTAAATGATGGATAGGAACCAAATGGACCCTTATGGGTCTGTAACTCTGAGAGCGTACAAATGGAACCAAATGGACCTTAACGGGTCCATTTGGTTCCATTTGTACACTCTCAGAGTTAAATTAACATTGATTTTACTATATGAATTGGGGTCCCAGAGATAGAAATGCCATTAAATGGGGGTCTGTACTGCAGCCCTAATGCATGTCAAATTTGGGGTCCTTGAAATTAAAATGGTTGAGAATCACTGCGAGAGCCGTAAAAATCTTCTCTTATGGGGGTCCCTGGCATATATTTTCAAATGGGGGTCCGCGGGCTAATAAGTGTCAATTTGGGGGTCCTTGACATGAAAAAGTTTGAGAACCACTGGTCTAAACAGTGCCAGAACCGATACTTTTCAATACAAAATAGGTCAATGACATATTTTTCTTTTCTTATTATCTTTTTTTTGTTTTGCCTAAACGGTGCCAGAACTGATAAGGGTAAAAAAAATAATTTGGACATTTCTACAACAACAAATGCTCTTCTATAATACCATTCACAAAACAGGTATGCCAGGTTGACAGTGATTGATGAATATTTCATTGCAGACAAAGAAAACACGCGTCTATAACGTGTGTCACATATAGTTGAGCGGGCGTATCACCTGTGTCGTACTCTTCCTCGTCTCCGATGCTGAACACGGGCTTGACGCCTCGGTAAGCCTTCCCCACGCGGTCGCTGCTGCTCACGTGCCTGGCGGAGGGAAAGGGCAACGTTATGCCGCCACACAGGGCAACGTTATGCCACCACACTCACCACAACACGGACAGAGAGGAGCCAGCAGAGGGGTGGCAGTTAGTTACACAAGCTCTCACACACACACACACACAAACTCACACACACACACTCACACACATGGCTGTTCTGGTTACATGGCGGCTTTCCGACATGTCGCCTTTCCGACGTTAACGAACCCTATACCTAACCCTCACCCTAACCCTAACCGCACGCGGAAGCCACTAGTCGGAGTGGCGAGATGTCGGCGTGGAAGACGGTTACCCTGTCATGCAGTGTTGATTTCGTCGACTAAAACTATGACGAAAAATGTTGGTCGACTACCTTTATTCACTGACGAAAACTAAAACGAAATAAAAACTAAATATATTGACAATTTCGTCAACAAATAAAAACTAGACTAAAATGTTAGTGAGAGACTAGTGGAGAAGAGATCCAGTAGAACTAAAAGACAAGTCATTTTATGTTTGGTTGCGCTAGGGTGTGATCTACAAGCTCACAACGCGTCGCAGTGAGCTTGTAGATCGGCTATTTTCAGCATGCAACCGCGTGTAAAATCAGCCATTACGACGCCATCAAGGCACCGCCAAAATACATTTTAGTCGACTAAATCAACTGTAGATTTAGTCCACTACAATGACTAAAATATGACTAAAACTAATGGAATTTTATTCAAAAGACTATGACTAAAATTAGATCAAAATTTGCTGACAAAATCAACACTGGAGGAGAGGCAGCCGAGGGGTCAGTCAGTTACAGACAAGCTCACACACACACACACACACACACACACACACACACACACACACACACACACACACACACACACACACACATACACACAGAGCAATGGCACTAAGGCACCGTTTGGCATCTCTAGGCAGCTCCAGCACTAAAATCCTACAAGATGGAAGTCTTGAAGATAGGCTATTTTGGCCGAATCTTCGCCCCTAGCCCCAGAATAGGGACGCTAGGGGTCCATGTGGTTAACACACAGGCCAGGCTATCACCTTATTAGAAATACAATGAAAATGGAAGGACATAGGGTGCACCGTCTCAAAGCAAAGCGGCAGTGAAGGTAGTGAAGGTTGTGAAGTTCACCTTAAATAGCGGCTACACTGTAGAACCAGTTACACAGGAACACAAGAACGCTCGCCGCAAAACACGCTCGCCCCGGGTCAAATCCAGCGACCTATGAACGGTCAACACCAGGTATTCCTAAACGTAACCTCAGTATAACTATATCTAAACCTAACCTTATTCCTAATCTTAACCTCAGTAAAACTATGTCTAAACCTAACCTTATTCCTAACCTTAACCTCAGTAAAACTATGTCTAAACCTAACCTTATTCCTAACCTTAACCTCAGTAAAACTATGTCTAAACCTAACCTTATTCCAAACCTTAGCCTCAGTAAACTATGCCTAACCCTAACCTTATTCCTAAACGTAACCTCAGTAAAACTATGCCTAAACCTAACTCCTAAATGTAACCTCAGTAAAACTATGCCTAAACCTAACTCCTAAATGTAACCTCAGTAAAACAATGCCTAACCCTAACTCCTAAACGTAACCTCAGTAAAACAATGCCTAACCCTAACTCCTAAACGTAACCTCAGTAAAACAATGCCTAACCCTAACCTTATTCCTAAACGTAACCTCAGTAAAACAATGCCTAACCCTAACTCCTAAATGTAACCTCAGTAAAACTATGCCTAAACCTAAACTTATTCCTAAACTTAACCTCAGTAAAACAAATACAAGAACCGCTGGGGGGCGAAACGGTCAGCGAAAATAATTGGGGCGACTGTGTTTTTGGGTGAGCGTTCCAGTTACCGTACAGAGCACCTGAGTGCTGGCAAAGAGTACACACTCCAGTGTTGACAAACTACGGACATAAAGTGCTCAATGTTGTTAGTGATAGCGTGAAGAGAGACACACCTGAAAAAAAGACACACAAAAAATGCGATTGGTCTACCTTACACACACGTCACTGCAATGTAGGGCTGCAACTATCAATGTATCAAAGTTCTATCAATTACTTATTCGATTAATCAAAAACAGTTTTGTCTAATAAAAGAAAATATATATTTTATATATCAATGGATCATTTTTTTTAATAAAGACTAAATGGTTTAGTCTGACTTTTGCAGCCTTCATGGTCCATTCAAGCTACGGTATTTTAAAACATGTAAAAACACAGGGTGTATTTTATGTCCACTGTATTCAACCCAACATTAAGGGTAAACACTCAAACGCTAGGAATAGGAATCGGGGACACACAAAATAAATCGTCTGTCGAGTGGAAACCGACAATATGTCAGGGTTTTCAGGGTTCAAATTCAAAAATGGCAAAAGTGGCAGATCTACAAGCTCTGATACTTTTGTGACGCTGTAGTATGATCCAGTAGGGTGCCATTTTACGGAAAAACACGGGAGATAAGAGGCTTCTGCCCGAGAGCCACGGATATGCTTCCTCGTATAACGATCTACAAGATCACGATGCGACTCGCTGCGCGCTTGTACTGTAGATCGTAATTCTTTTTGCTAGTTTTGAAGATTTCTTTCACTTTCATAATTGCAGCCCTAGTGCAGTGTGTGTTGCTGTTAGAATGTGAGTGAGTGAGTGAGTGAGTAAAGTGAGGGGTTTGATGTTAAAGCATGCCCAGGCTGAGGTCCCATCATGAGCATGGGGGTCCTGGAAGCTGAAAGCAGACGTTCTATCTCCCCTTTAGACTAGTGGTGGAGGACAACACATGCTGGTGGTGAGAGAAGAACAGCTCATTTCTGGTGGTGGTGGTGGTGGTGGTGGTGGTGGAGGGGGGAGAACTCTTACCGATCTGGAAGCACCTTCTCAGGCCAGGGCAGAGTGAAAGACATTCTAGCAATAGGAATATAAAAGGCACAACAAGGTACTATTGTGAGGAGGGGGGGTATGGTTAAGTCTTTAAAAAGGTTCAAGAAGAGCAGGAATGTGTATCAATAAAAGCAGATTAATTCTTGTTGGTTAAAACAGTCTCAGCAGCAACCCATCCTTACAAAATGTGTTCATCCACAATGACTTGGATCATGAGAGGCTGTTGACCAAAGGATTGAAGAATATTTATGCTAGATTTTTTTTCGGGTCTGATGCTGATTTCGGAGAGTCCTAGTCCATTGATTACCAATATTTTGGTCAAAACATACAACAACATTCACTCTATTAGAGACGGTCTGATATACTGTATCAGTCTGGCTGATATATTGGACATTATTTGACTTTTTGGACAACATCGGTGTAGACAATTATGCTGCTAATTGTGTCCCAAATCCCAATTTTTAACCACTTTCAATCTGGTCTCACTATATTGGCCATATCATTATAGGCCAACATTTTCAAACATTTTCTTCCAAAGTAGCCAATCTACTCACAAGCTCACAATTAAATCTGAGGTTTTCAAATTGATTAGAATTGACTGATATTGCATTTTCTGACAAAATATCCGTCAAATCTAGGGGCTAGGATTCTCCAAAATCGTGATCTGACTATGGCATTTGTCAGACACTACACTCCACTGTAGACTTTGCTACTATACATGTCTATGAAATTAATTCAAGGACCCCAACGGAAACAAGTCCGCAAGGACTTTTTTGGCCGGACCTTTTAGACAAAGCATTATGAATGTAACTGTGTTGTTTTACATTCTTTTTGCCTAATAAAAAAATCAATCAATCAATCAAAGACTATATTCATTTCATTTAGACATTTCACCAGTCAGTATAATTTGTGTAAGTGAAAACAGTGTGACGTGGATCAGGGAAGCTCACCGGTCTACAGGCGTGGACGTATTCTCGATGAAGCTGATCATCTTCTCCTTTACGTTCACGGATTTGGACTTGAAGGCAAAGGTCATTTTGTTGACCAGCGATTTGACCCCTTTGCTGTCCCCAGCGCTGACCAGGGCCTCTCCCTGTGAGGTCACAGACAAACAGATGTCAAAGCCTGGTCACACGGTTGGTGAAAACAACAACATAAAAGCATCGAAATGTTTTTAATGCATGGCTTTGAAAGAGGCTAGGTGTCTGTTAATGATTCTCAACCGGGTGGGGGGGGGGTTCCCAGTTCATATATGATAATTTTTTGGGGGTCGCGGCCTGAACAGTTTGAGAATCCTTGCTTTAAGCCATTCAATCCGGGAACGCATCTGTGTCATTTTATATTTCTTTGGCTATTTTATTTTTTATATATCTGGAAAACGTGTGCAAATCTTTAAATATGTATATTTTTTAAAGCGAACGTTTGTAACTCAAAATATTTGCTTCTGAGGATTCTACAAATGTTTTTTTTATTTTATTTTTATAATTTTTTACTTATGTTGCTAGATCAGTGGTTCTCAATTTCTTCATGTCGATGCCCCTAAAATAACATGCATTTGCCCACGGACCCCCCCAACCCCCATCTCAAAATATTTTGTTCCAGGAACCCCCAGAAGCAAAGATTTGAGTAAAAAAATATCATATACTGTATATTCAAACATTTGCAAAATGTCCACGATTCTTTTTAAAAGATAGCAGATCTACAAGCTCATAGCATGGCACTTGGTGCCGCACTATGAGCTTGTAGATCTGCTATTTTTGGATGAATGGTTGGATAATGGAACTAATGAATAATAGTGGCTTAGGTAATGACTCACGTCAGCAGAGCCGTGGGGGCCTGAGGTACTGACGATCCAGTGGACGTAGGAGGAGTCCAGACCCTCGATGTTCATGTCCACTAGGTGCTGCTGGAGAGCTGGAAATCACACAAACACACACACACCGTCACTTTGTACTGTAATCCACTGGTTCACTAACTACCACAACACCCACTGTCACTCTGTACTGTAATCCACTGGTTCACCAACTACAGTATGTGACAGTGTTGATTTTGGCGACTAAAACTATGATGAAAAATGTTGGTTGACTACCTTTTTTCACTGACCAAAACTAAATAAAAACTAAGCTATGATGACTAAAACTAAGACTAATTGTATAACAAATATATTGACAATTTCATCCACAAATAAAAACTAGACTAAAATGTTACAGAGAGACTAGTGGAGAAGAGATACAGTAGAACTAAAAGACAAGTAATTTTATGTTTGGTTGCGCTAGGGTGTGCATGCTGAAAATAGCAGATCTACAAGCTCACTGTGAGCTTGTAGATCTGCTATTTTCAGTATGCCATTTTCTCCTTCCCGATACCTATTCCGATAACCCATAACTTGCGTTATCGGTCGTTACAGAGTACAGGTCCGATACCAGTGAGTAATTAAAATAAAAACTAGGACAGTAGTTCTCAAAGTGGGGTCCAGGGACCCTCAAGGGTTCCTTAAGGGGGTTCCAAATGGACCCTTACAGGTCTGCAACTCTGAGTGTACAAATGGAACCAAATGGACCATACGGGTCCAGAGTTATGGGGGTCCTTGAAATTTTAAAGTTGAGAATGAATAAATAGAAATGTCATTAATAATTGTTAAAGTGCAGCTACAAGTTAAAGTAAAATTATAATGTAAATAGTACAGTAATCGTATAAAACAGTAGTGCAACATCAACTGAGGCATTCAAAATGCAAAATAATTGATTACTGTAAATGACACAATCACCATCATGTTTGGAACGGCATAGACTGGCAAACTCGCCGATACCAACATTTTAGGCAGTATCGGCAGCTTTTCCGATACGGTTATCGGTATCGGAACAACTCTAATTCCATTTCCATGAATCCACTCACCCATGAATCCTCCTTTGGCGATGCTGACATACTCTTTGTTTTTCTAGAACAGAAAGCCTTTGATTATTCCATGGCCATCACGTAGGGTTGCATCAATACAATAAGGCACAATTATTACTTAATTGTGTAATCGCAGTTATTTGAGATAATCGCAATCATTTTTGCAGAATCGTCATAATCATTTCCATGTTGAAAAATGTTCACACATTTTCAAATATTAGTAAAGCAGAAATAGCAGATCTACAAGCTTACCACGCGTCACAAAGTTATTTTTGCTATTACATGTATACAATTATTTATACATTAGTTTCTTGTCATATGCTCGATGCCATTTTTTTTATGAAGCCTAAAAGGCAAACAGAAATTACAATATTTATTCATATGCTCCAATGTTCAATGTCCAAACACAGGGGTGCACATAACTTTTTAGGTCTAGTACTCAGAAGAGCACCTGGAGATGTGACTTGGTGCGCACCAAATAAATGGTCCCGTGCCGTTTTGTCAACGGGGGGGGGGGGGGGAGGGGGGGGACGCTCTGCTTCCAAATTCCGCCGATTTTCGCCTTTTTTTTTTTTTCTTCTCACGACGTTGGGTGAAGCCCCCAAGGTTGGTGCCCTGTGCTGCGCTGCTTTTATCCGCCAGATTGGGACGTTCACGGCATATTTTGCACCATTACGGTGCGTTCATCATCGGTGACGAGTGCCTCTAACAGCCGCTGCTGGCTGCGTGCACGCAGCGAGGCAATGCGAGGCAATGCGAGGCGATGCGAGACACTCACACAATCACGTGCAGCATGCGTCCTCTCCCCTGCGCCTATGGCTATACATGGGGCCGACGCGTGCTTTAGCGTGATTGTGTGAGTGTTGCTTCAGGAAGTAAATTCCTAGCCTCGATCTCCAGGCTTTTATTTTTTAGTTTTGCTAAAAAATAAAAGCTTGGAAGTTCCTGTCCCAGCTGTTGGTACGCAAAAGCGCCTCGCGTCGTCTGATGTGGTGCGCATTATTTATTTTGGGTGCGCATGCGCACCTGCGCACCAGTTATGTGCACCCCTGTCCAAACACACAGTTATTTGAGTGACAATCGTCAACTTAAGTTGAGTAGAAAGGATTATTATAGTGAGTGGGTCTGACCTGCAGGAAGTGAGCCAGCACCATGTTCATGTACATATCCTCTTCCTCTCTCCCGCTGCCCATGAAACACAGGTGTTCTCCACTGGCGATGGAGCCGGACTCCAGAGACTGTTTCTGGGTCTCCAGCAGAGACTTGACCGACAGAGAGAACTCTGACGGGTTCTGCAGCATCTGAACACACACACACACACACATTTGAACCATTTATTTATGTCCACACAAAGGAGAGCATACAAGGACACAAATATTATAGATGCAGTTAGATTACATTCACAAAATCATGGCATATGTTTTCATGATAAAATAAGCATGTCACTCAGTACTCTATGGCAGTGGTTTTCAACCTTTGTCATGCCAAGGACCCCTAAATTGATATAAATTTGGCCGCGGACCACCATTTGAAAATGTTTTGTGCCAGGGACCCCCCGAAGCAAAGATATCAGTTAATTTTCGCTTTAAAAAAACATAAATATTCAGAGATATGCACACTTTTTCAAGGTTTTTCAAAAATAGCAGATCTACAAGCTCATAGCGTGGCACTCGGTGCCGCGCTATGAGCTTGTATATCTGCTATTTTTGAATAGCCAAAGCTAAGCGGTTAAAATGATTGTGAGACGCTATGTTAACTAATTTAGCTGGGGACCCCCTGGTACTCCCTCAAGGACCACTGGTGGTCTCCGGACCACTGGTTGAAAACCACTGCTCTATGGGTATAAGTAACTGCGTCTCCGCCATATGTGGCGGCTGCCAATTACAGCAGAGACAGAACAATATTTTGCCAGCCTTTTTGCCTCCTTTTTGGGCATCCAAAGTTGTTGGAGCCCTACAACGACCAGTCTGTGTGTATGTCCTAGGCTGACAAAAAGTGAGCCTAGGAGCCTTGTATATCTGCTATTTTAGGCACGGGACACCGTCGTGCTGCAAAGTGTAAATTAGGCTTTATCCCAGAGAGAACAGCAGCAGCAGCAGAGAGCGAAAGAAAAGGCATCAAAAGCGAAAAGTTGTGAAAAATACTTTGTTTTAAACACAAGCAGTAGGCCTACTCCCGGCCCCAGCAACGTTGTTGTTGTTCATATGTGTGTGTGTGTGTGTGTAGCTAATACAGCGCAGAAGCTTTCTTTAATTACAAAATGATCTTGCGTCGGAGACTCTGCTAGAAGAACAAACAGCTGTGGGTCATTATCACTCAGCATGCCACAGTGACACAACAACTTATAAACGGACATTTATTTTATAAAGCTAAGTGTTGCTTCTCTTGCATTTTTAACCCGAGGGGCTATCTGTAATCACGGAGCTGCATATACTGTCAGTCAGCACGTAGACTGAGTTCACTCCGCGCTGCGCACTGTGCGCAGAGGAATTGTTTTCTTTTTTTTGGCTGATGGTGCGTTCAAGACGCCTCGGAAACACAGAATAGGATGAAATACAACATGACAAACCGATGTAACCATGGAATTTTGGGACACTCTTGAACGAAGTTAAACTGTGAGAGAACGCCGTTCACAAACGCCAGAATGAACGCGTTCACAATAACATTCATCTAGGGGATATACAGTACGTTCAGTTCACGTTCGCCCCAAAATATGAACGAGTTCATGAACGATCGTTCATTGAACGCGTTCAGGCACAACACTGCTGACAAATATAAAAACAAATAGTCTGCACCTATGGCCCAGCTCTGAGATGGTATGTAGGAGTGGTTGGTATTTAATGACCGTGGTCATAAAAGCTTCCTCTAGGCTAAGGTCAAAGGTGCATGCTATCTCTAATACAAACACCTCTCTGGAGTCTTCATTAACCACAACCACATCTGGTGTATTAGCTGTCAAAGATGTCTGGGTTATCACAGAGATGAAACATGGATGAAATGACACAGGAATGTTTGTTTGTACATTCTCACTGAGGATGCATGATATTGTCCTTTGCTATGAGTTCCACTATTCTATCATGGCGTGCTATGTGTACATCCCTTTGTATGCATAACAGCCATTCAAGATGTGTGACAGTGATTCAGTGATCTGTTCTGTGGTGTGGTGCAAGCAATGAGGAACCCCACACACACACACACACACACACACACACACACACACACACACACACACACACACACACACACACACACACACACACACACACACACACACACACACACACACACACACAAGGGGGGATTAAAGCAAAAGCAGCAAATCTCACAACTGAATATCTTTGCTAGGCCGTCCCAATGTGTGACTTGTGAAATGCAGTGTTGATTTCGTCGACTAAAACTATGACGAAAAATGTTGGTTGACTACCTTTTTTCACTGACGAAAACTAAATAAAAACTAAATAAAAACTAAGCTATGATGACTAAAACTGAGACTAAATATATTGACAATTTCATCAACAAATAAAAACTAGACTACAATGTTAGAGAGAGACTAGTGGAGAAGAGATCCAGTAGAACTAAAAGACAAGTCATTTTATGTTTGGTTGCGCGTGGGTGTTGCGCTCAGATCTAGCAGATCTACAACTCACAACGCGTCACAGCGAGCTTGTAGATCGGCTATTTTCAGCATGCAACCAAGTGTAAAATCAGCCATTACGACGCCATCAAGGCACCACCAACACACATTTTAGTCGACTAAATCAACTGTAGATTTAGTCGACTATAATCTTCGACTGAAATTAGACAAAAACTAAAACATTTCAGATGACTAACTAAATGAAATTTTATTCAAAAGACTATGACTGAAACTATATCAACATTTGTTGTAGTCATTATTCAGTTGATTATTTTTTACTTAGGCTAATCAAGAAGTGTGCTTTTGGGAATTTATTTATAGAGGATAATAGAAGATCTACAAGCCCAATGCGTCATGACACGTTGTGAGCTTGCGGAACTGCTATTTCTAGAAGTTTTTTTGGCAGATAAAGCCAAATTTACATTTGCAATTTATAATATATTAAATTGTTTAGTCAGATGAACAACCCTGTTGTACCCATAGATTCAATTACAGTTCAGGTTAATTCAGGTAACACATGGCGAAGGTCTCACCAGGTCAGAGTCCAGGTGGAAGGCGGTGGCCAGGTGTCCAGCGTTGTACTGCTCCGCCGGTCGACAGTCCACCACGAAGAAACGCACCCCGTCCTGACAGGAAGACCATTTAAACACACTAGTCATCACACGTTCAACAGTGATCTGCATGACCTACTCAGGAAGTAGGTTGATACAACCAGCAGTGGTTGTATTTGGTCTCCCTGCTCTTCTATTGAGACATTTACTGTATATACAGTGGTCCTGGTGGGACACCTACTGGTGGATAAGTGGTACTGCCTGAAGTTCGAAATGCAATGTCTCCCCTGAGTGAGTAGGCGAGCCCCTTAACTCTCTGCCTGCCAAAAACGTTTATAAACGTGTTTAAAAATGTATTCTTTATTTTTTTGTTTTTTCCGTCCTTCACAAATAACCAGGAGATAAACATTTTCAAAAAGTTGCTGCTCCATTCACTTCAATGTTAAAAAAATAAACTGAGAAATATTTTTTTTTCTCCCTATGTTTTACCATGTAAACTGCTGTCAGTTTTTGAGTACTATTTTTGAAATACCCTGGCAGTTTAAGCTCAGTGATAAAACGTTTTGAAAAATAACAAATATTTTATATTATCATCACAATACAATATTACAGTACAGTTACAATATCTACGGAAATCTTGTACGTTCAAATCAGTTACTTTTCAGGAAATGGAGAAAAAAAACACCTGTGTTCCACTGGATCCAATGTAGTTATTATTTAGTCACAAGCTATTGTTAATACATTTCATTGGTAAAATATGAATTAAACCCTAAGACACGCTTAACCACTTTAAAAAAGTATAGGGTAAGTAATATTTTTTGGTCAAAACAAAAGTTATTTGTTAAGAAGGTTAAAGTTCTATATTGTAATAGTAATCATTGCTATAAAGTGTTTGTTCAGTCACAGGGGTCTCTGCGTCTCTCCAGCTTTTTAATAAACAGAAAATACATTTTCTGGCAATCAGGAGAAAGAACCCATTTATCAGCTTCATTTTTATAGTGTTCCAGTTCCAATGTTGTCTGCTCATTTCTTTGTGTCATCACTTCCAATTTCACTTGTTTAATCTATATCCTGTCTGAGTTCTCTATCCTGATTGGATAAAATTGGTATGTCGACTTGAAAATGCATTTTCTGTTTAATAAAGAGCTGGAGAGACATGGAGACTTCCTGTTACTGAACAAACACTCTATAGCAATGATTACTATCACAATATGGAGCTATTTAACACTTATTTTAACCAAAGAAAATCACTTACCCTACCTTTAACTTTCACCTGTCAAAAATAGCGAAACCTTTTTTTTTGCAGTCGTGCATTCATTTACAAACAAACTAAAATATGGAGATGCAAGGTTTTTGTTTTTTCGTGGTGCTGACCTGCTGTAGCTGGTTGGCCTGCAGGATCTCGGGGACGGACACGGGCAGACAGAGCGCCTGGCTCAGGTCCATGTCCTCCTCTTTGAGCGCCACCAGACTGCAGCCAAACAGGTTCTGGTTCTCCTGCCAGGGACACACAACCAGCATGATATAATGACACTCCCAAAAATAGGGACACCAGGTTTAAAGTGGGTAACGCATTAAGACCGCGAACGCATCTGTGTCACTTTAGATTGGCCATTCAAAAATAGCAGATCTACAAGCTTGTATATCTGCTATTTTTTGAAGAAATAAAACAGTGAAAAAGTGTTTTTAACTAAAATCTTTGCTTCTGAACAAAATATTTTGAAATGGGGGGGTCCGTGGACAAATACATATCATTTTGGGTGGTTCTTAACATGAACAAAGTTTGAGAACCACCATTATTATAGCAACATTAGGGCTGGTGAATTAATATTCGAATACCGAATATTCCTTGAAAATATGTATATTTTATTTTGATATATATATAATATTCGAATATATATTCGAATATCTGCCAATTTTTAAGACCAATATTCGAATATCATTTCTGAGGAAAGTTGACAGCCCTAAGCAACAAAAAAAAGAAAAACTGATTTAGAAGACATTTGTAGAATCCTGATTTAAATTTAAAATGTTCGCTTTAAAAAACACATTACATTCAAAGGTTTGCACAAATTGTCACGATTTTTCCTAAAAGAATAAATAGCAGATCTACAAGCTCATAGCGCGGCACTCGGTCCCGCGCTACAAGCTTGTACATCTGCTATTTTTGAATAGCCTAAGAAAGTATAAGATGATGGTTCAAAGTGGTTCAAATCTAAAATGACAGATGCTTTCCCAATGGGTTCAATGGGAAAATGGGGAACACACCGGCTGCAGAAACGCAATTATATATGGGGTCTGTCTCTAATGATCAGCTTCCTTACCTTCCTGAGAGATAAAGGGGTCTTGCTCTTACCTTCCTGAGAGATAAAGGGGTCTTGCTCTTACCTTCCTGAGAGATAAAGGGGTCTTGCTCTGGTAGTACTGAGCCAGGGAGAACAAGTCCTCGATGTCTTCGGCTTCCAGGAGAGAGGGCGATTCCTCCAACATTTCTGACAAATTCAAAAAACACAGGGAAAAAAATAATCAATTTTGGTCCAGTGACCATTTAAAGGACAACTTTGTTTTTTTACAACCACGGTTTATGTTTTAGATTGTAATTAAAGTAAATAAAAGATGAGTGTTAAAATGTTTTCATTTACTGCTTTCTATAGTTTTAGCAATTTTCACTGTCTTTTTTACAGTGGGCGGGGGCATTCTGTCCGGTGGCTAAATGTGTCTTTTTTTACACCATAGACGTCATGTGGCACTGAATGAGTTAACTGCAGTGCTTTTATTATTGTATTATTTTTTCTTACTGCCAGGTCGGTCAAAGACTTTGTTTTTGTGTTTGCTTGGTTTAGTTTTGGTCTCCCTGTTCTCTCTTTTTTTTCCTCATTTCATTGTGTAGTTATTTTTTCAGTTGATGTTAGTATTCATGGCTGCCAGTTCCTAGCCTGGCGTAGCCAGACTATATCACTGCGTGCATATGTGTCTGGTGCTTCCATCTAGAATAAAAAAGAAGGATGGATTACAGGGGCGTGTCCCAGCGTAGTACCGGGGTATTGCACATGCGCAGTGTTATCAGGAAGTGCACGACGGAGTGTTCCAGCAGAGGCGCTACATAAAAACCCCCAGGATCCCTTCTCAGTCAGTCGAGGTGTGTGTTTGTTGTTCTCTCCACTCAGCACCTAAACAGCTGGAGGTTTGTAATTCTAATACACAAGTGGACTAAATGACTTACATAGTTATAAAGAACAACAACAAAGTGACATAAACCCCCATATCCAAGTTATTAATATGCATATCTATCATGTGGTGTTCACAATCAACAAATAAAAATACATTTTGAAGACAAATATAAGTTTTTATACTGTGAGCATATCTAAACGCATAGGCCACACATATATATATATATATATATATATATATATATATATATATATATATATATATATATATATATATATATATATATATATTACCTAATCTCTTCTATGCAGCGACTCCAAATATAGTCTTAATATGTGGGCTACAAATCCAATAAAGTAGCCTACACTAGTTGCCATACTCTGTATGTAGTTCCAAATGCAATTTCGGAGCAATAACATTTTCCTATTTAAAAGTATTTCGATTTATATGTATGGTCATGGTTATTGTGTAATTAAAAACAATGCTGTTTATTACCACACTACAGCACATCTGAATCTCGAGCACTTCAATTTGCACAAAATACCTGACAGTAAAGCATCAGTAGATGAGAATTTTAATGATTTCTATAACTTTGGGCTAATATTCATTCAGTGATATGCCACACAATTGTGCCTATTATGGCACTAAATAGGCCTACTTGTTTTGGCCATATTAACATTTAATTTCAGCAAATAAAGATCTTCAGCAGGTCTCCGTGGCTACTGAAGTGACACAAAACAAACACTACCGTTTAAGGGTCACACGCTGCCATCTACTGAGCCTTTTTATATGTTCAGGCAGGATTTTACTGCGCATGTGCAATACCCCGGTACTACGCTGGGACACGCCCCTGTAATCCATCCTTCTTTTTTATTCTAGGCTTCCATGAGGAAGCATTTTTCCCCAAGGGGCGGGATCAAAACAATGGCCCACGACGCAATTGGTTAGACCAGGGTTCCCCAATAGGCGGCCCGCGGGCCATTTGCGGCCCGCGAGAGGCAACTGTGCGGCCCGCGACGACTCCTGGCATAAAACAATTTTTTATTTTTTATTTTTTGAAAAAAAAAATAATAATAATCAAATTCACACACACTTACAAATTGTGCGTAAAAATTATAACAGACCCCCCCTAAAAAGCACTACACAAGAACCCCAGGCCTAAAATAACTGTCAAATTAGCTAGATTAGAGAAAAAAAAATCGACATAAAGTTGACAAAAACAGAAATCAAAATCCACCCAAAACCGTGAAATTTTCGCCCAAAACCGCAAAAAAAAAAAAAATCACCGGCCCTCAGCTTGGCACCCGAGACAGAATTTGGCCCTTGGGGAAAACTAATTGGGGAACCCTGGGTTAGACCTACAACCAACTACCAATCACAGTACACTAAAAATGGGACTGGTCTTCAAAATTGCAACTGCAGATTTGCCCGAAATGCCCCCTATACCCGCATATCTGTATAAATACCTCGAAAAAGTTAGTGACACCGACAGTCACAAAACTAGAGGGAGCGTAAACAACAATCTGGTAACACCCACCCATAAAACAAACATGGGCAAATTCTCCTTCTATAGCACTGCCACCAAGGAATGGAATAGTCTAACCCCATCCCTCAAAAAATGCAGTTCGCTGGGCTCATTCAAAACAGCCTTAAAAACTCATCTTTCTGGAGGCCTAAAGAGGAGCTAGTACCAGTTTCCCTGTAGACAGACGACCGCCCCCCACCTCCCCTTTTTTTGTATATATTTTTTATTTTATTTTTTGTACATAGTGGTATTTTTTTTTCCTCTGTATTCTTATGTTGATTTTTGAACTGTTTGGTTGCTACTATATATGTCTATGAAATTAATTCAAGGACCCAAACGGAAACAAGTCCGCAAGGACTTTTTTGGCCGGACCTTTTAGACAAAAGCATTATCAAATGTAACTGTGTTGTTTTACATTCTTTTGCCTAATAAAACTTTCAATCAATCAATTTCACAGTCTCCCATATCGCATCGCAGAGTGCAATTGTTTTTTTTGCACTCGCAGATTCGTCTGGTCCCAGGCTAGCCAGTTCCCACCTGATGTTGTGTGGGAGTTCTGACTGCTTCAGGTCGTCCTGAATCACTGCTAGCTTACATAGCGTCTTGAGACTAGGACTGACGTCTAAGATGTAAAGCGCATCTGTGTTGTGTCCTCCAAAGAGGAAGACACGATCTCCCACCATGCAACAGCACGTCCTACACATCTCAGACAGGCCTTTCCCCTTGGGCTCAACCTTCTTCCAGGAGAGGGTCTGTGGATTTAATTTCCACAGATCATTGAGGAAAGATCCCCCACAAAAGCCACCACATATGTACAGCTCTCCATTGTAGGTAAAGGCTGAATGATTCCTCCATCCGTCTGAACGAATCGGTGTAGAAGGTGTGTTCAGCCAGCAGTTGGTGTCTGTGTCAAAAACTCTGATGGTGTTGTTGTTGTACCAATTATCCCCCGTGCCCCCAAATACAAACATCTTTGTCCCGATGATGGTGGCAGAGTGATAGGCTGAATCAGGAGGTAGAGTACCTCTGGTGTTTATTAAAGACCAGACCATTGTGGTGGTGTCCAACTTGCAGATGTCTTCAGTGTGTCCAGTCTGCAGCCTGTATCCTCCATGTATATACATGACCTTCTCCAAGACACAGGCCGAGTGGCTCCTCCTCTCCTCTGGAACAGCCCCAGTAACCCGTGGTTTGAACCATCTGCGGGTGTCGACATCAAACGCATAAAGACGGTTGCAGTGTTCGCCTGTGTAGTACTCACTACCTCCCCAGAAGTAGACGACATCTTCTATCAGCACAGCTGTGCAGCCGTAGCGCCTGGAGGGAACCTCAAGGGGACGTTCTCCTCTTCCAGGTGTCACTGGGGTCAACTTCCTCCAGAGCAAAGACACTGTGTTGAAGACCTGCACATCAATCTGACCCTTGTTGTTCTTGTCAGTGTTCATTCCAAAGTAGTACAGCTTGTGTCTCACTGCTACAGCAACACCATCGTCTTTCTTTATTGATCCTTTCTGAAGCGACGTCCATGAAAACATTTTGAACACGACAGTTAATGGTGAATTGAAGTAAAAAAACTGTTGGGTTCCTGCTCTGTAGAAGAATGAAGTGCTTTAAGAGCCAAAGAAAAGAAGCCAAAGGATTAAGCTTATAGATTCAAGAGCTTTTAGAATCTTGGTCAAAAGAGTCTTGAAGATAACAGGCTTGAAGAGATCTGTGTTGAAGAGTTGAGTCTTGGAGAAGCAAGGACGTTCTTAGATTATTGGGAGCGTTGATTCAATATGGACTCTCTCTGAGACTGCATTGCTTTTTATCCTGCTCTCTAGATTGCTCGTGTCATACCGGTGAGGTCACATCTACGTATGACATCAGGGACCCCATATTTGGGCATGGCTGACCTGCTGGGAGGCCGTATATGGATATAGCTGAATCATCAGCTGTATACATTTATTTTGCATGCATTCATACATACATAGATACAGATCATGCGTTGCTAGCTTGCTATCTGCTATCTTCAGAGCGCAACACCAAAGGGCAACACCCGAGCGCAACCAAACATAAAATGACTTGTATTTTAGTTCTACTGGATCTCTTCCTCTCTCCACTAGTCCCTCACTAACATTTTAGTCTAGTTTTTATTTGTTGACGAAATCGTCAATAGTTTTAGTCATCATAGCTTAGTTTTTATTTAGTTTTGAGCTTGTAGATCTGCTATTTTTGGTAATTGTGTGTGATCATCATCAAAGTTGCCCACCCCTGGTCTAAGTGGTTAACGTGATTATTATGAACGAGATCCAAAGACTCACTGATGAGGTCTTCTCTGCTGTGCACTTCTTCTTGCGTTAGGATGCTTTCTCTAGAGGGGGACAGGGACAAAAACAAAAAGAAGGGACAAAGTCATGTCTAGAAGAAGCCAAGATGGGTCACAACATGTGGAGTAGCTACTCCACATGTTGTGACCAAAATCAACACTATAGTGTTGATTCTGACAGCACATTTTGATGTAGTTTTAGTCATAGTCTTTTGAATAAAATTCCATTTAGTTTTAGTCATATTTTAGTCATCTGATTTTTTTAGTTTTTGTCTAGTTTTAGTCGACTAAATATCATAAGATTATAGTCGACTAAATCTACAGTTGATTTAGTCGACTATAATGTATGTTGGCGGTGCCTTGATGGCGTCGTAATGGCTGATTTTACACTCGGTTGCATGCTGAAAATAGCCGATCTACAAGTTCACAACGCGTCGCGCTGCAACGCGTTGCGAGCTTGTAGATCTGCTATTTTCAGCATGCACACCCTAGCGCAACCAAACATAAAAGTACTTGTCTTGTAGTTCTACTGGATCTCTTCTCCACTCGTCCCTCACTAACATTCTAGTCTAGTTTTTATTTGTTGATATATTTGGTCTTAGTTTTAGTCATCATAGTTTAGTTTTTATTTAGTTTTTATTTAGTTTTCGTCAGTGAAAAAAAGGTAGTCGACCAACATTTTTCGTCATAGCTTTAGTTGACGAAATCAACATTGATGTGGAGAGAGCTTTGGGGGGGGAGGGGAGGGGGAGGTGACCTACTTGGCGTTGACGAGGATGACCAGCATGAGGAAGAAGACGAGGAAGGGGTCGGTCTGCTGGAGGTAGCTGTCCCACACCGCCTGGGTGACGTCTGGGAGGCAGTGGCTGGAAAACAGACTGCCCAACTACAGTACACACACACACACACACACACACACACACACACACACACACACACACACACACACACACACACGTTAACTTTCAACCTGGCATCCCTTTTTTGACCATGTCATGTCATATGTTCCATACACAACAATGTTCCAAAGTCTTTAGAAAATAGCTAGATCTAACAACTTGTAGATCTGCTAGCTTCGCTACTTGTCGTAAGACAAAGTATATACAGTATGGCTTCAGCTTGAAGCTGCAATTGTGGGTTTGAATCCACCTCCGGTGCATCTGGCTTTGTCGCATGTCTAAACTAACAAAATTAGCCTGTGTACACAGGAGGGAAGCCAAAAGCAATACAAAAATAAAGCCGCAATTGATAACTTTCATGTCCTACCCGGGATTGGAACCCGGACCCCACCCTAATGAATTGTTACTGTTGAGTTGTAACGGAGAGCACGTTTGGGAAGGCGAGTTGTTTCCACTTGAGTTACATGCAATAAGTCATGTGAACCAGTAGGTGTCCTACTACCCAACAAACAGCAGAATTTAAATGTCTCAGTAGAAGAGCAGGGAAGCCAAAATACAAACACCGCTGTTGTGTATATTGTGCTTACAAAACTCAAAGTTGGTCAAAATAACCGAAAAAGTCCTAATGTGCGATTCGTGAAACAGTATGAAAGGAGCCCCCCCCCCCCCCCCCCACACCAGTGCAACACAATATGTAAAATGATGTTGTAGTTTTTCTTTTTTCACCCAGGTGAAGAAATCAAAGATTGAGGCTTTAATCGTTGCTTTTATATATCATCTTGACCATTGGTTCTCAAAGTGGGGTCCGGGGACCCCCAGGGGTCCTTGAGGGAGTTCCAAATGGAACCAAATGGACCCTAACGGGTCCATTTGGTTCCATTAAATTGACATAGATTTTACAATATAAATTGCGGTCCAAGTGATAGAAATGCCATTAAATGGGGGTGTAGAAACCATTCAGGGCATATTTGCCAGCACTAGCCTATACATGGAAATCCCCATAGATGGAGACAATCGACCTGCCAAGTCGTGATAGAGACCTAAACGTGCCATATGTACGGAGTCTGACATCAGCAACCTCTGCCCAGATCTCCATATATAGAGATAACCGTCACGTCCAGGACGGACAGCATAATCCCATATTCGGGCATAACCGACCGTATAAAAGGCTCGATCTGCCTTAGTTGAGTCAGTCCCAGCAGCGACTCCGAGAGAGGTTAACCACTAACAGAGAGAGGAGCATCAATAGAAACCAGTAAAAGTTGGTTAGCACAGCCTAAAGCATATTCTCATAGTGGACTTGGATCTGGTTAACGAATCAGTCGATATCAGTTTCTATAGGGGGTCTGTAGCCCTAATGCATGTCAAACTGGGGGTCCTTGAAATTAAAATGGTTGAGAATCACTGCTAGAGCCGTAAAAAAATCTTCTCTTATGGGGGTCCCTGGCATATCTTTTGAAATGGGGGTCCGCGGGCTAATAAGTGTAAATTTGGGGGTCCTTGACATGAAACAGTTTGAGAACCACTGATCTTGACCACTGCATATGCTCTAATCTTAAAACAATAACCCGGAAATAGCCGATCTACAAGCCGCATTGAGAGCTTGTAGATCGGCTATTTTCGCTAGGCAACATGCTTCCCATAGAAGACATGCGGCTTCTACGGAATCCAAGCGACAGTCGTGGCGATTGAGAACCTTAAATCCATGTAACCTTATATTCACTAAAGAAACGTTACGGCTTGTTGTTTTGAGGACGTTTTGAGGACGTTTTGAGGTTATCTGGTGTGAAATCAGCGGTGTGTGTGTGTTAGGGTTAGAAAGAAGACGTTTTGAGGTTTATCTGGTGTGAAATCAGCAGTGTGTGTGTTAGGGTTAGAAAGAAGACGTTTTGAGGTTTATCTGGTGTGGAATCAGCGCTGTGTGGGTGAGGGTTAGGGTTAGAAAGAAGAAGACGCACCCAGCTCATGGCGTAGGAGTGGGGTGTGATCTTTTTGGTGTCCAGGAAGGAGCAGAGCTCCGGCTCGTGGTACTGCAGCAGCAGCCTGAACAGGTGGAAGGGCCGACCGTTTGGTATGCAGTCCCTGAGAGGAAGAAAACACACAAAAAACACAGAGGGACCGTTAGGATTCAACTCCCCTGGTCAAAAAATCTTGATGAGTTTTTTAAACCAATAAAACTACATGGTTACAACAGTTTGAGGATAACACAATAAAGTCCTGAGACTTGTTTCCATTGAGCTTCTCTCTTAACACATCGGGTGCCAATCACGGTCTGAACCGTGTGTTTACATAGTGGCGCTCCGGTGCCGTTCACGGTCTGAACCGTGATTTCAGTCTTTTTGTTTTTTTTTTCGTTTTTCTCCGCGCGGGCGGGGCTAGAGCAGCCCTGGGAGCTCCCATTGTGATCCTGCGAAGGAAGTGCCAGATCGCTCACCGGAAACAAAAAAAAATCTCCCATCCGCTTCCTGTCTATTTCCTACTTTGAAACGCCTATATCTCCGAATCTGTTTCCTGTGGGGAAAACCGGTCATGCGCGATGCGCGATCCCCCCCCGTTGTAACTCGCAAGTGAAATGTTATGGTTCCAGGGTGTAGCCAGGGTCATCGCTCAACATGAATGGATGCTTTTTTTCGTGTGGATTTGCTCGTCGCGGAGTCTACAGATTTAAACAGTAAAGCGCAGTCAATGGGGAGAATGCTGGCACCCAACGTAAGTTGTTATGAAAAAACGCTGGCACCCGATGTGTTAACAGTTAATAAGTTAAAAACACATTACAATACAAAACACATGACAGTAACATATGTACATACATACTGAAAAACGTATGTTTCTATATCAGTGGTTCTCAAACTTTTTCATGTCAAGGACCCCCAAAATGTATGTGTATTTGGCCGCCGACCCCCATCTCAAAATATTTTGTTCCAGGGACCCCCCAGAAGCAAAGCTTTGAGTTAATGTTTGCCTTAAAAGAATATATATATTCATAGATTTTCACACATTTTCACGTTTTTTCAAAAATAGCCAAAGTGTAAAATAATGCTTTTTAGCTCAAATGAAAAAGTGACACAGATGCGTTCCAGGTCTTAAGGGGTTAGACATGCTTTTGGTATCAACATCAATACAGCATGGAATTGTGGACAAAATCTTGTCCAACGATAACAAAAAGTCTTGGGTCTGAGAGGCTAAATCTCATCAAACGGTGGTTCCGTGGCTCTAATGCAGAATAAATAATGGACCTTGGGGGGACAAAATGCAGACGGCTGACTGACCTGGGGATGTATTTGTTCATGACGGCGTAGAAGCAGTTGTAGAGGTCACTGCGGGGCAGCTGCAGGCCCAGCAGAGGTTTGAGCAGGTGAGGCCAGCCCAGCTCCGGGCTGAAGCTGATGTTTCTGGACTTGCAGTAGAAGGTGATGACCGACTCCACGTCCGACACCATCTCCTCCCCGTCTTCCTCCGCCGACACGCCCAGCTGGTCTACACACGCGCACACACACACACACACACACACACACACACACACACACACACACACACACACACACACACACACACACACACACACACACACACACACACACACACACACACACACACACACATACGGTAACACAGCAGAGACAGATACGTGTCAGCAGAGTGCGCACTGGCCATTAACCCCATAAAGAAAGACCTGAGGCCGATTCTACAAAGGCCTTCTAAATCAGTAGTTTTCTAATTGAATTTGGCCTCAGACCCCCGCCCCCGCCATCTGATTTTTTTTGCCAGGGACCCCCAGAAGAGAAGATCTGTTTTATTAAAAAAGAATCATAATTATTCAAAGTTTTTCAAACACTTGCAAGATTTTTCAAAACATGTTAAACATTGCAGATGTACAAGCTCATGGTGCGACACCAATTTTTGTTCACTCTCTCTGGAGCGCACTTTGAGAACCACTGAGTTAATTGTAGAGTTAAGCCCGAGAACTGCGCGGGTGTGGCGCGCCATAAATAGCAGATCTACAAGCTCACAAACTTGTAGAACTTGTAGATCTGCTATTCATTTATTTTAGTGCTTTATTTCACAGGACAGCAGGAGGAAGGGAAAGAGAGCATGGGTCATCATGACTACCATAGTCATAAATCAAATTTTAAATAAATCTACATTTATGTATTATTATAGGAAATTAGAATTAAGCAGACATAGGATAAATAAATTAAGTGCTGACAGCACTTTTAGTTTCACATACAAAGCACATTTTGGATTTTAAAATCCAAGGGACAAAATTGTGAGCAACTCTTCTCATCAACATTTTGTGAAGGCTGTAGTAGCCGTCTTAACTTTACCAACTGGCTTTGTGAAAACAGACACGTCATGTTGTTTGTTGGTGGTTGAGATTTCAGTTCCTTCTTGCTCATTATCAGTTCAATGTAGGCTGGAAAATGATTTGTGGTTTGTCATAAAGTGTCTTTCCAAGTTCCCTTTCTTCACCATCACTGCCCAGTTGTTCATACGCGCTCAACCCTGGACTAATCACAGTCACTGGATTTGAAGATGGGGAGTCAGGTGGCTGGGATAAGAATTCAGAGAAAGATACTGACTGGTGTCTAAATACTGTATTGACAGGAGGGATCTTGAGCGGAAAACTGTGCTATCAGTTGTGGCATCGGGGCAGTGTGTGGGCCAGTGGCATCAAGGCCAGTGTGGCCTCAAGGGCTTCTAACGTTTTGAGGGGCATGAGAACAAACTACGGTCGCCACAGCAGCCATGGCCATGGATCACATTCAAACCAGCATGCTAAGTCAGTTGATCTTACAGAAAATGGTTGCCTTCCCCTGATCTATCTCTATTCATTATTCATCAGTCCTAACAGCAGTCTACATCAACTCTGGTCAGCAACAACAGGGTATATACACAGTCAAGTAAACAGAGCGCCAAAACATCTATGAAGTGCAACCAACTAAGTAACTACCGTAAATTTCGGACTATAAGCCGCGACTTTTTTCCCATTTTTCGACCCTGCGGCTTATATAACGGTGCGGCTTATCTATGCATTTATATAGCTAACGGCCACTAGGGGACCTCCTAAATCTAGGGATTTTACACCCGCGGTTTATAGTCCAGTGCGGCTTATATATGTACAAATCATTCAATTTAGCTGCTGCGGCTTATATTCAGGTGCGGCTTATAGTGCGAAAATTACGGTATATGGCAGATAGAACTCAAACCTAGCAGCACTCAGCATGGCTTAAAGACTAACAGGTCTTTGCAGGCATATAAAATCACACCTCTCTGGTGACACTGAAGCTCAGATATAACAAAGTTGAAGCACAAAATGATTTGTTTGTGTCATTTATTACATGGGTGGGATCCACCGTATAATAATAACTAAGAGAATCTCTAATGATCTGCGTGTGGAGATTCATGGGGTCAGAGTAGCAAAGTTAAAGCACTATATTCTGATAGTAATCATTGCTTTAGTGTGTCAGTAACAGGAGTCTCCCCGTCTTTCCAGCCCTTTAATAAAAAGAAAATACATTTTCAGGTAGGTGACAACATTTCAGCCAATCAGGAGAGAGTACCCATTTATCAGCTCATTTTTATAGTGTTCCAGTTCCAATTTGTTCTGCTCATTTCTTTGTGTCGTCACTTACAATTTCACTTGTTTAATCTGTATCCTGAGTTCTCTATCCTGATTGGATAAAATTGGAAAAATGCATTTTGTTTATTAAAGAGCTGGAGAGACATGGAGACTCCCGTTACTGAACAAACACTCTATAGCAATGAGTACTATCAGAATATAGAACTATTTAACACTTATTTTGACCATCGAAAATCACTTACCCTACCTTTAAGAGTAGAGAATAAGATCAAATAAAAATATAAACTATATAGACTTTGAGCATAATGCTAGACATCTGCACTTGATCCGAGTTAACGTACATATTCTATCAATAAATATACGCATCAATGTATAATCTATAACCTGCTGTGAATATGAGACTGATACTTGGTCGCACTTCATAGTTTTCTTGGCACGCTGTTTACTTGACTGTGTACCACTGTTGTTTGTCGACCGATAAAGTGCTACCAGTGCAAAAAACAGCAGATCTACAAGCTCACAGCATGACGTACTGCAACGCGTTATTATGAGCTTCTGGTTCTTCTATTTTCGCCACGTGACACCGTCAGAGACGATGGAGCACTATGAATTATTAAGCACAATACGCCTAGGCTATTTTTGAGAATCTTCGCCTGGAACGGCATGCCCGAAATAGGGACGCCGGGGGTTAATGTCGTCTACTGTATGTCGGGTGGAAACCGCATTATGTCCAGAACTGTGACTTTTCAGGATTCAAATTACAAATTTGCATAAGTAGCAGATCTACAAGCTAGAAAACATCGAGTTTGTAGATCTGCTACTTTTGATGCTTTTGTGTGACGCTGTAGTATGATCAAGTAGGGCGTCAATTACATTTTTTTTTAACTTCAAATATGTAATTTTTTAATAATATTAAAAAATTACAAAAACCTTACGTTGCTATATACTTTACATAGTAACAACAACCCCAAAAGGGGTTCCCGTCTTGAAAGGTATAGTTACAAATAGGGGTTCCTTTTTCAGTCACTTTCAGCACCTGATGCTAGGGATACTAGGGATGTTAATTAGTCGATTAATTGGCTTTTTGGGGGGGCGGATTGTGAAAGTTACAGGTATGGTGTGTTGTGAGCTTTAACCATAATAACACAGTAATCCTTAATCATATCCATAGAGCTCTGCAGAGGGTGCGTGCGTGCGTGCGTGCGCGTGCGTGCGTGCGTGCGTGCCTCCAGCTGATGCTCGTTGATGCTCATTAATGTTACATACATCAAGGCAATTATGTTTCTGCACTAATTTTCAGACAAGAATTTTCCTTTTGGTCCTAAAAACGATAATTTGCATCCCTACCTACATGATGCACTGACATTGTACTGTCATGAGCAGGCCTTGTGCCTAATGTATGTACAGTATGTTGTGTGGAATGTGCACCGACAGGATGACACACCAGAACCCATTGTAATAACAAACTAATGGACGAAAAAAGGTCACCACACCATTGTTCTACACACGACTACTACTACACCCTCTCCTCCAGGCTGCATGACTTCATTTCCTGGGTGGGAGGGAGGAGGGTGTCCTAATATATACTGCAGTGTTACCGACTAGGTGCTGTGTGTGTGTGTGTGTGTGTGTACAATGCTAGGACCAGCAGGTTAATTAACATTCAATGCACACATTTTTTTTATGGGTCGTTTGTAACCCGATGATCCACCTCAAGGCCTCAAGGAGTCAAGGATGGGCTCCGTCATAAAAGGATGCATCATGTTATGATGGAGTGTTATGGATAGCCGTTATGTGACTCGCATACTGTATATTCCCTCTTAGATTCACTGTTGTTGATAGACCTTCCACATACCCACTGTTGAAGGCCAGCTGACACTGTATCAGTCTCATATATATATATTCACAGGTTATAGATGAGAGATTATTACATTTAAATATGTATTGATTGAATATACATATACGTACATATCTCAAGTCAGATCATGTACAGATGTCTAGTGTCAGACTCAAAGTATTCTTTTTTTTTTATAATCTTATCTCTCTACTCTTACCTGTACCTCTCCTGTGTTTCATTTTACGGCTGTTGTTGCTACTGACCTCCCAAATTTCCTCACTCAGATCAATAAAGGTTTATCTTATCACATTAAAGGGCGGATCACAAGTTGCAACAAGGAATGTTCTGTTGTGTTGTCCAGTGCAGAATGTTAATGGCGTTGTATGGCGGCATTATTATCTATGTAATAAATTATATATGGTATTTCAAAATCATAAAAAGACCTTTTGTACTTCCACAAAGACCTATTAGTCATAAAAACGATGTAATTTTGTCCAGTCCGTATGGTAGAGTATGTTAATAAAATAGAACTTATACAATAGGGGTGGTTGTATTGTGTCTCCCTGCTCTTCTAATGAGACATTTAGATTGTGTCAAAGGTCATGTCTCACCCAGACACAGGATCTGACACGAATTGTGACCTGATGGTCAAGATTCAATTTCTCCCCTGAGCAAGCCATCAGGCTCTACTAGCTCAACGGTAAAAGTGGCAGCACTTGCGTCAGGAAACAGGGTTCAAATCCGGGCGGGGTAGAAGAGGAAAGTTACTATAAGTGCAGGTTTAAGCGAGACCGAGTGCTGATTGGCTAACGTATTCATCTCGCTTGAGCATTTCCACACATTTCTTAGTCACACACACAGGGGGGGTGGGGGGGGGTCACCACTCACCGATCAGCTGTTGGCTGCGGTTGTGAATCAGAGTCTGTTCTGGCAGGTCCAGTACTCCGTCCCACGGTGACAGACTGTCTCCCTTTCCGGCGACGTTCAGCGCAATCTGCCAATACAAGAGAGGAAGTGTTTACTGATTAGAATACAACCCAACATACAGAGACGGTATTCACCGTTAGCTGTACAGACAACGAAGCCTGTCGAGGACCGAAAATAGCCAATATACAAGCTCACAACGCGTTGCGCTGCAACGTGTTGTGAGCTTGTACATCGGCTATTTTCGGTGTGAGTATAAATCAAGCGTGAGAGACACGTGGGGAACTTGCAAAGCACAGATTAGAAGACTGAAAGCTTGGCTAACAGACTGCCGGGCCATCTCTGATGAACAAGATATCAATATGGATTTCATATCGAGGCTTTGTCAGATTGCCCGGGACGAAAATAACCATCTTCTACTTTTGTTCCAAACGGTCCGATGAATCTTTTAAAAGGACTCTGTTCTAAATGTGGTCGTGACTCATGTACCGAATCAAGAATGAGGGATTCAACAGACTGTGAATGTACTCTGCGAGGTCGCTGAATCATTGCTGACTTCTGTCTCTCTCAATTTGTAAACGTATGGCTTTAGGCGTGAAACACTACAACACCGGTCTAATCAATGATGTGTGGTTTTAGAACAATCAAGTTCAGTCTTCAGTGTTTTTTAACCACACAAACCCTAGCATCCCTATTCTGGGGGGGGACTTTGCCACAACACTGAGTCGCAGCACGTTGTGGGCTTGTAGATCGGCTATTTTCGGCATGGGGATTTGGTGTAGAGGGAAAAAAAGAGACCAGGTACAGAGCCACCCCCGCTCAAGATTACTAAGTATAGAGTGCTTAAGTGTAACCAGACTTGGGACTTAAATAATGCACATATTCATGTCAATACCAGAGCTATCATTTAATCAATGTACTGTATTTATTTACTGAGATCAGACTTCTTCAGTAACACAGGTTAAAGATGAAGCAAGAGAGAGATAGAGAGGAGATTTTCGGTGACATACTGTCCTTTACATCAGGGGTGTTCAACCTTTTCAGGCCAAGGACCCCCTAACAGAGAGCGAGATGAAGCAGGGACCCCCACTATATATTACATAAAATTGTGTTGCAGATTAAAGCTTGTCATAGATGTTGGATTCATGTTAATGTGTATTTTCAGACATTTAACGACTTAAACCATCAATACTTAGTAAACTTTCACTCTGTACTTGGTCTGCTCTTTTTTCCCTCTTTGCCGATAATAGCCGATCTACAAGCTCACAAAGCCTCGCGCTGCGAGGCTTTGTGAGCTTGTAGATCGGCTATTATCGGCTAAAGTTGTCCTTAGAATAGGGATGCTAGGGTTCAAGTGGTTAATGTAAAAAACAATGATCCTATCACACAGAGATTTGGCGGACCCCCTGTAGCAACTCTGAGGACCCCCTAGGGGTCCCGTACCCCCTGTTGAAGACCCCTGCTTTACATTATTGACAGGGGCAATGAAAACGGTCACGTTTTCTACCGACACCGCTTGGAAGAACTGAGGAAGGCCTACGTGCCGAAACGTGTCTGTTTCTCGAGGTATAGAGTCTAAACAGCTGCTGCTGCTGTGCTAATCTTCATTAAAGAATCCAGAACCCTCTCAAGAGGGTGCGGATAATAATTATTTAATTCTACGAACACCCACCTTCCACATCTTGGCTCTCTGTTGAGCAGGGATCTCCTGGACCTGGACCATACCTCGCTCCATCTCCATGTCAGAACCCCCAGAGTCCAAGGCCTCGGCCAGATCCTGGTCCCTGAACGCACAACCAGCACACACACACACACACACACACACACACACACACACACACACACACACACACATTGTTGTTTATTAAGGATCCCCATTAGTCTACACCAGTGCTTCTCAACCTTAAGAGAAGATTTTTTACGTCTCTAGCAGTGATTCTCAACCATTTTAATTTCAAGGACCCCCAGTTTGACATGCATTAGGGCTACGGACCCCTATTTAATGGCATTTCTAACTCTGGGACCCAAATTTATGTTGTAAAATCAATGTTAATGTAACTCTGAGAGTGTACAAATGGAACCAAATGGACCCGTTAGGGTCCATTTGGTTCCATTTGTACACTCTGAGTTACAGACCCATAAGGGTCCATTTGACTCCTATCTATCATTTAGCTGGGGACCCCCTGGAACTCCCTCAGGGACCCCTGGGGGTCCCCCGACCCCACTTTTAGAACCACTGGTCTAACACCACAGTGGAGACTATTCTACCCGGGGTCCAGGCAAAAAGAAACATCACAATACATAACATAAAATGCAGTAAAACATGGTCAATGTATTGGATAAAGACTATGGTAGATTTAACACATGCATTCACAGTCTGAACACTAGCACTACTGTAGGGCGTGCACATTGCGAGTCCATTCGGCTCCATTTGTACACTAAAGAGCTAAATTTACACTGAGGATTTTTATCATGTAGATTAGGGTCCCATTAGTCTCAGTCAGAGATAGAAATCGTATCAACTGGGAGGTCTCTGTGGTCTAATAATCAATATCAATGTTGCAGACCTGTAAGGGTCCACTTGCAACGACCTCAAGGAACCCTGAGGGTCCCTGGACTGTCACTGGACCCCACTTTTTCTTTAGAGAACCACTGGTTTATGAAATCATACAAGAAAACCTGTCTTCTTGGCTCTCACTGCCAACAAGGACCCCAGGAAGACTATGAGGCTGATTCATGTGTCTCTAATAGGGATCCTTTAATAAACAAACATAAACTGCAGTGTCAGCTTTCAATCCCTTCTTTAAAAACATATATAAATATATATATATTTAACTTATGTTAGACATTCATATTCTTATGTTTTAAATCTTGTATCACACTGTGAACGAGTTGTTCCATGCACAGAACTACTTGACCACAAAGACAACGTGCATTAATCAGTGGTGGATACTTTTACTCCACTACATCTCAGAGGCAAATATTATACTTTTACTCCACTACAGTTAATTGACAACTTATACTAGTTGCTTTGTATATTTTGATTATTATTACAAAACATACATTAACCACCTATTTAACACTTTGGCTATTTTCAAAATATCCAATACATTTTATACATAGTGATGCCATGTGAAACACGATATTCTGCAATATGAGTACTTTTGGTACTTTAAGTACATTTTGATACCAATACTTTTGGACTTTTCCTCAAGTAAATTTTGATTTCCAGACTTTTAACTTGTAACTGAGTATTTCTACATTGCAGTATTAATACTGCAAGTAAGTACAAAATGTGAGTACTTTTTCCACCACTGGATACTATCAAACAAAACATTAACAATAAGCTTCTCTGAAACGCAACAATAGTCCCTTTACACAGACACACAGAGAGCAGAAAACAGACATTTATAATTCATTCATTTGGTTTTTCATCCTTCAGTTTATTTATCATTATTTTAGCTTTCCATAATCGTAAGCTAACAGTTAGCAGCTAATAGGCTAACGGTGTTAGCCTTCGGGACTCCCTCTTTATATGGTGTTTCGCCCAGGTGGGCGTGGTTACATACTTAAACCTACCCAACCCAGTGGTTCTCAATCTTACTCATGTCAAGGACCCCCAAATTGACACTTATTAGCACAAGGACCCCCATTTGAAAGGATATGCCAGGGACCCCCATATAAGAGAAGATTTTTACGTCTCTAGCAGTGATTTTCAACCATTTTAATTTAAAGGACCCCCCAGTTTGACATGCATTAGTGCTTCGGACCCCCATTTAATGGCATTTATACCTCTGGGGCCCCAATTTATGTTGTAAAATCTATGTTAATTTAACTCTGAGAGTGTACAAATGGAACCAAATGGACCCGTATACACTCTCAGAGTTACAGCACTGTTAGGGTCCATTTGGTTCCATTTAACTCTCAGTTACAGACCCATAAGGGTCCATTTGGTTCCTCACTAGTATCCATCATTTAGCCTGGGACCCCCTGGAACCCCCTCAACAAGGACCCCTGGGGGTCCCCGGACCCCACTTTGAGAACCTAACCTCACAAACAGTGTGCCTCAAAAACCACGCCCACCTGGTCGAAACACCAAAGAAAGAGGCCCTTCTTTCACCCAGCTGAGCATAATTGATCAGCTCGTCTCTATCATGCATTATGATTAAACATCATACATATATGTATTAAATACACAGCTTACAGTCATCATCAGTTAGACAGAGAGACAGACAGACAGACAGACAGACAGACAGAGAGAGACAGACAGACAGACAGACAGACAGGTTCTTACCAGCTGCCTGTCAGAACTTCTTCTTCCTCCACGGTGTCCGCCATTGTTGTGTTCTGTTGACGGGCCACGTCAAGTGATGCCGTCAACACGCGCCGACCGTCGTAAAAAGCTGTGCATGTGACGACGATGCCCACTGGATTGTTATTAACAACAACAACAACAACAACAACAACAATACAACATGTACTGTTTGGCTTCAATAATAATAGTAATAATAATGAGAAAGATTTCGTATTCACAATTAATTTTATCATTATTATAGCTAAATTTTATAGTTTTCTTTTTTCCCCCCCACATATTTCATATAAAAAATAAGAAAGCTGCGAGAACTGTCCTTTTGTGTTCACTCTTCAATGTTTTCTGTTAGTAAATCCCTCTGGCTCTGATGTTGTTGTATTGATGTATTAATAACGTATTTGTTTGTTGTCTGTGTTTGTTTTGTGTTTTTTTTTATTGTATGTCATGATTGTTATAAATAAAGATTTGTGGGGAAAAAAAGAAAATAGTATGTGTATGTGTATGTGTATGTATATACTGTATGTTTATGTAAATGTATGGAAGTAGTATATTTATATGAATGTAGACGTATGGATACAATATGGACAATTACAAAATATTAATGTTAATTATTTTGTTTTTCAATTTGTCTTGTCATGTTATTTATCTATTAATGTATTTTCTTCCATTTGTGTATTTTTTATCTATTATCATGATTTGAAATATATTACATGAATTAAAGTTCTCAGTCGCCACGACTGATTCCATAGAAGGCAGCATGTCTTCTATGAAAGCATGTTGCACAGCCAAAGTTTTATATTTTCGGTTAATATAAGATTGGAGCATTTGAAGTGGTCAAACCAGCAAAATGTTTAGAGGTGTCTTCCATAAAACCCTAATGGTCTCGGATATTTCATAAAAGCAAAGGTTAAAGCCTCAATCTGTGATTTCATCACCTGGTTGGCAATATGTAGAACAGCAAGATTTTACCTATTGTGTTAATTGTTTAGGAAACGGCGCTAGTGTGGGGAGGCTCCTTTCACACTGTTTCATAAATTACATAATAAGACTTGGCCATACACATTCTTTCAGTGTGAGATTTTTTTTAATTTTGCTTTAATTCATGCAGTGTCAACTGAACACTATAAACAATTCAGTTAAAACACATACATATTTTGTCAAGGGACATTTCAAAAGGGCAATATGACATATTTAGAACCACAATACCTCCAAGTAAGCTGTTCTAATATTGTATTATGGTGTTATCATTTTATTATCAGTGGTTCAAGTGACTGCAGGATTCATAGTCTACCTCAGCCTTGTGGTTTCATAAAACTAATGTAATATTTAACATACTGACCTCTGCTAACCATCATAAAACTGTACTTTATAATGTCATAAAGAGATTCATCCAACGTGGTGATTCTATATTAGGAAAAATGTGTAAAAAGTACAGTACAGTTAAGTACAAGTGTAAAAGTATAAGTGCAATAGTAATTTAATAGTAACGTTACGTATCTTGATTCCTCAACATGATTACTACTGAGATAATTTAATTTCTACATGAATCCCCCAATATTAATTACCATTACCTTTAAAATCATTCAAATAATCCTGTTATTATTGCTGGCATTAGTACCATTACTGATGTTATTAATACTATATTGAAAAGTGATAGCAGACAATGGACACTAAATATTATCTACAACTTTGGTAATTATTGATTATTGACACTAGACAGTAGAAATTATCCATAACATGACGACATCATCGTCATTTTAAAATGGACTGGTATTCCCCTTTACTGTCTCAAATAGTTTGTCTTTATCATCATCATCATCATCATCATCATCATCATCATCATGTCTAACTAAGTTGTTCCAGAGTTGCACTGATCTTCCATGGTAAAATCTGCAGAGGGAGAGTACAGGTAGTGCCAATGTATGGAAAGAGTGTGTCCGTGAAAGTGTGTGTGAAGGTGTGTATGTGTGTGTTGCTATCAAGATCAGAGAATGACAGCGTTCCTTTGTTCCAGTCCAGTTGGACTCTGATCTTCTTGGGGTTCTGCTTCAATGAGAGTACTTCAACATCGACTGACCCTGGTGAGGACTTTGCTGTGTATTCACCTGCATTGAATCCTACTCTCCAGAGTGGACCCCCTCCAATTCCCTTCCTCTGATAAGACTCTGCTGACACAGCCAGTCCCCAGCATGTATTGTCTCCAACCTCAACATCCCAGCTGTGAGTCCCAGAGTTAAATCCTTCAGAACCCAGGACATCAAACCAGCAGTCAAACCTCTCTGGGTTGTCAGGAAGCTGCTGTATCTCTCCACGTCTCACACTGGTCAGATCATCAGACAGGATGAGTTTTGTATTGGCAGTGTTTGGATCCAGAATGACAGGAGAGTAGGAGACAATGTCCTTCATCTTCTCCCAGACTCTGAAGGTCAGGTTCTTCAGGTGTTTGGCCTCGTCTATCAGTGCTCCTGAGACCGGCTGTGGGTCCTGCAGTGTGAACTGGACTCTTTTCATTGTGGTCTTGTAGTTCTGCAGGAATGAGATGTCTTCAGCTCTCAGATCCTCCTCTATGGCTCTGATTGTGTTTGAAAGACTTGATATCTCTCTGTTCAGACCCTCAAGCTTCTCCTTCATCATCTGACTCTTCTGCTGTTCTTCCTCACTCAGTACAGTGATCCTTGCCTCCTCTTCCTCTTGTAGAAACTGATGAAGCTTCTTAAACTGTTCCTTCATCTGCATCTCTGTGTGCCGGGCCCGGACCGTAATGTGTTCTGCTGATTGGTCACAGTTTGTTTTAACTTTATTAAAGACCTCCAGTTTCTCCTGTAACGGCTTTAGTGATTTCTGGACTTCCTCCTTGTGATCCAGTGCAGCTTCATCGACGGGTCTGAAACTGTGGTTGATGTGTTTCTTAGAATCTCGACACACAAAACACGCTGGCTGTTGACATTCCAGACAGAACAGTTTGAGTTTCTCAGCATGCAGACTGCAGCGAACCTCAGACCTAGTTGAAGCTCTCTGATGTCTCTCCTGTATGAAGGCCTCACACAGGTTCTTCAGAGCCAGGTTTCTGGGTGGATCCACAGAATGTCTCTCCTTACAAACTGGACATTCCTTTATTACCTTCTCTCTCCACCACTTCTGCAGACAGGCTTTACAGAAGCTGTGGCTACATGACAGAATAACAGGATCTTTAAAGATGTCACAACACACAGGACATGAATAATCCTCTTCTGGGCGTGATGCGTTGGAAGCCATTTTGTCTCTGAATGAAGCAACAAACACTCTGCTCAATTAAGGAAATCAGCCAGTCAGTGGTGGTAACACTCCCTCCTCTAGAATGTTCCCTGATGTTTAGGCTACTTTCACTTTGAAGCGTGGTTCTTAAAGTCCATCCAGCTAACAGAGTCAGCAGCAGGTTCCAGTGGTCTGGGTCAGTATTCCCTCCTGTAACTGTGGAAATACAGTCTGTCCTCCTCACTGGAAGTTGTGTGTTTGATCTGAAGGGGAATCTTATGTCTGTCTCTCTGTGTGAGGATGGAGGAGTGTGCTGTAAGTTTCTGTTTCCTGCTTTCTGTCTGCTGAGTCTGATAGGGGCGGAGCTTTGACACACCACAGACAGAAGTGTTGCAAAGGCGAACAGTCTTCTCCCGGGTGGTTGAAGCCAGAAGGGGGCGAGGGGCGGGGCTGGGCGGCCACGCGAATTGAAGCACAATGACAAATATTCTCTGCCTTTCTAATTAAATATCAACACTTTGCTATGTGGACCATCAACCCAAAATAGACCTTTGTTGACCCCCGGAGGAGAATTCACGTCATGGCATCAGGCCTGTACTGGGATCACAAAAAAAGACGCAGTTTTTTTTTTAATCTTTAGCTTTGTAGTAGTTTTGACCTTGTAGATCAGCTGAAAATAGACTAAAGTTTGTTCTGCTTATGAAAGTGCAGGCAGGAGTAATGCTAGTGCTGAGATGCTCTCAGCAGCAGGAGGAGCAATGTTCTCACTAAATAAGTGTAGAGGAATATCTTGCGGAGTTTCAATGTTAATATGTAAATATGGCAACTCATTTAGATGTAGGTTTATGGTTTCCCATGGACTATAGCAGTTGCAATTTCTCTTCTTTCATAACATAATCCCCACACCAAGAGTAAAAAAAGAAAAAACGTTTCAGTCATTCGGTCCGACTTCACTGTAGCCCATAGTAGCCTTTTCATACGCGATATGTGAAAGTTTATAATATTTAGAGAAATTGAAAAATGTCAAATACAAAAGTAGTCGTGAATATTTATTTTTGTTTCTCATAAGCGTGCATCCGTTGTATTTTTGTTTCTCATCATCCGTTGTCCGTCAACAACACAGCCGTCTGTGCCTCGACGTTTGCGCTCTGTCTCAGCCTTTACAGTCTATGGTCTCAGCTCGCTTGGTGTGGGCGGGGCTAGCGCCGTCCAGGATGTGACGTAGTAACTAGCAGCCCCGCCCCTCGCCCCCTTCTTCCTTCAACCACCCGGGAGAAGACTGTTCGCGGGAGGCGAAGCACGCACACACGCGCACGCACGCACACACACACACACACACACACACACACACACACACACACACACACACACACACACACACACACACACACACACACACACACACACACACACACACACACACACACACACACACACACAAATCATTCAAATCTGGTAGCTGACCAGTAGGCCTACAACCAGTCTTATACTGTTGGCCACTGAGCAGCTATGCTCCACACATATATTGAATTGTTTGAATGAGATGTGTGAAAGTCTTTTATTTATTATATTTAGTGTAGACAGGGAACAATTGAGAGAAAGGGATAAAATGTTTTTCCTCTGTTTTAGTTTTTTTCATGGCAGCCATGTAAGCCACAGCCACTGCATCCCATTAAACAGTGCTGTCTATTACTGTTGGAAAACGGTGGTTTTCAATATGTGGCCAAGCCACACCAATGGGCAATCCCATTCTCTACAACAGTGGTTATCAATCTTTTTCATGTCATGGACCCCCCAATTGATATGTGGTCGCTTTTTTGCCAGGGACCCCCAGACAAGAAGATTTATGTTTAAAAAATCTAAATTAATCAACATTTTCAAAAATAGCAGTTATACAGCTCACTTGTGAGCTGTATAACTGCTATTTTTGAAAAACAATATATAAATGGATAAAGTGGTTTAGATGATTGCGATGCTATGTTTTTTTTAGACACACACACACACAGAGAGAGAGAGAGAGAGAGAGAGAGAGAGATTTGCCATATAAGATTTGCCAAACAAACTCTATGAGCTTGTATATCTGCTAATTTTGAATAGCCAAAGTATAAAAAGTTATAATGATTGTGATGCTATATTAACAACCCCCCCCCCCCCCCCCCCCCCCCCAAAGGAGTGGTATTACATTGGTTCCTCAAAGTGGGGTCCGGGCCAGACCCCACTTTGAGAACCAATGTAATAGACCACCACTTCAACTCTGTAAGTAAGGAATGCTATCCTGCCACTAGAGCAAATGTCCACAAGAGGGAGACACAGGACAAAGGACATGAAAGCAGAAGTCTTGAAGCCTTTGTTGTCTGGAGTGATGGCCTGGTTAAAAAGACTCCTACAATCCTTTGATTTAGTGTCTTCTGGGATTGAAGGTGCAGCTGATCACTGAACTTGGTTGAAATTTTTTTATGAGCATGAAAAGGGCCTTCAGTCAGTCATTATATCTGAACTTAAGTGGGTAGAACGGGGCAATTAGCATTCAGTGTAATTTTACATTTTTACAGCCCTCAATAATGGTTCCTAAAACACAACATGTCATAATACATAACATACATATCTATGTACATACATATGTATGTATGCATGTATGTATGTATGTATGTATGTATGTATGTATGTATGTATGTATATATATACAGACAGACAATATTTGTACAATTTATTTATGAAAAACATAATATTTTTGCCAGACCCAGGGGGTCGGCCTACAGGAGGCTTTGTCGGTCGGTCGGTTCAAGGTTCAAGGTTCAAGGTTCAAGTTTATTAGTGTCCCCGAGGGGCAATTTGGTTTGCAGCATATAGCATCAAGTGCAGTACAACAACATTAAAACAGACAGTAAAAACAGTACAACAGAACAGTAAAACATCCATAGCCGGTACATAGAGTTCACATTAGGTCATAAAGAGCAAAGTGTAAGGTGCTATTCAGTCAGTGCAGTGTACATGTCCATTGAAAAGAATACGTGGACAGCAAGGAGACTGCTCGGTGCACGTATTAACTAAAGGCTATCTCCTCCTTGGCTTCTCCATGACCGAGTTCAGACTGCCGATAGAAATGGGAATAAAGGACAGTTTGTGCCTGTTTGTTGTGGCACTGGGGGTCCGCAAGCGACGGCCCGAAGGAAGGAGTTCGTACTCGGTGTTAAGTGGGTGAGCAGTATCTGAACGAATCGACTTGGCTTTTTTGATCACTTGTCTATTAAAGAGAAGTCCAAGGCTGTTCATGTTTGTACCAATAACCTTGGAGGCAACTTTCACAATTTTACCCAGGG